>NC_086320.1:245908182-246225682 GCF_036172605.1 Pelobates fuscus
CATAAAACACAGACATGTCACATATGCCCAGATAGCTGGGATCTGAGCGCACAAAACTACCAAATAGCACTCAGATCCTATTCACACAGTTCAATTGCCATGGAGCCAGAGTCTTTAATTACACGAATTGGCTCCATGGCATAGCTATCTGGGTTAACACATTCACATATACAAACTACCGAATTAACCGGTGTTCGGCTAAATCGCACGAATAGGAACCAGGGGGGCTGGAGGCTCAGCGGTGCCTGCACGTAAAAATGTCCACTTTTAGTGCACTGATTCTGGGCTGAGCACCGCTGGCCGCTAGGGGAGCTCCATAACACCACCACCTAGCGGCCGCTAAGTGTAATCGCGGCCACCCAGTAACAGTCAATTAAGCTGCGGTTAACCGCAGCTACTGGGTGGTCAATTGACTGCACACGCTAGCTTCTGGGTGGCCAATTAACAGCGCCTGCCGGCTCCCCACGGCTCTGGGGAGGCTAACAGAAGGCGGTTTGTGTGGTAGACAGAATCTACCGAACGGCTGTGCAGAAAGGCATGAATAAACCTTTCTGCACAGTAAAATTAACCATTTAATTGCTGGTCCATAGTCCAAAGGCAGCAGACGGGCAACCAGTCTTCTCCAATGCAATGTGGCGAGATTGCTCTTGTCACAGAAAGAATCTGCACTTTTGAACTGGCACTTCGGATACAGCCGAAGTGCTGAAGTAGTCGAAGGGGCCGCTTTTCGACATACGAACACGTGGCGGCGGCCATTTTAATTCAGTTGAACGCGTTCAGCGGTGTTTGGTAGTCGAGTTCATGGAACTCAAATCGGATACGCAACGGCATGAACACCGCTAAACTTTACCTTCTCCAGACTTCGACGGTTCGATTCGAACAGCACTTTAACATTGACGGTTTTGCCATTCATCTATTTGAACTAAAATTAACATTGGACCAGCCGCACAGCCTAATTCTCTGGAACTGTTTTGGGCATGAAAATGTGCGTGCTGTCAAATGTGACTTCCATCTATCTCCCGAACCCCTGAACTGATTTGCATTATTTTTTTAATATGTTTTTCCCATAATTATGCCTGTTCATAAAATATAAGTGTTATGGGAATTGGGTGTTTAATTTTAATGTTATGAGAAATGTGTAAAAAAATTATTTTTTCGCTTGGAGATAATTGAGTTGATTGTAGTTAACTCAATTATTTCCCAAGCAGAGGGGAGGAATTTACAGTGATGAATGGGAGTGTTTAACTTTGTGACTGACTATTATTGGCTGTTAACCACTTAAGGACGGCGGGCGTCCTTAGGGAACCAGTTCTTTTATAGCTGGGGGGCGGCATAGCACGTCCCCGCTGTCCTATGTACTTACCCGGTCGCCGGCGATCCCACGCCGGTGATTGCAGTATGGGGACTTACCTGGGAGTCCCCCCCCCCTCCGTCCTCTTTGGCCCCCCTGGGCTATGTGATCGTGAGGTCCTTGCGAGGACCTCACGATCACATGGACTGCATAGCCATCCAAGGCAGTGCCAGCAGGTGGAGTGCCTGTAATGATAGGTACTCCCCCTGCGGTCTGTAAAAAAAATTAAATACAATTTAAAACCGTTTAAAATACAATTATATATACTTAGATCATATATATATTCATATATATATATAAATAGACCGCTTCTATTTAACATATTTATAAATGATCTTGAAATGGGCATTGGAAGCCATGTATCAGTGTTTGCAGATGACACAAAACTTTGTAAAGTAATAAAATGTGAGCAGGATATTGCCTTGCTGCAGAGGGATTTGGATAGATTGGGGGACTGGGCACTAAAATGGCAGATGAAATTTAACGTAGAAAAATGCAAAGTTATGCACTTCGGGGTTAAGAATGCACAAGCAATTTACACCCTAAATAGTAGTGAACTAGGGATAACCACACACGAGAAGGATTTGGGAATTGTTATAGACAACAAATTAGGTAGCAATGTCAATCTGCCGTTGCTAAGGCCAATAAGGTTTGTGTCACACGAGGTCACACATTTAGGATTGAAGAAAGGAGATTTCATCTAAGGCAAAGAAAAGGTTTTTTTTACAGTAAGAGCAATAAGGATATGGAATTCATTGCCGGAAGAGGTGCTTTTGTCAGAGTCTATACAGATGTTTAAATTGCAATTGGATAAATACTTGCAAAAACATAACATACAGGGATACAATTTCTAATTAGTGGGCTAATAGCTGCTTGATCCAAGGAGACATCTGACTGCTATTTTGGGGTCAAGAAGGAATTTTTTCCTAGTTTGTTGCAAAATTGGAAGCGCTTCAGACTGGGTTTTTTGCCTTCTTTTGGATCAACAGCAAAAGCATATGTGAGGAAGGTTGAACTTGATGGACGCAAGTCTCTTTTCAGCTATGTAACTATGTAACTAAGTATATATATATATATACACACATATACAAACTTTATATGTGATACCACATCTTTGTCAAGATGTAAATACAAGTGATTCAATCGTATATAGGGCATAAATTATAAAGATAATCACTTACCAAGTGCAGGTGTGATCCCCAGATCCCTGAGTGAACGCTGTACTGTGCGCGTGTGACCGGCGTGTGACGTCATCATACCACGACCGGACGGTCGGGAAGGCATCTGGTTGCCATAGTGACGGGGTATTAAAAAATGAGTGCATTCCAATCGGACTAAAATGTGAATAAAATAAGTAAGGAGGAAATACAGAAAGGGTGTATAGATATATGATACACAACTAATCTATCAAATCATACGAAAAAAGTCTATTAAATGGAAAAGCCCAAACCAATGGAATACTGAAGGAATGATTGAATGAGGATGTAATCATGAGTGGATGGATGGGGTGAATGGGGAGTGGATGTAAGTAAAGCAAAAAAATGAAATTATGTGTGTGCCCAAAAGTAAAACTAGAAAACGTGAAAAATATCCCCATAAATAGGTGTGTGATGGAGGAAAAGGGTGATAAAAAAAAGGAAGTGATGTGTAAATGAGAGTGAGAGGAGATAAGGAATGAGTGTAATCGTGAGAAATGAAAAAAAGAAGGTGGAGAGGCGTGGGCTATATACAAACATAAGTGCATATATACATATATACATATATAAAGATAGATCAATGACTTATATGGCAGGGTAGAGAATAATACAGTCAAAGGAACATGAACATGAATATGGATATAAATATGGAAATGTGCAAATGAATGGTCTGAACTTAAACTAATGAAGAAAAAAGAAAAAAGAAAGAATAATAATAAAGATAAAAATAATAATAATGAAAAAAAATGAAAATAAAAAGGAAAAAATAAATAAATATATATATATATTAATATCAAAGTACACGTACAATGATATTGATTAAATATATATATATATATATATATATATATATATAATTGTCATTATATATATATATATATATATATATATATATATATATATATATGAGAAGGCGGAGACTGGATTTGTGGGAGGGGTTGCAACCGGCCTTGCTGACAGCGCTTGGTCACTTCCGGTTCCGGTCCAGACGGCGGGAATCACTAAACCAAACTCCAGTCCAGCCAGGTTATTCATCCTCCACACCAGCAGGATTTACAACAAGCAAACAGGCCGCACAAGACCGGGGTAGCAGGTAGCCATCGTTTGCGGCGGGCACGCTGTGCTTCCACGGCACCACAGTTTCCGGAGCGGCGGGTAACACTTCCGGATTCAACATACCTGTAATCGTGAGTACGAGCATACAAACAAACTAAACACACGAACGGCAAACACTACACGAAATAGGGGGGGGGGAATACCAATTACAAGGTTCATACATCCAGACGAATGAACAACTAGGCGAACGGGAATTATGCACGAAACACATAACCGAATGACGCAGACGGTGGGAGCACATATAGACAGTTAAGTCACGAACGCCGTATTTCGGTAACAACCACACGGATCTAACAAGTCTAACTCATGAACACGGCATTAAAACACATGAATCGCTGTACGGTCAAACCATTCATAAAAAATAATAATGCAATACTGCCACCTACGGACAAATTAAACATATAACACGCCATGTATGGAACTTTCATATTTAAAGTGTTAATGATCGGTAACATGTATTAGGGGAATATATAATATATATAGAGATCGGGGATTTGCTTGAGTACATATTAAACGATTACGTCACAGGTTATAATTAAAACAGGAGTGCGGATACATTCATTGCAGTATGGAGTCAAATGTATGTAATAAAGTAGATATTATCATGGATAGTCTTGTGGGGGAAACGGCAGAAAGGGGGGCAGGTAAAGGGTATATTAATATCAGCATACGGGTATAAGTAGGTATACAGGTAAAAGAAATATTGTATTTTCATATCCTTGCAGGTGGGTTTATTCTCAATTACAACACACGAGCATCCCAGCACGGGAGTGCCTGTAAATGCATACGTTTATTATGGATAACTTAGGTGGCACTTATACTCAAAGCCGCTCTGAGGGGAATCAACATATTATCATCATAAATAGTCCAAACTGGTAAATGGCACATTGTTACATCTTACCCTCATAGGTTACAGATTCTTCAAGACCAACGTTGGTTATAACAAGTCGACAGAGACATAGACCGCACCTTACATCTTGTCCATAATAGGATTTATAAATAGGATAAAACGCAGAGTGGCGTTACAGGTAATAAACATATATATATACATATATATTTGGTAAGGGGAAGGGGTAAGCATATTTCGGGTGCTTTACTTTGACTATTTTCATCTTAGGCCAAGCAAACTAGGCATATACAAGTACAACCGTAGCCTAAAGACCGAAGCATCAGGTACGTATTAGCCTAAGAATCCTACCTACTACACAATATAGGCACTAATACGATAGTTGGGCATTATAAAAAACGCACCAATTACAACAATAAAACTTCAAAAGTTTCCCGCAATACTGAGGTATTTACCTTCGATCCAACTCATAGATAGATTCCATGGTACTCAACCCAAAGTACAGAGAGGGCCTCACCAGTGACGCCCAGATTACTTTTTACGATAAACGAGGCCCACCTTCCTGCCACAACGCTTCGGTGGCACAGACATACGACAAACGCATAGTTACAGCCCCTATCTTTCCAACTGCAAATAGCAGTACCACACCCACATTGTTAGCTACTACTACTTACTAATAAGTTACAGCAAACACTTGTGTCATTCATAGGATGTCGCACGCCTCCGACATAGGAGAAGACGTCTCCCCTCCCAGCACGCTAGTTAGGCCACCCACCCCTGTGATGGCCCCATCAACAGCCGGAAACCTAGATAGCCCTTGTTCGTTGAGGTCATGGATAATTCCAAAAATAGCTGCGGATCTCAGACGTAGGGGTGTACCTTATCCGGCCACGGCCAGGAAAGCTGAACTTTATAGAATCATGATGACAACACCAGAGTCCCCTCAACCAGGATCCAGCTCACAAGACAATGTGAACGATACCTTAGCTGGGCTACAAGTCACCATGACAGCGATACAGGCGTCCATTAGCAACATCAGCCAGAGAATGGACAGACTGGAAGCACCCGAACCAGTTATCGTGGCATCTGACAGCAATATCACTACAGATATGGAACACATAGCAGCACAGGGTAATGGGGCAGGGGCACAATTGGCACAAAATCCCACCACTCACATCATCACTCCAGCACATTTGGTACCTCCTAACATTAGGAAAGATATTTTAGAGGGAAAAGATGTCAACCTTATTTCCCTTCTCATAGCGTCGCAAGACGTGGTAGAGAATAAGACCTATAACTATGGGGATCTGTCAGTGGTGATGAAAGCTAGAGACCCCAGACTAAGTAAAAAATTAACTATACCGGAGATTGTCCTAGCTTTTGGCATATATAGAGACGTAGTATGCACCAGTTTTCCTCATCGTAGAGAAGAACTGGATTTGTATTTGCACAAATTGGTGGATCTGGGACACAAGTACGGTGGCCGCACCTTTTATGAGTACCACAAGTCTTTTTCGGCTAAAGCAGCAGCAGCTTTGATACAACTCAACATAAGAACAGATTGGAGGCATTTAGATACCAGATACCATCATTTTGCCGGACTCATACCACCGTCTTGCGCAATCTGTTCATCCAATTCCCACGCCACCAATTTGTGCCCAAACGAACCAAGTCTTCCAACTACCAGCTACGCAGCTCAGGGCACCAGTAGTACTGACCAAAAGACATTTAAGGACAAATTAGGTAGGCCAATAGTTTTCCTAGGGAAAGCACAGATATGTAATAATTTAAATGCAGGCGGTTGCAGCTTCAGTGCTTGCAGATTGTTACATGTCTGCACCATCTGCCACAGAGCCTATGCCAAAACGATGTGTCCTAACCGATTGTTCCCTAAGAAATGACTAACGAAAGTCAATGTAGATACACTGGCCTTTTACCTCACTTCGCACCCATCCAGGGACCTAGTAACATTTTTGATCACGGGTTTAGCAGAGGGGTTTCTCACTGGGTTGGTAGCACTTCCATCAGGCACTATTGAATGCAGGAACCTACAATCTGCCACTACTGATCCAGAAACAGTAGACGGACTGTTGCAAGCCGAAGTAGGGAATGGTTTTATGTTAGGGCCATTCACAAGGCCACCATTCACTTGTTGGAGAACCAGCCCAATAGGGGTCGGCAAGTGGGAAATACAACAATAAAGCACGATTAATTATCGATTTGTCAGCCCCTCATTCCAGCACCACACCAAGCCTAAACTCACTTATACCATCGGCCGAGTTTTCATTACAATACGCCACAGTCGATAATGCCATACAGGCCATACTGGAAGCAGCTCCCTTTGCACCCCTCTCTATGGCATTTGCATGGAGTATGGTGGAAAGGGCTATACTACTTCGCTAACCGGCTGACATTTGGGGCTAAAAGTAGCCCCAAATTGTTTGATATTTTTTCCGAAACACTGTGTTGGATACTGTTAAATATCTGCTGTTGTCCGGTAGTTATACACTATCTGGATAACTTCCTTACAGTAGAGAAACCAGACGCAATACCACACAGCATCAACAAGACGGTTGCCTTATTCAAGACATTAGGGATACCCATGGCCGAGAACAAGACAGTGGGCCCCACTACCAAACTAACCTTCCTAGGTATCGATTTAGATTCAGCAGCCATGCAAGCTAGCCTGCCAGCAGACAAGGTTCAGAGAATCCGGGCAGAGGTTGGGGCATTCCTCAATAACGGCATGACGTCAAGAAAGAACCTTCAGTCACTCCTGGGTTCTCTGAACTTCGCTTTGAGAGTAATACCACAGGGACAAGCTTTCATATCACGTCTACTCAGGTTGTTACCCGACTTACTCAACGATGACAGCAGGGTTACTCTGGACAGTCAGGCTAGGGCAGATCTGACCATGTGGTACCATTTCCTGTCAGACTGGAACGGCAGAAACGTGTTCATACCACCGTTAACATTAGACTTCCCTGTGTTATGGACGTATGCTGCAGGTCAAGCAGGGTTCGCAGCCATCTTCGGGAACTGATGGTTGAGGGACACTTGGCCTAGCGAAGCATTGCGTTTACCAGCATTCACAAAAACTTCAGCACTATTCGAAATCTACCCCATAGTGGCAGCAGCTAAAGTCTGGGGCCACTTATGGGGAGGAAAAGCTGTCAAGTGCTACACCGACAATATGGCGGCTTGCGAGATTCTGAACAAAGGCAGGTCTTCTTCATTAATCATCATGAGCCTGGACAGGAGACTCATATGGTTGGCAGCCACACAAAATTTCTTCCTGACTTGCATACACGTGCCAGGTCACCATAATACAGCAGCTGACGCATTATCCCGTTCAAAATTGCAAGTTTTCAGACAGCTACACCCAACAGCAGTGGATCGGCCAAGCAAGGCACTGCAGTTCAGAGACCTCATCCTGGACTAAAAACACTCATGGAGCACGGGAAAACACTAATACAAGCCTCACTTTCCCCAAACACAGGCGCACGTACAACTGTGCCTTAATATTATTGCACAAATTCGTTTCAGAATACTGCATCACGAATCCTTATAGTTTAGGTACCATGGTGGCATTCACCTCTTTTTGCCATCTCAACTTGAAACTAGCACACAACACCATAAAACTCTATTTAACCGGCATACAGCATTACGTAAGTAACACATATCCCGATATAAAAAACTTCCTGTCAGCACACCCCATAAAAAACATGTTAAAAGGCATCCAACGCCTAGAAAACCCTAAACCTACTACACGACTACCAATTGACGCAGGAAAATTCAGGGCCTTGTCTGACATGTTAGATACCAAGCCCTTTGATAAACAAACCAATAACACACTCAAAACAGCCATATACCTGGCCTTTTATGGTTTTATGCGTCCCAATGAACTCGCATTAAAGAACATCAATAATAAGGGAAATATGCTATGTGTGTCACACTTAAACAAATCAGGTGATCACTACACTTTATCGCTAAAACAGTCAAAAATCAATCAAATGGGACCGCCCCTCGACATTCAGTTCTACCCAACCGGCAATCCGTGGTGCCCAGTACACTTATTCGATATATACATGGCAGGTATGGCTGATCAACCCAAAATAGCTCCTCTCCTCACAATACACAGCCAACCCCTGACTACATCGAAGTTCATCAAATACGTGAGATTACTGTTCATAAGAATCGGGTACGATCCCGCAGCCTATACAGGCCACTCCTTTCTTGTCGGAGCAGCGACATCAGCCTCCAGCCAAAACATACCAGTTCATATTATTAAAAGGCTAGGACGGTGGAAATCTTCGGCATACCATCGTTACATACCTCAACCAGAGAAAGAGTTGAGACTAGCTTTTAAACAGCTGGCAAAATAAGGAAACAATTGATAATAACGCATATGTATAAGTATACGTATTAAAGTGTGATACTGATAAATCTCTCTTTTGCCCTCTTTATTTACAGGCCAACCCGTACGTCGGTTTCGGCACACCACAACCGACTTAGTATATGAGACTAAGGATTATAGGTATAGGTTCGTAATACGGCCTTCTTCCCTGACCACAAATGAGAAGGCGGAGCCTGGAGTTGTGGGAGGGGTTGCAACCGGTCTATTTAAACCCACTACTTACGTCCATACCTTGCTGACAGCGCTTGGTCACTTCCGGTTGCCACACCCACCACTCCACAAAGGAAATCTATTAATGGTTGACCCTCTTTATTTACAGGCCAACCCATACATCGGTTTCGGCACACCACAACAACCACAAGCGACTTAGTATATGAGACTAAGGATTATAGGTAAAGGTTCGTAATACGGCCTTCTTCCCTGACCACAAATATAATATATATATAATTTGGCATTCAAATTAGTTTTTTGCATTTTTCACACACAAACAAATATTACCACTAACTTTGGCCAGTGTTTGTGACCAAGTGGCTAACAAAAAAACTGGTACCCCATTTGCAATACCTTGGGTTGTCTTCTTTTGCAAATGGTATGCCATCATGGGGTTAATTCTCATTCCTGGGCTACCATACGGTCTCAAAGGCAATGTAACCAATCTGGCGAATTTCAATGTGAAAAAACTGAAAAATTTTACATGCTATATTTGACCTTGTAACTTCCCACAACACCATAAAACCTGTTCATAGAGGGTACTGTCTTACACGTGAGACATCTCTGAAAACACATATGGGTATTTTATTGCAGTAAAAGCAGTAGAATGTCACAGTTAGAATGTCACATAGAATGAAACATTTTTTTAATTCTTATTTTCTCCCATTCTTTTATATTTTATTCATATTAAATTATGTTTTATAAATAAAAAATTTATGTTAAATGAAATCCCTTTTTCCCCTAAATAAAATTATATATAATAAGTGTGGGTGCACATAATATGAAAGAGGCGAATTACGCCTGAACAGACATATAGCGCAAATTCAAGTTTTTGTTTACGTTTTGTTTTGATCACAACGTGTACATTTGGCTCAGTTCTTAAGGGGTTAAATGTACATTTCGGTGCCCAACAAGGTCCACATGAGTGGTAACCTTTTGGGAAAACTTGTATAAAAGAGACAAAAAGCCTCAGTGCATTCAGTTTGTGGGGATATTTATGGGATGATTAATACTAAACAGTTGAGAATTGCCCACTATTTCAACTCTCTAGATCCCAAAGATCGTTATCATGTAAGTGAAACGTATTCCATATAAATAAAATCCCAATTTGTTATAAAAATAGATACAATTTATTGTGACAAATTAAATAATAATAATATGTAACATGCGTGATAATAATCAATGAATATTTAGTATAACATAGTATGCAATACAGTGGAATGGCTATACACGTTCCATGGCTAACACAGTACAAAGCTGTCAAGACTTTAGATTTATGAGGGTCTTTCACAGAGAAAGAAAGTAACTTCACACAGCGCAGCGAAAGGCCATAAAACTTTGGCTAACAGTGAGATCAACTGAGTAACCCTTTCAACGCTGGTTAGATCCTCCTAGGCATATAATACCTATTCTCATGTAATTGTAATTAAAATAACATTTAAACCAGCTCATTAATCATTTCCTGGAACCATCCAATAAGAGTAATCTACCAGATTCTATAAGCCAAATTTGAATTTGCCTAAAAAGATATCTTATCTTATTTTAGAGCAAATCAATACACCTGGATAAAAATAACGGTATGCTAACATGTGATAAATCACATTAATATATAATTATCCTTAATTCCACCTGCAGAATGGAATGTGTATAACTATATATTCTTTAGTTAACTAAGATTTCTAAATATCGAAATCTGACCGTGATTTATCCAGTCATATATCATGCTATTAGAAACATTTTAATTAATTTAGATTAATTAAATAAAACCAGCATAATTACCAGTTAAGTAGATGTTCTCATCAGATGAGTAGGTAGTCCCAGGATTGGTTGTATGCGTGTATGATTGATTGAATGGAGGTGTGTAAGTAATAGTGAAAAATAGTGTTGCTTAGAAAGTAAGAGTAAAATTCTAAGTGTTTCTTGAGTTGGGTCCAAGAGAGTTTGAATGTTAGTTAGTCCCAGAGGGAATATCTGTCATAGACCTCTCTGCATATCCGAATCTGAAAGCCCAAACTCCAATTTCAATTACAACTTCCAACTAACTTCTATTTCCTTTGTCCTAACTTTTAAAGGGAAATATTCTCTGTATGTCATCAGTTGATAAGGCCAATAGGAAACTGAAGGTGTGGTCAACCTGCAGATTGCAATTTAGTTATTTGGTCCATAGAGGGCAGTCTCGCCTCACTAAACCTTCCTATCCAGGAAACAGTTAACTTTTCCTGATGACAATTTTGACGTCATTTGGCTTATCTATATGACTACCTATAACTCAAATTTTCTGTCAGTTCAAAGCATTTGCCTCAGTCTTTGTGTCGGCAATTTCTGTCCTAATTTCTAAAACTGACAATTTAAACTTAATTTAACCTTTTTACTTTACAATGGGACCTTCTAAAATTTAGAAAGTAACATTAATTACTAATCTTCTCTGTCACTAATGTCTGCGTTTAGAATTATTTATTGTCCATTAACACTTAGACATAGCATTCCATCCCCAGTTTATATATATATATAATGCATTCCTTAGTTCAGGCTAGTTACAGAAATTTTATGTGTCTCTTTGTTAGCCTAAAAATAGCAAAATGGAGTCTGCTCTGTTCTGAGTGACTCTGATAATAAACACTTTTACTTTCTATTATAGCACACAATGTCTGCCGATATAAATATCCTGACAAGTTCTACGTCACCCTCAATCTAGAGTCCTGTCTCTTATTGGGGGGAATCTGCTACAAGGGATTGCTATGCTCTTCATACTCCCTTGCTATAATCACTAAGCTCTTCTAAGAGCTTGTTCCTGTTCCTGCTTCGCTCTCTGGGGAAAAAGAGGTTCACCCACTGGAAAATGGAGCCTTGTCGTAGGTCCAGGGTGGGTAGAAGACGGCGAGACCCAACCAAGCTGCAATGATTTGTGGGGTCTGCAGGGCTTATGGTGTCAAGTTGAGTGCTTGGAGCTCTCAGGAAGCACTAGGAGCATACATCAACAGAGGTACCCAGTCTGGGTGCCAGGTGATCCATTAGAAAGCTCATCTACATGCTCTTTATCCTCATCGGGATCTCAACCTGACTGCAGTTTGTCGTCGTAACTGACTTGAGTGGGCAAATGCTCACATTTGATGGTGTCTGGCATGTGGTATTATCTTCATGGATGAATCCTGGTTTACACTGTACAGGGCAGATGGCAGGCAACATGTATGGCGCTGTGTGGGTGAGCGTTTTGCTGATGTCAACATTGTGAATTTAGTGGACCATGGTGGCGGTGGGGTTATGGTATGGGCAGGCGTATGTTATGTACTGTGACGAGATCCTCAGGCCCATTGTTGTGCCATTCATCAATGACCGTCTGTAACGGCACCCCCAGGCATAAAAGGGTTAAACCGCCATTTAGTAGATCTTCCCCTTCCAGAGACACAGGCACAGCTACTGTAGGCACCAATCCACCGAACCGGAGAAGCATTTGAATGCCGTAAACAGCTTAACCGGAACCATATGAATGCTGTAAACAGCCGAATAGAAAAAAACATACGAATAGGTTTACACTCCTAGTAGTCAAACTGGAACAGCATACCATAAATCCCCCCAAGAATGAGACAAGGCTCCATTTTGAGGGTCAAGCAGGAACAGACAGAGCTGTGGGTTTATTGTTCTTATATACACACACACACATTAGTACCACCCACAGGGTTTTGGAAAACAACCAATAAAACGTACAATAGACTCAGACACTCCCACACAAAATCCTCCCCTCATTGGGTAATGTAATTATCATAGGCAGAGAAATACAGTTTTTCCACATTATTCATAACTTTACATAACTTACATTTTCAGAATCAGCATACTCCAAATGCGAACATATGTCAAAATCATCCACATTGGTCAATTGGTTCAAAAGATAGATTGAAGTCCTTTGTGACCAAAGGAAGCATGGCTTTTCTGCCCAAAACCAGTTCCATGGAGTGTTCTATCCTGGAGATAATTGGGAGGCAAAACTCCATTAAGCACATGGCAGTAAAAAGACAGTAAAATACAATAAAATACGCAAGGTTACATTTATTACATAAAATACAGACATGCAACATACCCCCAGATAGCTTAGGTCTGAGCGCACATTATTACTGAATGGCTCTCAGACCACACACATACAGTTCAATTGCCATGGAGCCAAAGTCTTTTACTACACGAATAGGCTCCATGGCATAGCTATCTGGGTTAAATGAGCTCATTCAGTAAATCCGAGAATCTACCGAACGCCAGAGCAGAAATACATGAATAGACCTTTCTGCATAGGAAAATAAAGTATTTAAATGCCGGTCCATAGTCAAAAGGCAGCAGGCAGGCAACCAGGCTCCTCCAATGCACAGTGGCGAGATTGGTCTCGTCACAACTCTTCCCTTTTCCAAACAGACTAACAGGGTATCTGACCTCCTGCCGGTCAGTGCCCTGATTAGTCCAGCAGCCCACAAACAAAACAGAAACTGCAGTACAGCCCACCCACAATAAATGGTTACTACATCTGAGTAAGGGAGAAACTTGTCCATGTCCAGGTGCCTCACCACGGCTGTGTGGGGGACTGGTAGGCTGCCTTGTTGGGTTGCTGAGTGGGCAGAGACCAGCGGTACTACCACGGAAGTAGCCTGATGGGAGCCTGCTTGCTGGAGGGGAAGACCGACTGTCTCCCCTTTGGATACATAGCTGTGATGCTGGAGGGGGAGACCGATCGTCTCCCCTTTGGACCAAGCACCATGCTGCTGTGGGGGGAGACCAGGCTGTCTCCCCTTTGGCTAAACTGCCCTGTTGCTGGGGGACAGGACCGACTGTCCTTACACCCTGTGCTGTAAGTGCAGAGACCACGGTCCCATCTGCATGGTTGTGGGGCTTACTGTCTCCCCCTGGTGCGTTAAGCTGCCGCTGGGGAGAGGGGGTAATAAGCTCCTCTCCCATACATACTTCCAGCCGCGGGGGAGGGAGACTGACTGTCTCCGCTCCCAATACAGAGTCCTGCTGCTGGGGAAAGGAGACTGGGCTGCCAATTCCCTGCATATATCACTGCCGCTGTGGAATGGAGACCGGGCTCCCAATTCCCTGCATATCACACTGCCGCAGGGGAATGGAGACTGGGATCCCTATTCACTGCAGATCACACTGCCGCTGGGGAATGGAGACTGGGCTCCCAATTCCCTGCATATCACACTGCCGCTCGGGAATGGAGACTGGGCTCCCAATTCCCTGCATATCACACTGCCATTGGGGAATGGAGACTGGGCTCCTAATTCCCTGCATATCACACTGCCGCTGGGGAATAGAGACTGGGCTCCCAATTCCCTGCATATCACACTGCCGCTGGGGAAAGGAGACACTGCTCTCTATTCCCTGCAAATCACACTGCCGCTGGGGATCTGAGCTGACTCCCTGCCGCTGGGGAGGGAGGACGCTGCTCTCCTCTCCCTGCAAGGTTTACTGCCGCTGGGGAGGGGAGACGATGCTCTCCACTCCCTGCACTTCACACTGCCGCTGGGGAAAGGAGACACGGCTCTCTATTCCCTGCAAATCAATCTGCTGCTGGGGATCTGGGCTAGCCGCCCAGCATCCCTGTAGGGTCGGTGGAGAGACCTCGGTCCCATCTCCACCTGCCACCTGGGATTCCTCCCAGTAAATCTCTACAATATCTTCCCAGCTGAATGGGTCTGGATCTGGGTCTGTCACCTTGCTGTCCTGCTGAGCCTTCCCAATGGAGTGGAAGAGATCTCGGTAGTCCTGCTCCAGTTCCTACTCCAGGGTTGCTAGGTGAGCCAGGTCTTGCTCTACTTCATGGGGGTTATCCCAGTCATGCCTAGCCTCCCTCTCGTAGAAAATGTCCTGAAGTCTGGTCTGCGCAGGGCTCCCGAAGTCAGGCTCTGCAAAGGATTAACATAAAAAGCCAGGACCATCAAACTCCTCTCCCTCTGGCTTGTCATGCTCGGCTGTCCAGGGTATATACTGTGCCATATACCACCAGAGCGCCTGGTAGGCATCCTCCAGCCATAGCTCCTGCCATACCTGGTGCTCTAGTTCCTTCACCCATTCCTCCAGGGGCTGCTCTCCCAGGAAGGGCATCCGCAGGGCCACTTGCTTCTGCAACCGCTGCTCTTCACTGGGGAGATTCTCACCCCGCTGATATTGTACATTATCCAGGGCCTGGTACCAGATGCCTTTCCTTAATGCATCCCGGCTATCCAGGTCCTCCTCCTCGTATAACGATGCTGGTTCCATTCTGTTGCTTTTAGGGTCGCTGTACTAGGACATGTGTTGCCCCAAACTTGTAAATCCACGGAATGGTGTCTCCTGTAGCTGTCCTTCTGGCTGTGGGAACGATCCCACCGCTTGCCACCAATTGTAACGGCACCCCAAGGCATAAAAGGGTTAAACCGCCATTTAGTAGACCCTTCCAGAGACACAGGCACAGCTACTGTAGACACCAATCCACCAAACCAGAGAAGCATATTAATGCCGTAAACAGCTGTACCAGAACCATACGAATGCTGTAAACAGCCGAATAGGAAAAAAACATACGAATAGGTTTACACTCCTAGCAGTCAAACTGGAACAGCATACCATAAATCCCCCCAAGAACGAAACAAGGCTCCGTTTTGAGGGTCAAGCAGGAACAGACAGAGCTGTGGGTTTATTGTTCTTATATACACATTAGTACCACCCACAGGGTTTTGGAAAACAACCAATAAACACATACAATACACTCAGACACTCCCACACAAAATCCGCTGTGAAGATTTTTTGCACAGGGCGCCCAAATGCCTAAGGCCGGCCCTGTTTGGGATGCTCTGGATCGGCATATACTATAGTGTGTTCAGGGTCGTGCCAATATCCAGCAGCTTTGCACAGCCATTGAAGAGGAGTGGACCAACATTCCACAGGCCACATTATCAACCTGATCAAAAACCTCTGCAAAAATGGTGTCTATTTTCTAACAAACCTGTGTCTAATCTACACTCATGTCGCTTTAACCCCTATATCACAACTCAACTTTGAATTCTATGTGTCGTCTGAAAGGTAAATCTGCTACTCTGTTGACTCGGTCACTATTCTCCAACCATCGATTCTCAGCTGAATATTCAGAGAAGATTTATGGAAGCGATTAATCAGACACACACTCTCTTTGCTTTTCCATAATCTTCTGATCATTTATTCAAGATTCTCAATATTTATGCAATACTTGTCACGTACATTGGTTACAAAAGCTTACACAAAGGTTACATAAAAGAGGAAGTAGTTTCTGCTGTTATGTTCAATATTCCATAATCTATTCTTACAAAATATCAATTCTGTCCTAATGTGTTTTACACCCCACCTCCTATAGAATGTAACCTCTTCAACCTATTGTTCCTGTAAGTTTATTTGTAATTGTCCTATTTATAGTTAAATCCCCTCTCATAATACTGTAAAGCGCTACAGAATCTGTTGGCGCTATATAAATGGCAATAATAATAATAATAATAAAATCACATGTACATTGTGGCTAAGCGTATCCTGTTACATAAAAACTGTTATAGCTTGTGACCTACTTTCAGTTATGTTTTGTAAGCAGTTCTGCAAAAAGAGCTTGCTAATACTTTTACAAAATAATTCAATTTATACAATACTAACAGATTAATTGTGCAACCCCTTAATGACCAAATTTCTGGAATAAAAGGGAATCATGACATGCCACACATGTCATGTGTCCTTAAGGGGTCAATATTCCTTCATTTCCCCCTCTTTGAGCAATATTTGCTCATATCCTATTAAAGGAGTCCTAGTCAGACAACTAGCCATCTGCCATGGTATATTCAGGATTGCTAGCCAATCCTGAAGGTCTTTCATTATGTCTTCGGCCACTATTCCCATAGCATAGGACTAGGCATCTGACCAGTACCATAAACTTATAGATATGTATCAGCATGTTTACCATTGCTTCGGTTATGTGTATACATTTGAAGATACTCCTCATAGCAAGCTGGGGATTTTACAGGAACAGTGTTGCGTGTATGTCTGTAAATGCAGAATACAAGAATCTTAAAAATAGCATGAACAAATAGAGCAAGGACCAGAACCATAACAATAATTATTGCAATATTCTTTAACCAGTCTAGGATACTGTCAAACTTAAACATATCTGCCCATGTGAGATCAATACCTGAATTCCTCTTCATTTCTATGGACAGGTCTTCCAATTTCTTTATAGCTAGGGTTACTTTACCATTAGGGCCAGTGTTCTCTGGAATATAGGTACAACAAACACCGGAGTCAAGTAGTTTACAGACTCCTCCCTTTTCTGCTAAAATCATATCAAGGGCCATTCTATTCTGGAAAGTCCTTTGTGAGGTAGCCTGTAATTGTTCAGCAAGACCTTGTAATGCATCTTGTGTATAATTTACAAATCTTTGCTGATTATAATATATATAATTAATCCAGTTAACATTCTTGTTCGCTGTTATAATGGGAAATATTGATTCAAATCCTGCTGCCACCTCGTCTCTAGCTTTAAATTCATTAGGGACCCCTCTTGGAATACCAATGGCATCTAGATAGATATGTGGGTCGAAACTACCTTGTGGGGATTCCCTTTTCCTTCTTGTGGAATCAGTTACAACCTTAATTTCAGGGAGAGAGTCACCAAATATATGGAGGGGCATTATTATTTTGGCTGGGGCACATTCTCCTCTCCAGGGGGTGGGGAGTCTAGAACATATTTTCATATCTCCACATATCCAGTAAACATCTCCAACAGATTGTGTTTGATTCACTAAGGTAATATTACTGTAGGCGGAGCAGAATCCTGAAGAAAAGTTATCAAATTGTTTACCCACCTTACCAGCATTATTTCCCTGAAAACAAGTATAATTACCAGGGTATACTGAGACAGCATCATTTAATTTAAACTTGGGTTCACCAATAGGGTGATCCCTCTTCCATTCTGCACATCCTGTAGTATTGACAGTAGTACCTGTAAACAAGCTTAAGAAACATTCCCAGTACTCATCAGGGACATGTAAGGGTACGGTTCCTAGATGAGGTCTGGCACTACCACATACATAACAGTTTGTCCTGTTATTGGAGTGGGCATTATAGCTCATCCATTCTAGCCATATGTTTGTATCTGTATACCCTGTTTCTAGCGCTATGGTATCTTCAAACGTGGGATCTGCTATGGCCATCATATCACCAAGGGTTTGAATGTGGGGCTTTAGAGGATTAACAAGGGTTTGTCTAGAGGTGAGGCTCTCCCATTCTGAGGAGTTCCACATATCTTTTAACTGGAATTTTCCTCAATTACCTCCAATGCCTCCTCTTTAAAAGGTACTGAGAATATAAATACCTTGATCTCCAGGACTGGGGTTTTCAATATTTAAGGTAAATTTCATGGAGTGCCCAGTTTGCCCTATAGGGGTACATGTACCTGGCTTTGTTAGGGTCATTCTAGTCAAGAGGGACTTCCCATTCTTATCCTTTTTATCTAATGCATTCTGTGGCTTATAACCCCAATCTTTCCCGGTGTTCCATCCAACTAAGCACCCCATAATCACAATTGTTACCCCTCTTTGAGCAATATAAATTGCTCATATCATCGGTTAACATTCTCCCAAGACAGATAAATTTCCATTAACTAATCTGAGATGATACTGCATCAACTTAAATCTTCTAGAAATTGAGCAAACATCTGGACCAGATTACACAGACATGGTTTCACCCGAATCTTTCAGAACTCTCAGAGACTTAAAAATTTATACTAAACCATGTTTAAAAGGCATGGCAAACCTTAGACCGGTCAGTCTCCAAGAGCCTTAGTAACACAGGTAGAAAACTTTTGTCCATGATCTCTGATTCAGGCTATATACCACAATTTAAAAGAACACTGTAACGGACCGTTTCAGCAGAAAAGGGTAAAAATCAGTTTAGGCGATAATCCCCTTTTCACAAAAAGGCACAGCTACTGTAAAAGCACCAAAACTCACGAATTGGATATAGGTGAATGCACCAAACTCCCGAACTGCATACAAGGGAATAAGGTAGCACTCCAAACTGCCGAACTGGAACCTCACGAATTGCTGCTAGCAGACGAACAGGAAAAGCTCCCAAGCGGCTTACACTCCTGGCAGTCAGTCCCTATCAGCATACAGTGAATCCCCCCAAGAACGAGACAAGGCTCCGTGTTGAGGGTCAAGCAGTGGTCTGTTTATTCAGGGCTACCTGCCCCTGTATTTATGCAGGTCTCCCACCTGGTGGACACTCCCCTAGGGGACCAGATGGAAGACTGAAACAGCAGACAGACATGTATCAGATTAGTACATACAGCCACAATACCTTCCCACCATGCATCTTGGTTTCCTCCTCTCTGTCCTGGAGATAATTAATGAAGTAATTCAATTATCTCTTGGACAAAGGCCAGACTCCATTATGCACATGGTGACACAGAAACAGACTATCACTTTAAAATACATACAGACACATTTTATACACAAAACACAGACATGTTACATATTCCCAGATAGCTCAAGTCTGGGTGCACATTATTAGGTGAATGGCACCCAGACCACACAAATACATTTTAATTGCCATGGAGCCAAAGTCTTTAATTCCACGAACAGGCTCCATGGCAGGCTATCTGGGTTACTACAGTTCACATAAAACCTAAAATACCGAATTTCCCTGCATTCACCAAATCCATACGAATTAGAACCAGGGGCTGGAGGTTCAGCGGTGCCTGCACGTAAAAGTGTCCGATTTTGGTGCATGAAAGCCGTGCAGAAAAGTGCTGGCTGCCCGGGGAGCTCCAGAACAGCGCCACCTAGCGGCCGCTAAGTGTAACAGCGGCCACACAGTTAACAAGCAATTAAGCAGCACACTCCAGCTTCTGGGTGGCCAATTAACAACGCTGGCCGGCTTCCCACGGCTCTGGGGAGGTTGGTGAACGGCTGTTTGTTCGGTAGATGAAATCTACCGAACTGCTGTGCAGAAAGGGAGAAATAAATTCTTCTGCACAGTAAAATTAACCCTTTAGCTGCCGGTCCATAATCCAAAGGCAGCAGGCGGGCAACCAGGCTCCTCCAATACAATGTGGCGAGATTGGTTTCGTCACAAACACATATAATGTGAGACATAGAAGACACAAAACATATGCAGTAGGCATCTGTAGCAATAAAAAGGGTTAGCTTACAGCACAAAATGAAGCATGTGTTGGACCACTGAAAATCCAAATGTTGCTCTCTTATTTACAAACAAAAATCATATTTACAGTATGGATCCTTTGCAACAAACACACAGGGCAGGGAAGATGTGCTGATTTGTGTTCTTTACAATTAATCCCATATTACATAGTTACATAGTTAGATAGCTGAAAAGAGACTTGCGTCCATCAAGTTCAGCCTTCCCCACACCTGCTATGGGGAATTAACTTTCAAATACTAATGAATTGCAAACAATGCAACACATCCCACTCTTATAGAAAGTGTAGTGGGCTTATGGTATTAAAGAAACAATCATACCAGGCACACAGATCCTATGTGAAATAGTTTACAATAAAACAGAGTTATAAGCGTATACTTCTATGTGACATAAAGAATAACGCAAAAATAGTTTAACTATTTCATATCCTTACAGTCAGCACTAATGATTATAAACCTTATCTAAGCATTACATTCATATTAACAAGAAAAGTTAACTACTTCATATTCTTACATGCAGGGGCGTATTAGCCGCGAGGCAAACAAGGCATTTGCCTTGGGCGGCATTTTCCAGGGGGCGGCAAAAAAAGCCGCCCCCAAATGCCCAAGGCAAATGTCTTGTTAGCCTTGCGGCTAACAGACCTGCTGGGCTGCTGCTTGGCGGTCGGGCGGCGCTGCTGGGCGGGCGGCGAGGGAGCACTCCCCCTGAGCTCTCTGCTCAGCTCCCTCGCGCGCCGCAGAGTGAGGCTGGGAGCCGGAATATGACGTCATATTCCGGCTCCCAGCCTCAATGTGCGGCACGCGAGGGAGCTGAGAAGACAGCTCAGGGGGAGTGCTCCCTCGCCGTCCGCCCAGCAGCGCCGCCCGACCGCCCAGCAGCCACTGGACCACCAGGGTGAAAGATGACCCCCCCCCCCCAGCATCCCCAAAGGTAAGGAGGCTGGGGGGGTTAAAGTAAAAAAAAAAAAAGAAAAGTGTTAATGTGAGTGAGTGTGTGTGTGTCTGTTAGTGAGTGTGTGTGTCTGTTAGTGAGTGTGTGTGTGTCTGTTAGTGAATGTGTGTGTCTGTTAGTGAGTGTGTGTGTGTCTGTTAGTGAGTGTGTGTCTGTTAGTGAGTGTGTGTCTGTTAGTGAGTGTGTGTCTGTTAGTGAGTGTCTTAGTGAGTGTCTTAGTGAGTGTGTGTGTCTTAGTGAGTGTGTGTGTCTTAGTGTGTGTGTGTGTGTCTTAGTGTGTGTGTGTCTTAGTGTGTGTGTGTCTGTTAGTGTGTGTCTGTTAGTGTGTGTCTGTTAGTGTGTGTGTGTGGGTGTCTGTGAGTGTGGGTGTCTGTGAGTGTGTTTGCCTGTGAGTGTGTGTGTGTTTGCCTGTGAGTGTGTGTGTGTCTGCTAGTTTGTGTCTGTTAGTGTGTCTGTTAGTGTGTCTGTTAGCGAGTGTGTGTGTCTGTTAGCGAGTGTGTGTTTCTGTTAGCGAGTGTGTGTTTCTGTTAGCGAATGTGTGTTTCTGTTAGCGAGTGTGTGTTTCTGTTAGCGAGTGTGTGTGTGTGTATTTAGAATGCGGGGCGGGGTAAAGTTTGGGTGGGGGTGGCGCGGGGGGGGGGGGGGGCGCCTGAGTTTTGTGCTGCCTAGGGCAGCACAAAACCAGGATACACCACTGCTTACATGGTTATTTCCCATTCCTAGGACAAATCTTTCAAACACTTAGGCACACACACAATCACCACCAGACTTAACTAATGACAATTAGAGGGTGGACAAGGTGAACCTATTTATCTGTGTACACTTTTTCTTTATCCTAGTATATTCACTTATATACTAAATCCTGTATCTATATCACTCATAGATACTTTACTCCTGTCTAGTTCACTTACTAGACTTATCTAAATCCTGTATCTATATCACTCATAGATACTTTAATCCTGTCTAGTTCCCTTACTAGACTTATCTAAATATATATATCCTGTCTAGTTCCCTTACTAGACTATTTAACGGGACCTTTATTTAAACTGAGTCACATAAAACACATATACTAAATAACCTTTCCTAAAATGATGTAGGCTTACAAAACCATGGGGATCATAGATTCAGGGCGTCAAGATAGACTCAAGGAATTACTACTCACCCGAAATGGTTTGGCTACAATCCCCCTTACTGACACCAAGCTGAAAGGTAAATCTGCTACTCTGGTGACTCGGTCCCTCTGGTCACTATTCTCCAACCCTCGATTGTCAGCTGAATATTCAGAGAAGATTTATGGAAGCGATTAATCAGACACACACTCTCTTTGCTTTTCCATAATCTTCTGATCATTTATTCAAGATTCTCAATATTTATGCTATACTTGTCACGTACATTGGTTACAAAAGGTTACACAAAGGTTACATAAAAGAGGAAGTAGTTTCTGCTGTTACGTTCAATATTCCATAATCTATTCTTACAAAATATCACATGTACATTGTGGCTAAGCGTATCCTGTTACATAAAAACTGTTATAACTTGTGACCTGCTTTCAGTTATGTTTTGTAAGCAGTTCTGCAAAAAGAGCTTGCTAATACTTTTACAAAATAATTCAATTTATACAATAATGACAGATTAATTGTTTAACCCCTTATGGACCAAATTTCTGGAATAAAAGGGAATCATGACATGTCACACATGCCATGTGTCCTTAAGGGGTCAATATTCCTTCATCGTCTTGCTCAGAAATGCTTCAGACTTGAGAAAGGGATGTTCTCCCGAAAGCTTGTCATTAAAAAATTCTGTTAGTCCAATAAAAAAGGTATTGCAAGATACGAATTGTATCTGTTTTTTACATCTATATATATATATATATATATATATATATATATATATATATATATATATATATATATTTGTGCTCGGAATTTAATACGTAATGGAATATATATATATACATATATTTGTGCTCGGAATTTAATACGTAATGGATAGTATCTGTAAGGGCAAAGTTGGTTGTGGTGTGCCGAAACCAACGTACGAGTAGGCCTGTAAATAAAAGAGGGCCCACCAAGGAGAATGTAATTATAACAGGGTGTAGGTGGGTGGGGACAATCAGCTGAACGGCAGAGGTGAGTAGTGGCTGGGAGTTTAAGTAGGGGGCTTACTCCTCCCACAAATTCAGGCCTAATGGCCTTTCTACTTGTGCTCGGAATTTAGTACGTAATGGATAGTATCTGTAAGGGCAAAGTTGGTTGTGGTGTGCCGAAACCAACGTACGAGTGGGCCTGTAAATAAAAGAGGGCAAAAGAGAAGTTCATGAAAATATACAGTTTATTGCCTTTTTACATAACCAAGTTCCTGAAAGCTTGACGAAGCTCTTTCTCTGGTCGTGGAATATAAGTATGGTATATCGAGGATTTCCAATGCCCCAGTCTCTTGATGATGTGAACCGGTGTATTAGTGCTGGAGGCTGAAGAGGCGGCTCCTATGCGAAAGGAGTGCCCGGAGAATGAAGTTGGATTGAAACCCAGTTTAGATAATAGCGTTCTGACGTGAGACGTGAATTTAGCAGTGGTAAGCGAGTGCCCTTGTATTGATAAGAGCGGAGAGTCTGGTAAGTGTGCGTGAAGGGTTGATCGTAGGTGGTCTAGCGCCTTGACCGGTCACCAGGCATTATCAGTAGGGAAGAGAGGAATTACAGTGGGGTGTAGTGAATGGTTGGTTTTAGTTGATGGGATCGAAAGTAGATAGTGATCCTCCACCTTTGTAAGGTGCAATGTTTTTAGGCTGTGCGTGATATCCCCTTGATGAACAACAGTGAACTCTCTAGGTCTGAGAAAACCGTAGAAAGCAAGATAGATAGCTGCTTTGATCACCAGGTTAGTGTCGGGATAAAACGGGGATTCGTCAAGGAGATTGCTAAGTGATCTGAAGATAGGCCCATCTATAGGTAGTCTTGTGATAGTGAGAGGAGCTGAAACCTTTAACATACCTTTCAATACCTTTTTAATGGGATATGATGACAAGAAGGGGGTGTTGTTACGGAAATTTGTGAGGCTATGGTGCTGCACCCCAGTGAGATAAAGGTGTTGTGGCAAAGTTTAAGATGTAAGTGGCAAAAAGAGGCAAAAGCCACCATGGTTTGTATAGAAAGGTTGCCTTGTAAACCGAATTCTGCAGTGAATTTGTTAAATATGGTAAGTGCCCTATTATAAGAGATAGTTGTGTTAGGTGATAGTGCTTGGTGAGTGAGAGTCCTAGCGTGATGCATTAGTGTGCTCAATCCAGGATTAGTTCATGAAACCGTGGAGTCCTGGATGGCTGGTGGTTAGCCGTAGGGAGTGCCTGAGAGAATACCTGGAATTGAGGGCGAGAAAGAGCGTCAGCTGCCGTGTTGTGGATACCCGGGATGTGACAACAAACTAAGTGAAACTGACCGGTTGCTACTAGCCAGGTCAGCTTGCGAATCAGCCGCATGATGGTCAGGGATGATGAGCGCCCCTTGTTAATGATTTCGCAAGCTGCCGAGTTGTCAGAGTAGCATTTTACTGCCTTGCCGGACCAGAGATGACCCTAGGTATGTGCGTCCGCCACAATGGGATATATTTCAAATAGGGCTGCGGTCTCCCTGAATCCTGGCAAGGCATCCGTCTCAGCGGGCCAGTGACCCCTAAACCAGTGGTTGCCCAAGATGGCTGCGAAACCAGTGTTGGCTGCAGCGTCTGTGTGAATGATGGGTGAAGAAGTGGAGAGAGGGGGATAAGCATGGAGATACCGTTCCAATCTGCCCAAAACTTCCCCCACATAGCTAAGTCAGCATTGGCGTGGGGGTCCAATGAAACTGGGCAAGAGTCCGGTACCCCGTGGAGCAGGCAAAGGAGCCTGGATATAAAAGACCTTCCCTGCGGGATGATGCGCATGGCAAAGTTCAGGGATCCCAGAAGGGACTGGAGTTCCTTCCTGGTGCAAACATCATTCCGCAGGAACATGTCTATCTCCCCTCTCAAGCGGGTCAGTTTGTCATGGGGAAGGCTAGCTCTGAGGGTAACGGAATCTAGCTCTATCCCCAAAAAGGTTAATTTAGTTGTGGGGCCAATTGTTTTAGCTGGGGACAAAGGTACTCCAAGTGTGGAAACAAGTGCTGTAGTGCGGCTGATAGCGGTGGGTGTTTGTGCCCCTGGCTCTATCAGTAGGAAGTTGTCTAGGTAGTGAATAACTGAGTGACACCTGAGGACGTTCATAAGCAGCCAGCATAGTGTCTCAGCGAAGATATCGGAAAGTTTGGGGCTGCTTCGAGAACCGAAAGTGAGTCATGTGGAGAAATAGTACTTTCCTCGCCATTTAACACCGTGCAAGTGCCAGAGTGAGGGGTGCATGGGTAATAACTTAAACGCGTTTGTGATGTCTGTTTTGCTGAGCCAGGGGTGATTACCAGAAGAGATGATGGCCTGTATAGCATCTCTTCGTACTGGAGTGAGAATTTGTCTGCTGGAATGAGTGCGTTTATGCGGGGAACAAAAGAGGAGTGCGGTGCCGATACATCGATAATTAGACGTTTTTATTAGAATATTTGTGAACTATGACACCGATTGGGTTAGTGCGCCAGGAGGAAAAAGGTGAGGAGGTGAAAGGCCCGATCATGAAACCATTGGTAATTTCTGAGGAAAGGAGAGTGTCTGTGGAGACTGGGTCTAGATGTGCTGACAGGAGATTAGGACATTCAAGTGTACCTGAGGGGATGGCTACTATACCCGTGAGAAACCCCTGTGTGAACCCCGTGGTCAGATATTCCACCAGGTGCCTGCTAGGGTGTGACCTTAAGTAAAAAAACAGGTTGTCGACATTAATGTCGGTTAGTCATTTGTTAGGGGACAACCTGGCCGGACACATGGTCTTGGTATGTGCCCTGAAGCAAATGGAGGAGATGTGCACTTATCTACATGCGCTGAAACTGCAGGAGCCTGCGTTGAAATTATTGCACACCTGCGCCTTGCCTAAAAAGGAGATGGGCCTACCCAGCTTGTCATGTAGACCACCCGCTGGTTTGTGAGGGGTGAAAGAGGGATGAAGGGTGGGAGTGGAGGTGGTGGGATCTGCTTCAGAGGGACATAAGTCAGCCATGTGGGAAGTGGAATTACATATGGCACAAGACGGGGGCCTGACACCAGCGAAGTGGCGACAGAATAATTCTGTATCCATCTGACACCAGTTAATTCTAACGTTGAACTGTTTCAGATGGGTTGCTGCCTTCGCTGATACTGACTTATGGTAGTCGTATAAAGAAGAGCCCCCGTACTTGATGCCTAGATCCACCACCTTGTGAAGGTAGAGGTCTAACTCCTCTCTTCTGTGGGGATACACAATGCAGATGACGTCACGGTATATCCCGAAAGCTATCACAAACTGGGGAATTTAGAGTTTTTTATTAAGCCTAGGATCTCTTGTTTTGAGCACTACTGAAATATCCCGGTAATTGTAAGCCTTGTTCTCCAGTGTTACGGTACCCTCAGCATGAAATGTACAAACCGCCGTTTAGTGAATGCTCCCCGTTCGCAATAATGTAGGCTGTATGCGTACTCACTACAATCATGCGAACCGTAAGAAGGGGAACAAACTCCCGAACGGTATCCGTACGGTCACTTCCCTCCACGAGCTCTAAGCTCACGAACCGGCAATATCAGCTGAACGCCGATATCTCCCAAGCGGCAAATAATTCCATAAAGCAGTCTCTAGTCGCTGGTAGTAGAAATCCCCCCAATAACGAGACCAAGCTCCGCATTGAGGGTAAAACACGAACTGAGTTTACTGTGGGCTACCCAAAACATAGAAAATCACAGCTGCCCTAAAAGGGTACTGTGTAATGTCTACCAGATATCCAAAGGTAGGGGATAACCCTAATATACTTGAGCAAGAAAGAGAAAATGATCGGGGGTTCTAATGTATAGACCCACGATCATAACATGGATATCTGTTTATAGAGTGGTAAAAATGAAAATAATAAATAACTTTATAGGGTATATACACACAACCTGCTGGTTGTACAACAAAAAATCCCAAAAAATTAGTGAAACCCAGAGAGGAGCTGAAAGAAGCTCAACATGTCAAATAGCCGCTGGACTCTTAACCTCCCTAGCGGTATTCCCGAGCGTGACTCGGGGTTAATTTTCGCTGCCAGAAGCGGTAACCCCGAGTCACGCTCGGGGTAGATAACTCCGAGTCTCCTTACCTTCTCCTTGCGATCCAGCGATGTCCCCGCTGTTATTGCCGGTGAGAGCCCCGGCGGATGCCTCCATCTGCCCTCCCGGATCCGTCTCTGTGAGCCGCAGAGGCTCATGGGGGCGGAACTGGGCGGGTAATTCAAATGCATAAAAGTTTTAAAAGTGACACACACACAAAGTTAGGTGATACAGTGAAATCCTGTCAGATTACATTGTATCACCTCAGATTTGACACAGTATCACCTCAGATCATCCTACACTGCCCTGCCTGCCCCTTTTGCTGTAATTTCTGCCCATAAAATAATTTTTTTACCATGGCATCAAAGCGTCACTTTAGCATCGCCAAAGCGGGTTTGGATCAGATGAGTGACAGCGGCAGCGACACAGAGCCCCTCGCAGAATTGAGCGACGGCGATAGCGATTCGTGGCAAGATTCGTCATCTGACTCTGACAGTGACCAGAGTAGTGGCGACAGCGACGATTCTGCACCCGAGCTCAGTGATGTGCGCACTTGGTGCCTTATTGATTGCGGTATGGATGAGGTACCGCCGCCAAGATTTCCGTTTACTGGATCACCTGGGATGAAGGTAGACGTTGAGCACAATGATCCTTTGGCATACCTAAAATTATTTCTCACAGATGACGTCATTGAAAAGATTGTCACGGAGACAAATCGCTACAACGAGCAGCAATCAGCTACTCTGCATAGCAAGTTTTCCAGGAACAGAAAATGGAAACCGGTGACTAAAGAGGACATCTGGAAGTTTCTGTGGCTAATACTTCTTCAGGGGGTGGTGGGGAAACCCCAGCAGAAATGGTACTGGACTACCAATAAATTGCTGGCAACCCCATTTTTTGGCACCATCATGTCCGAGTAACGATTTTCCCTCATAATGAAGAATTTGCACTTCACCAACAACGAGGAATTTGACGAAGCCACACATCCAGCGCCAAAACTCAAGAAGATCTGGGAAGTATACCAAATGATCCTAAAAAATTTCCAGCAGGCCTATGTGCCAGATAGAGACATCAGCATTGATGAAAGTCTGATGGCTTACAAGGGACGCCTCAGCTGGATTCAATACATCGCATCCAAGAGAGCACGGTTTGGAATCAAATCCTATATGCTCTGCGAGTGTGCCACTGGCTATATATGGAATTCCGTCATATACACCGGTAAAGGAACACAATTCAACCCCAGGTAACCCCATGGGATGGCAACGTCATCAGTCCTTACACTGCTTGAGCCATTGCTGAATCAGGGGTATTGTGTGACAACGGACAACTTTTACACATCGCCTGAGCTGTACGAGTTTCTGATAAAACACAAGACTGATGGATATGGAACCGTTAGGGCCAACCGACGTGACCTGCCATCTATGTTTGCCAATAAAAAACTGAAAACAGGAGAAATGGTTGCCTGGCAGAAAGGAAAGATGATGGCAATGCGTTGGCGTGACAAAAAAGACGTATGCCTAATGAGTACAGTGCATAACACCTCCACTGCCTTGGTCCACACAAGAGGTGGGAAAGATGTCATGAAGCCACAACTTGTGATTGACTACAACAACACCATGGGAGGAGTCGATAGAGCTGATCAGGCGATGACATTTTATCCGGCTATGCGGAAACAACAACAAAAATATTACAAAAAAATCTTCAGGCATCTACTGGAACAATGCCTCTGGAATGCCTATATACTGCACAAAGGAAAGAGTGACATGCCTCTTGTTCATTCTGACTTTATCTGGAAGGTGGCGGAGCGGATTTTTGTGAACTACCAAACGGCATCAGTGGCCGTGAACAGATCTGGACGTCGTGCTGTTGACGTTGTCAACCCAGAACGCCTGACTGGTCGTCACTTTATGGATTACATCCCGCCAACCGCAAAAAAGGCAGCACCTACAAGGATGTGCGTAGTTTGCTGCTCAAAGCGAGATAGCAATGGAAAAAAAATCAGAAAGGAAACCAGATTCCATTGCCCTGATTGTGATGTTGGTCTATGTGCAGTCCCATGTTTAAAATTTACCACACCCAGGATGTTTACTGAATTTTCTTTGTTTGACAAATTTCATTATTTATTACATTATTGAATAAAATTATATTATTTATTAGATTATAATTCATGATTTTATGTTTCAAACTTTATCACATCTGAGAGTACTTTTGGTCAGGTTTAAGAAAGTAATTACTGGCCTACAATACATAACACCAAATTTCCATGCAAAAAAATGGTATCGCTTTTGGTACAAAATTCCTGACATAATCATACCGCCAGGGCGGTTAAAGTAGCCTGAGGTAAGATAAAGTGAAGCCTGAGGCTAATACTGTCTAGAAGGTGGATTCCCAAACCTCCCAGTGTAAACAGAGAACCTTATTATCCCTCTAGGACATAGATAACAGTTGCAGTATTAGAATCTGCTGGATTGCAACAGGATGTATCTAGTATACAGCTGTAAACTTAAACTGCAACACTTGCAAAAGAAAAAACAGCTAAACCGTGTGTGAGAGCTGACTAAACTAAATCCTGTTACACTGTGGCTGAGGCTCAGACTGCTACACCTAACAGGATCTGACTAGAAAATTATAAAGAACTTGGAGAGTAAACATGTATCCAACGAGTACTGCTAGTGAATAACAGGAACTAGATTCTAAGAAAGAGGCTACCAAGGACGATGTCTAAAACAAGCCTATCAACGGGCATTGCTAGACGATAGGAGAAAACTTCTTGATGACACCCAGAAACCCAATACCACACATATGATACGCTGCATAGCCAAATACGATGCTGGTTGGGATGTGGCGAAGAAGATCATTGGTAGGTTTTGGCCCCTTCTCACTCAAGATTCCCACCTCAAAAATGTGGTATCCCCCACAGTATCCATCACGGCCAGGAGGGGGAAAAATCTAAAAGAATTGCTTGTCCCGAGCCACTTAATGTCTCAAAGAAATAAAAACAAGGGAAGTTGGCTTACTGTACAGGGCACATACAAATGCGGCAGATGTGTTGCCTGTTGTTTTATGGCTAAAGACTCTAAGACTCTATCCGACTCTACAGGCACAATTCACATCCCCATTAAACAGTTTTTCAACTGCAATACTGCAGGTTTGGTTTACCTTCTAACCTGCAGTTGTGGTTTGAAATATGTGGGGAAGACTATACGCCCCTTTAAGAGAAGGGTAATGGAGCATGTCCACTCTGTAACGTCATTGAAAGACACCCCAGTAGCCAGACATATGAGACAATACCACAATGACTCACCAAGAGCCATGAAGTTTGCAGGCATTGAACGTGTCTGCAAGGGAAAAAGAGGTGGCAACTTTGATTTGCTTCTAAGAAGAAGGGAATGCTTCTGGATTAATAAATTGGATACCATGTCACCAAAGGGATTGAATGAGGGGTTCTCTTTTACCCCATTCATCAATATGTAGACCAGTAATTATAGTTTGGTTTTGTTTTATTATAACTTAGTATGGATGTATATAAGTCACTTTGTACTTTTCACCACTTACAACTTTGCACTTTAGCAGACTCCTCTGGTGTTCATAATGGCTAGCCCAGGTATCTACACCAAATAATAAAAAATGAAATATACTCTAACTTTGCCAACCCTAAACCCACATTTTGTATATAATTCCTGATGGTGTTAAGTTAAGTAATCCCTAAGATCTCAAAATACTAGGCAATACTTCTTTATTGCCCTTAAGTCACTAGAGATTTCTCTCTCGTTTTCCTAAGGATTCGCACTCTTGTGATATAGTCACCAAGGAGTTAACACAGAATAGGAAAGGGAGGTTGGGCAACAACAAGAAGTATACACCCCAATAGGTGGAGTTTCACCAGGGGCAGTACCGGATGGGCGACGGCTCTGGAGGGCGGGTACTCTGTAACGCACGGTGAGTTCCAAGCCTCACTCTGGTGCGATCGAAACCCGCCCACCAATTGCGATTGGAGAGTTGAACTCTCCCGGCATATTTAAAAGGACACCGAGGAGACAGCACGGTTTATCTAGCCTTTGACAAAGGCGCTTTAGCAGCGTCGAAACGCGTTAGGCTTTATGCCATTTTAATGCACTCTGCACGTTTTGGTTTAGCACTTTTCCTTAAAGGGACACTATAGTCACCTGAACAACTTCAGCTTAATGAGGTTGTTCAGGTGAGTGCTACAGCTACCCGGAGCCTTTTTCTTGTAAGCACTGTATTTTCTGAGAAAATGCAGTGTTTACATTGGAAGCTTGGAACACCTCTTGTTGCAGTCAATCAGACGGCCACCAGAGGGACTTCCGAGTTCAGAGGCCCTAAAAAGGCCTCTCGTCCGATGCATTCTGGGTGAATGCATCAGACGGGCTATCAGCACACAAAGCACTGTGAACGCGCTTTGTGTGCTGATAGCCTGTCAGCACTGCTGTGGGCGTGGCTTCAGCTGACAGCTTCAGCTTCAGCTGACAGCTGAAGCCCGAACCCACAGGGACGCTTACTGTCCACAATAGTGGTTGAAGGGGGGGGGGAGACCTACTCTCCTCCCCCCCGGCCCCCACCGTTGTGCGGCGGGTGGGGGCCCTAAAATTATCAATAAGGGGGGGACCTACTGTCCCCCCCCCCGGCCCCCACCCCTGTGCGGCGGGTGGGGGCCCTAAAATTATCAATAAGGGGGGGGACCTACTGTCCCCCCCCGGCCCCCACCCCTGTGTGGCGGGTGGGGGCCCTAAAATTATCAATAAGGGGGGGGACCTACTGTCCCCCCCCCGGCCCCCACCCCTGTGCGGCGGGTGGGGGCCCTAAAATTATCAATAAGGGGGGGACCTATTGTCCCCCCCCGGCCCCCACCCCTGAGCGGTGGGTGGGGGCCCTAAAATTATCAATAAGGGGGGGGACCTACTGTCCCCCCCCCCGGCCCCCACCCCTGTGCGGCGGGTGGGGGCCCTAAAATTATCAATAAGGGGGGGACCTATTGTCCCCCCCCGGCCCCCACCCCTGAGCGGTGGGTGGGGGTCCTAAAATTATCGATAAGGGGGGGGACCTACTGTCCCCCCCCGGCCCCCACCCCTGTGCGGCGGGTGGGGGCCCTAAAATTATCAATAAGGGGGGACCTACTGTCCCCCCCGGCCCCCACCCCTGTGCGGCGGGTGGGGGCCCTAAAATTATCAATAAGGGGGGGACCTATTGTCCCCCCCCGGCCCCCACCCCTGAGCGGTGGGTGGGGGCCCTAAAATGATCAATAAGGGGGGGACCTACTGTCCCCCCCGGCCCCCACCCCTGTGCGGCGGGTGGGGGCCCTAAAATTATCAATAAGGGGGGACCTACTGTCCCCCCCGGCCCCCACCCCTGAGCGGTGGGTGGGGGCCCTAAATACAAAGGGTGGGGGGACCCTAGTTAACCCTCCCCCCCCCAAAAAAAAATTATCTCCCTACCTACCCCCCTCACCCTAAAAATAATGAGGGGGGGAACATTAACTAAAAACCTGTAAAAAAATAAAAATAAAAAGAGATAAAAAAAAACTTACCATTCGATGTTTTCTTTCTTCTAAAATCTTCTTTCTTAAGCCCAAAAAAGGCCAAATAAAAATCCATAATAACCGACGCAATTAAAAAAAAAAAAAAAAAAACGAGCGCAAAAATAATAATCCATCTTCACCCATGGAGGGCTCCGCGCAGACTGAGCTCCGCAGGGTGGGGGAGGCTTATAAAGCCTTGCCCCGCCCTGCAATTAGGCTAAGAACACTCTGATTGGTGGGTTTAAACCAATCAGAGTGCTCTTTGTCATTTTACAAGCGTGGGAAAGTCCTTTGGAATTTTCCCACGCTTGTAAAATGACACAGAGCACTGTGATTGGATGGATTTCAAGCCATCCAATCACAGTGCTCTGTGTCATTTTACAAGCGTGGGAAAGTGGAATTTTCCCACGCTTGTAAAATGACACAGAGCACTGTGATTGGATGGCTTGAAATCCATCCAATCACAGTGCTCTGTGTCATTTTACAAGCGTGGGAAAATTCCAAAGATTTTTCCCACGCTTGTAAAATGACACAGAGCACTGTGATTGGATGGCTTGAAATCCATCCAATCACAGTGCTCTGTGTCATTTTACAAGCGTGGGAAAATTCCAAAGAACTTTCCCACGCTTGTAAAATGACACAGAGCACTGTGATTGGATGGCTTGAAATCCATCCAATCACAGTGCTCTGTGTCATTTTACAAGCGTGGGAAAATTCTAAAGAACTTTCCCACGCTTGTAAAATGACACAGAGCACTGTGATTGGATGGCTTGAAATCCATCCAATCACAGTGCTCTGTGTCATTTTACAAGCGTGGGAAAATTCCAAAGAACTTTCCCACGCTTGTAAAATGACACAGAGCACTGTGATTGGATGGCTTGAAATCCATCCAATCACAGTGCTCTGTGTCATTTTACAAGCGTGGGAAAATTCCAAAGAACTTTCCCACGCTTGTAAAATGACACAGTGCACTGTGATTGGATGGCTTGAAATCCATCCAATCACAGTGCTCTGTGTCATTTTACAAGCGTGGGAAAATTCCAAAGAACTTTCCCACGCTTGTAAAATGACACAGAGCACTGTGATTGGATGGCTTGAAATCCATCCAATCACAGTGCTCTGTGTCATTTTACAAGCGTGGGAAAATTCCAAAGGACTTTCCCACGCTTGTAAAATGACAAAGAGCACTCTGATTGGCTCAAACCCACCAATCAGAGTGTTCTTAGCCTAATTGCAGGGCGGGGCAAGGCTTTATAAGCCTTCCCCCGCCCTGCGGAGCTCAGTCTGCGCGGAGCCCTCCATGGGTGAAGATGGATTATTTTTTTTTGCGCTCGTTTTTTTTTTTTTTTTTTTAATTGCGTCGGTTATTATGGATTTTTATTTGGCCTTTTTTGGGGCTGAAGAAAGAAGATTTTAGAAGAAAGAAAACATCGAATGGTAAGTTGATTTTATCTCATTTTTTCTTTTTTACAGGTTTTTAGTTAATGGTCCCCCCTCATTATTTTTAGGGTGAGGGGGGTAGGTAGGGAGATATTATTTTTTTGGGGGGGAGGGTTAACTAGGGTCCCCCCCCCTTTGTATTTAGGGCCCCCACCCACCGCTCAGGGGTGGGGGCCGGGGGGGACAATAGGTCCCCCCCCTTATTGATAATTTTAGGGCCCCCACCCACCGCTCAGGGGTGGGGGCCGGGGGGGGGGGGCAATAGGTCCCCCCCTTATGGATCATTTTAGGGCCCCCACCCGCCGCACAGGGGTGGGGGCCGGGGGGGGACAGTAGGTCCCCCCCCTTATCGATAATTTTAGGGCCCCCACCCACCACTCAGGGGTGGGGGCCGGGGGGGGACAATAGGTCCCCCCCCTTATTGATCATTTTAGGGCCCCTACCCGCCGCACAGGGGTGGGGGCCGGGGGGTGACAGTAGGTCCCCCCCCTTATCGATAATTTTAGGGCCCCCACCCACCGCTCAGGGGTGGGGGCCGGGGGGGGGACAATAGGTCCCCCCCCTTATTGATCATTTTAGGGCCCCCACCCGCCGCTCAGGGGTGGGGGCCGGGGGGGGCAGTAGGTCCCCCCCCCATTGATAATTTTAGGGCCCCCACCCGCCGCACAGGGGTGGGGGCCGGGGGGGACAGTAGGTCCCCCCCTTATTGATAATTGTAGGGCCCCCACCCGCCGCTCAGGGGTGGGGGCCGGGGGGGGACAGTAGGTCCCCCCCTCATTGATAATTTAGGGCCCCCACCCACTGCTCAGGGGTGGGGGCCGGGGGGGGCAGTAGGTCCCCCCCCTCATTGATAATTTTAGGGCCCCCACCCTCCGCACAGGGGTGGGGGCCGGGGGGGGACAGTAGGTCCCCCCTTATTGATAATTTTAGAAAGCGAGCTGAGCTGTCAGTCAGACAGCTCAGCTCGCGAACACGCATTCCGCGCACATGCGCGGTAAAGCGCTCAGGTTCTTCATAGGGCGGCATTCAATGCCGCTCTATGAAGAACGTGATTGGTGCAGCGCGAAGCCATCCCATTGGGCCCCGCGATTTCGTCATTTTGGCGAAAAAGGGGGCGCGGCCTAGCGGGGAGCTCGGCGCTGGAACGGAGGTAAGTTTTTAATATAAAAACACCGAATTTTTTTTTTTAATTAATGAAAGTTCATATAAAAGCAAGAAGAAAGGCTGGGGGACCTGTCTTTCTTGCTTTTATATGGTGACTATAGAGTCCCTTTAATCTTGGGGGGGGTTTGTCAGCCGTCGTAAGAGTCTCTCAGTTGACGTTTTTTTCGCTGGTTAAGGGCATTTAGACAAAGTAGCTACAGGGATTGGCAGTGGATCTAGAACACTAGAATAGCTATTTATCTTGGGAGTTCCTGTTATTCACTAGCAGTACTCGTTGGATACACGTTTACTCTCCAAGTTCTTTATCATTTTCTAGTCAGATCCTGTCAGGTGTAGCAGTCTGAGCCTCAGCCACAGTGTAACAGGATTTAGTTTAGTCAGCTCTCGCACACAGTTTAGCTGTTTTTTTCTTTTGCAAGTGTTGCAGTTTAAGTTTACAGCTGTATACTAGATACATCCTGTTGCAATCCAGCAGATTCTAATACTGCAACTGTTATCTATGTCCTAGAGGGATAATAAGGTTCTCTGTCTACACTGGGAGGTTTGGGAATCCACCTTCTAGACAGTATTAGCCTCAGGCTTCACTTTACCTTACCTCAGGCTACTTTAAGAGTCCAGCGGCTATTTGACATGTTGAGCTTCTTTTAGCTCCTCTCTGGGTTTTTTTTGGATTTTTTGTTGTACAACCAGCAGGTTGTGTGTATATACCCTATACAGTTATTTATTATTTTCATTCTTACCTCTCTATAAACAGATATCCATGTTATGATCGTGGGTCTATACATTAGAACCCCCGATCATTTTCTCTTTCTTTCTACTGTGGGCAACCCGCCCGTATTTATGCAGGTCTCCCACTTGGTGGACACTCCCCTAGGGGACCAAATGGGAGACTGGAATAGCAGAAAGACATATGGTATTTCAGGACAGACAATCACACAATATTCCCATTAAGGTTGAAAATATAGAAAAACAACAAGGGGAGGGGGGGGGGGGAGAGAGAAATCCTTTCCCTTGAATAGATTGGAAGGAAAACAGTGGTCTTTAAGAAAGGGGGGATATCCACTAAACACCTGAAAAAACAACCCACACCCTAGGTTGAATAGATAAACAATAAAAGAAAAGAGGCAAATAGAAAAACTAATTGCTCAGATCAGGAGTAGATATCAACACCCAAAAGATACTAGATATATGCCAAACATAGGAAAAACAGATAGATTGTAGCAGTATGAAATAACACTTTAAATGTGAGAAAATCTTTGCAACAGTTGCTGCAATGTCAGTGCCTCAATTACTACTGAAATAACAGTGCCTCTGTTAATACTGGGGAAATGCAAATCAAAATAAAAATGGGTCACAGTCCTGATTAAATGTTAACTCATTAAATCCTAAAAGGGTCCTTATTTTGTAAGCTCATATGAAAAAAACCTGGCTAGCAGATCCTCTGCACAAACAGCAGGGAGACTTGCCAATATGAGCTGATTGTACTCTAGTATCAGACTAAATAACCTTGTTAGAAGTGTGATACTTTGAAAGGAAAGAAAAGAGAAATAAAATGAAATGAAAGAGAATCTGTAGAAATGTGAGTTAAACAATTCCACATCCAATAATAATAAGTCCTGAAAGTGAACTCTTAACACTGATAATTTGAGCTGTGCAATAAAAGATGCAAAAGCAGCAGGACCTTCTTATGGGTAGGTTTTATTGTGCAAAAAATATTGTGCACACCAAGAGGTAGTTACAACACACAGCGGTTCACACGATGGGAAAGATTACAAGAAAGGACTCCATACAACGAGAGGAGGAACACTAGAAATTCCAGAACTACCAATTATGATTCTAGAGGTCCCCAACGTTATTCACCAATACAAGTTAAACCTGTGGAAGATCATACACAATCAATACCCCAGGTCTCTTTTTTAGGGAATCTCCTGGAAAAGAGAGAAGAAACCAGAACAGCATTGAAGAAAACATGGAGAGAAAGGAGGGATCCCCCCTGGTCCCCAGTGGAAAGAAAAAGACAGAGAAGGGAAGAAAAAGAAGAACAAAGAAAAGAGTAACTGAACAAGGAAACGATACAGAAGTTACCAGTCTCTTTAATTTATCAGATCACGAATTAACCGCAGATGAGACATCACTCCTGAAGAAAGGATTGACATTTTTTACCCAACTCACAAAATCACAAATTTAATATGTGTATTGATTTGCACAAGTTCATTAGGAAGTTGACTGTGAAATGCTTTTTCTTGGAAAATAAATACACTAATGAGTAAATAGAGGATGGTTATGCACACACCAACCTCCACCCTAAATCAACCTTTTACCCACAACAAGTGAAAAGTGATAGCATTAGGGTTTTTGAAAGGTTGATTGACAAAGAGCTAAGAGCCATGAAGAACCATTCTGATCCTAAGGATAATCTCACGAAACAGGAGAGAAAGGCTCTGAAAACTCTGATGCAAGACAACAGAATAACCATAAAGGCAGCGTACAAAGGAGGGGGTGTAGTAATTATGAATAGCCAAGACTATGAAAATGAAAATCGAAGACTTTTAAGTGATACAAACACGTATCTGAAACTACAACAGAATCCCAGTCAAATAAATATGGATGAGCTTGTGGAACTAGTGAACATAAGTAAAGAACGTGGTATACTGTCCAAAAGAGAATCAGATCATATTCTATGCAAACACCCAAGATTAGCAGTATTCTATCACTTACCAAAGATTCATAAAAGGCTAACCAATCCTCCAGGGAGACCAATAATCTCTGGGATAGGATCATTAACTTCGAATCTATCTGAATATGTTGACCATTTTCTTCAACCGGTTGTGAGCAAATTGAAATCCTATCTGAGAGATAGCTCCCAAATCATCCAGATTTTAAGTCAGACACAATGGAAAGAGGACTACATTTTGGTCACAGCAGATGTGACCTCATTGTACACTATAATAGAGCATTTGCAAGGCTGCGAAGCAGTACAATATAATCTAGCAGTCCATTCAGAGCTACGAAATGACAAAATAAACTACCTGGTGGAATGTATAGCGTTTATATTACGTCACAACTTCTTCTGTTCAGAGGGTGAATTTTTTCTGCAAATAGAGGGGACAGCCATGGGTACCAGGTTTGCCCCGAGTAGTGTTGTCGCGAACCCGAAATTTTCGGTTCGCGAATGGCGAACGCGAACTTCCGCAAATGTTCGCGAACCGGCGAACCGCGCGAACCGCCATTGACTTCAATGGGCAGGCAAATTTTAAAACCAACAGGGACTCTTTCTGGCCACAAAAGTGATGGAAAAGTTGTTTCAAGGGGACTAACACCTGGACTGTGGCATGCCGGAGGGGGATCCATGGCAAAACTCCCATGGAAAATTGCACAGTTGATGCAGAGTCTGCTTTTAATCCATAAAGGGCAGAAATCACCTAACATTGACACCTGTCCTCAAAGCCCCTGATACACACTGACACAGAGCAGAATAGAGACTGTTCCCCGTCCTCAGAGACCATGATACACACTGACACAGAGCAGAATAGAGACTGTTACCCCTACATAGGGTCACTTGGCAGATATGGCGGGGTCGTGGGAGGGGGAGGATGACTTTCACCTCTTCCCCTGTTACATTCCCGTTGTGCTGTGACATCCCCCTTATACGCTGTGTAAAGCATACTTTTTAATTTGATCAGCATGGCCACTTGAGTTTTTATAGTTTTCACGCTGCTTGTAGTTTATATATGGTTCACAAAAATCAAACAAACGATAAAGTAAACATGTAAGGATTCAGAATATTCTTTCAAACCCTTACACATTGTGTGTACGTATTTTTGTCTTAAGTTTGTGGCTTTAAAGAGGTTTACGTTGTTTCTATGATGTGCATAACATGTTCTTGTAAATGTTTGTTAAATTTTTCCTGGAATTGTAATTTTTGAATCTGAATAAAGATAGTCAAATCCCTGATACACACTGACACAGAGCAGAATAGGGACTGTTCCCCCTACATAGGGTCACTTGGCAGATATGGATTGACACCTATCCTAATAATCCCTGATACACACTGACACAGAGCAGAATAGAGACTGTTCCCCCTACATAGGGTCACTTGGCAGATATGGATTGACACATGTCCTCAAAACCCCTGATACACACTGACACAGAGCAGAATAGGGACTGTTCCCCCTACATAGGGTCACTTGGCAGATATGGATTGACACCTGTCCTCAAAACCCCTGATACACACTGACACAGAGCAGAATAGGGACTGTTCCTCCTACATAGGGTCACTTGGCAGATATGGATTGACACCTGTCCTCAAAACCCCTGATACACACTGACACAGAGCAGAATAGGGACTGTTCCCCCTACATATGGTCACTTGGCAGATATGGATTGACACCTGTCCTCAAAACCCCTGATACACACTGACACAGATCAGAATAGAGACTGTTCCCTGTCCACAGAGACCATGATACACACTGACACAGAGCAGAATAGAGACTGTTCACCGTCCACAGAGACCATGATACACACTGACACAGAGCAGAATAGAGACTGTCCCCCCTACATAGGGTCACTTGGCAGGTATGGATTGACACCTGTCCTCAAAGCCCCTGATACACACTGACACAGAGCAGAATAGAGACTGTTCCCTGTCCACAGAGACCATGATACACACTGACACAGAGCAGAATAGAGACTGTTCACCGTCCACAGAGACCATGATACACACTGACACAGAGCAGAATAGAGACTGTTCCCCGTCCACAGAGACCATGATACACACTGACACAGAGCAGAATAGGGACTGTTCCCCCTACATAGGGTCACTTGGCAGGTATGGATTGACACCTGTCCTCAAAGCCCCTGATACACACTGACACAGAGCAGAATAGAGACTGTTCCCTGTCCACAGAGCACATGATACACACTGACACAGAGCAGAATAGAGACTGTTCCCCGTCCACAGAGACCATGATACACACTGACACAGAGCAGAATAGAGACTGTTCCCCGTCCACAGAGACCATGATACACACTGACACAGAGCAGAATAGGGACTGTTCCCCCTACATAGGGTCACTTGGCAGGTATGGATTGACACCTGTCCTCAAAGCCCCTGATACACACTGACACAGAGCAGAATAGAGACTGTTCCCTGTCCACAGAGTCCATGATACACACTGACACAGAGCAGAATAGAGACTGTTCCCCGTCCACAGAGACCATGATACACACTGACACAGAGCAGAATAGAGACTGTTCCCTGTCCACAGAGTCCATGATACACACTGACACAGAGCAGAATAGAGACTGTTCCCCGTCCACAGAGACCATGATACACACTGACACAGAGCAGAATAGAGACTGTTCCCCGTCCACAGAGACCATGATACACACTGACACAGAGCAGAATAGAGACTGAAATAACAGTGCCTCTGTTAATAGTGGGGAAATGCAAATCAAAATTAAAATGGGTCACAGTCCTGATTAAATGTTAACTCATTAAATCCTAAAAGGGTCCTTATTTTGTAAGCTCATATGAAAAAAAACCTGGCTAGCAGATCCTCTGCACAAACAGCAGGGAGACTTGCCAATATGAGCTGATTGTACTCTAGTATCAGACTAAATAACCTTGTTAGAAGTGTGATACTTTGAAAGGAAAGAAAAGAGAAATAAAATGAAATGAAAGAGAATCTGTAGAAATGTGAGTTAAACAATTCCACATCCAATAATAATAAGTCCTGAAAGTGAACTCTTAACACTGATAATTTGAGCTGTGCAATAAAAGATGCAAAAGCAGCAGGACCTTCTTATGGGTAGGTTTTATTGTGCAAAAAATATTGTGCACACCAAGAGGTAGTTACAACACACAGCGGTTCACACGATGGGAAAGATTACAAGAAAGGACTCCATACAACGAGAGGAGGAACACTAGAAATTCCAGAACTACCAATTATGATTCTAGAGGTCCCCAACGTTATTCACCAATACAAGTTAAACCTGTGGAAGATCATACACAATCAATACCCCAGGTCTCTTTTTTAGGGAATCTCCTGGAAAAGAGAGAAGAAACCAGAACAGCATTGAAGAAAACATGGAGAGAAAGGAGGGATCCCCCCTGGTCCCCAGTGGAAAGAAAAAGACCAAGAAGGGAAGAAAAAGAAGAACAAAGAAAAGAGTAACTGAACAAGGAAACGATGAAGAAGTTACCAGTCTCTTTAATTTATCAGATCACGAATTAACCGCAGATGAGACATCACTCCTGAAGAAAGGATTGACATTTTTTACCCAACTCACAAAATCACAAATTTAATATGTGTATTGATTTGCACAAGTTCATTAGGAAGTTGACTGTGAAATGCTTTTTCTTGGAAAATAAATACACTAATGAGCAAATAGAGGATGGTTATGCACACACCAACCTCCACCCTAAATCAACCTTTTACCCACAACAAGTGAAAAGTGATAGCATTAGGGTTTTTGAAAGGTTGATTGACAAAGAGCTAAGAGCCATGAAGAACCATTCTGATCCTAAGGATAATCTCACGAAACAGGAGAGAAAGGCTCTGAAAACTCTGATGCAAGACAACAGAATAACCATAAAGGCAGCGTACAAAGGAGGGGGTGTAGTAATTATGAATAGCCAAGACTATGAAAATGAAAATCGAAGACTTTTAAGTGATACAAACACGTATCTGAAACTACAACAGAATCCCAGTCAAATAAATATGGATGAGCTTGTGGAACTAGTGAACATAGGTAAAGAACGTGGTATACTGTCCAAAAGAGAATCAGATCATATTCTATGCAAACACCCAAGATTAGCAGTATTCTATCACTTACCAAAGATTCATAAAAGGCTAACCAATCCTCCAGGGAGACCAATTATCTCTGGGATAGGATCATTAACTTCGAATCTATCTGAATATGTTGACCATTTTCTTCAACCGGTTGTGAGCAAATTGAAATCCTATCTGAGAGATAGCTCCCAAATCATCCAGATTTTAAGTCAGACACAATGGAAAGAGGACTACATTTTGGTCACAGCAGATGTGACCTCATTGTACACTATAATAGAGCATTTGCAAGGCTGCGAAGGAGTACAATATAATCTAGCAGTCCATTCAGAGCTACGAAATGACAAAATAAACTACCTGGTGGAATGTATAGCGTTTATATTACGTCACAACTTCTTCTGTTCAGAGGGTGAATTTTTTCTGCAAATAGAGGGGACAGCCATGGGTACCAGGTTTGCCCCGAGTAGTGTTGTCGCGAACCCGAAATTTTCGGTTCGCGAACGGCGAACGCGAACTTCCGCAAATGTTCGCGAACCGGCGAACCGCGCGAACCGCCATTGACTTCAATGGGCAGGCGAATTTTAAAACCAACAGGGACTCTTTCTGGCCACAAAAGTGATGGAAAAGTTGTTTCAAGGGGACTAACACCTGGACTGTGGCATGCCGGAGGGGGATCCATGGCAAAACTCCCATGGAAAATTGCACAGTTGATGCAGAGTCTGCTTTTAATCCATAAAGGGCAGAAATCACCTAACATTGACACCTGTCCTCAAAGCCCCTGATACACACTGACACAGAGCAGAATAGAGACTGTTCCCTGTCCTCAGAGACCATGATACACACTGACACAGAGCAGAATAGAGACTGTTACCCCTACATAGGGTCACTTGGCAGATATGGCGGGGTCGTGGGAGGGGGAGGATGACTTTCACCTCTTCCCCTGTTACATTCCCGTTGTGCTGTGACATCCCCCTTATACGCTGTGTAAAGCATACTATTTAATTTGATCAGCATGGCCACTTGAGTTTTTATAGTTTTCACGCTGCTTGTAGTTTATATATGGTTCACAAAAATCAAACAAACGATAAAGTAAACATGTAAGGATTCAGAAAATTCTTTCAAACCCTTACACATTGTGTGTACGTATTTTTGTCTTAAGTTTGTGGCTTTAAAGAGGTTTACGTTGTTTCTATGATGTGCATAACATGTTCTTGTAAATGTTTGTTAAATTTTTCCTGGAATTGTAATTTTTGAATCTGAATAAAGATAGTCAAATCCATGATACACACTGACACAGAGCAGAATAGGGACTGTTCCCCCTACATAGGGTCACTTGGCAGATATGGATTGACACCTGTCCTCAAAACCCCTGATACACACTGACACAGAGCAGAATAGGGACTGTTCCTCCTACATAGGGTCACTTGGCAGATATGGATTGACACCTGTCCTCAAAACCCCTGATACACACTGACACAGAGCAGAATAGGGACTGTTCCCCCTACATAGGGTCACTTGGCAGATATGGATTGACACCTGTCCTCAAAACCCCTGATACACACTGACACAGAGCAGAATAGAGACTGTTCCCTGTCCACAGAGACCATGATACACACTGACACAGAGCAGAATAGAGACTGTTCACCGTCCACAGAGACCATGATACACACTGACACAGAGCAGAATAGAGACTGTCCCCCCTACATAGGGTCACTTGGCAGGTATGGATTGACACCTGTCCTCAAAGCCCCTGATACACACTGACACAGAGCAGAATAGAGACTGTTCCCTGTCCACAGAGACCATGATACACACTGACACAGAGCAGAATAGAGACTGTTCACCGTCCACAGAGACCATGATACACACTGACACAGAGCAGAATAGAGACTGTTCCCCGTCCACAGAGACCATGATACACACTGACACAGAGCAGAATAGGGACTGTTCCCCCTACATAGGGTCACTTGGCAGGTATGGATTGACACCTGTCCTCAAAGCCCCTGATACACACTGACACAGAGCAGAATAGAGACTGTTCCCTGTCCACAGAGCACATGATACACACTGACACAGAGCAGAATAGAGACTGTTCCCCGTCCACAGAGACCATGATACACACTGACACAGAGCAGAATAGAGACTGTTCCCCGTCCACAGAGACCATGATACACACTGACACAGAGCAGAATAGGGACTGTTCCCCCTACATAGGGTCACTTGGCAGGTATGGATTGACACCTGTCCTCAAAGCCCCTGATACACACTGACACAGAGCAGAATAGAGACTGTTCCCTGTCCACAGAGTCCATGATACACACTGACACAGAGCAGAATAGAGACTGTTCCCCGTCCACAGAGACCATGATACACACTGACACAGAGCAGAATAGAGACTGTTCCCTGTCCACAGAGTCCATGATGCACACTGACACAGAGCAGAATAGAGACTGTTCCCCGTCCACAGAGACCATGATACACACTGACACAAAGCAGAATAGAGACTGTTCCCCGTCCACAGAGACCATGATACACACTGACACAGAGCAGAATAGAGACTGAAATAACAGTGCCTCTGTTAATACTGGGGAAATGCAAATCAAAATAAAAATGGGTCACAGTCCTGATTAAATGTTAACTCATTAAATCCTAAAAGGGTCCTTATTTTGTAAGCTCATATGAAAAAAACCTGGCTAGCAGATCCTCTGCACAAACAGCAGGGAGACTTGCCAATATGAGCTGATTGTACTCTAGTATCAGACTAAATAACCTTGTTAGAAGTGTGATACTTTGAAAGGAAAGAAAAGAGAAATAAAATGAAATGAAAGAGAATCTGTAGAAATGTGAGTTAAACAATTCCACATCCAATAATAATAAGTCCTGAAAGTGAACTCTTAACACTGATAATTTGAGCTGTGCAATAAAAGATGCAAAAGCAGCAGGACCTTCTTATGGGTAGGTTTTATTGTGCAAAAAATATTGTGCACACCAAGAGGTAGTTACAACACACAGCGGTTCACACGATGGGAAAGATTACAAGAAAGGACTCCATACAACGAGAGGAGGAACACTAGAAATTCCAGAACTACCAATTATGATTCTAGAGGTCCCCAACGTTATTCACCAATACAAGTTAAACCTGTGGAAGATCATACACAATCAATACCCCAGGTCTCTTTTTTAGGGAATCTCCTGGAAAAGAGAGAAGAAACCAGAACAGCATTGAAGAAAACATGGAGAGAAAGGAGGGATCCCCCCTGGTCCCCAGTGGAAAGAAAAAGACCAAGAAGGGAAGAAAAAGAAGAACAAAGAAAAGAGTAACTGAACAAGGAACCGATGAAGAAGTTACCAGTCTCTTTAATTTATCAGATCACGAATTAACCGCAGATGAGACATCACTCCTGAAGAAAGGATTGACATTTTTTACCCAACTCACAAAATCACAAATTTAATATGTGTATTGATTTGCAAAGTTCATTAGGAAGTTGACTGTGAAATGCTTTTTCTTGGAAAATAAATACACTAATGAGCAAATAGAGGATGGTTATGCACACACCAACCTCCACCCTAAATCAACCTTTTACCCACAACAAGTGAAAAGTGATAGCATTAGGGTTTTTGAAAGGTTGATTGACAAAGAGCTAAGAGCCATGAAGAACCATTCTGATCCTAAGGATAATCTCACGAAACAGGAGAGAAAGGCTCTGAAAACTCTGATGCAAGACAACAGAATAACCATAAAGGCAGCGTACAAAGGAGGGGGTGTAGTAATTATGAATAGCCAAGACTATGAAAATGAAAATCGAAGACTTTTAAGTGATACAAACACGTATCTGAAACTACAACAGAATCCCAGTCAAATAAATATGGATGAGCTTGTGGAACTAGTGAACATAAGTAAAGAACGTGGTATACTGTCCAAAAGAGAATCAGATCATATTCTATGCAAACACCCAAGATTAGCAGTATTCTATCACTTACCAAAGATTCATAAAAGGCTAACCAATCCTCCAGGGAGACCAATAATCTCTGGGATAGGATCATTAACTTCGAATCTATCTGAATATGTTGACCATTTTCTTCAACCGGTTGTGAGCAAATTGAAATCCTATCTGAGAGATAGCTCCCAAATCATCCAGATTTTAAGTCAGACACAATGGAAAGAGGACTACATTTTGGTCACAGCAGATGTGACCTCATTGTACACTATAATAGAGCATTTGCAAGGCTGCGAAGCAGTACAATATAATCTAGCAGTCCATTCAGAGCTACGAAATGACAAAATAAACTACCTGGTGGAATGTATAGCGTTTATATTACGTCACAACTTCTTCTGTTCAGAGGGTGAATTTTTTCTGCAAATAGAGGGGACAGCCATGGGTACCAGGTTTGCCCCGAGTAGTGTTGTCGCGAACCCGAAATTTTCGGTTCGCGAACGGCGAACGCGAACTTCTGCAAATGTTCGCGAACCGGCGAACCGCGCGAACCGCCATTGACTTCAATGGGCAGGCGAATTTCAAAACCAACAGGGACTCTTTCTGGCCACAAAAGTGATGGAAAAGTTGTTTCAAGGGGACTAACACCTGGACTGTGGCATGCCGGAGGGGGATCCATGGCAAAACTCCCATGGAAAATTGCACAGTTGATGCAGAGTCTGCTTTTAATCCATAAAGGGCAGAAATCACCTAACATTGACACCTGTCCTCAAAGCCCCTGATACACACTGACACAGAGCAGAATAGAGACTGTTCCCCGTCCTCAGAGACCATGATACACACTGACACAGAGCAGAATAGAGACTGTTACCCCTACATAGGGTCACTTGGCAGATATGGCGGGGTCGTGGGAGGGGGAGGATGACTTTCACCTCTTCCCCTGTTACATTCCCGTTGTGCTGTGACATCTCCCTTATACGCTGTGTAAAGCATACTATTTAATTTGATCAGCATGGCCACTTGAGTTTTTATAGTTTTCACGCTGCTTGTAGTTTATATATGGTTCACAAAAATCAAACAAACGATAAAGTAAACATGTAAGGATTCAGAATATTCTTTCAAACCCTTACACATTGTGTGTACGTATTTTTGTCTTAAGTTTGTGGCTTTAAAGAGGTTTACGTTGTTTCTATGATGTGCATAACATGTTCTTGTAAATGTTTGTTAAATTTTTCCTGGAATTGTAATTTTTGAATCTGAATAAAGATAGTCAAATCCCTGATACACACTGACACAGAGCAGAATAGGGACTGTTCCCCCTACATAGGGTCACTTGGCAGATATGGATTGACACCTATCCTAATAATCCCTGATACACACTGACACAGAGCAGAATAGAGACTGTTCCCCCTACATAGGGTCACTTGGCAGATATGGATTGACACCTGTCCTCAAAACCCCTGATACACACTGACACAGAGCAGAATAGGAACTGTTCCCCCTACATAGGGTCACTTGGCAGATATGGATTGACACCTGTCCTCAAAACCCCTGATACACACTGACACAGAGCAGAATAGGGACTGTTCCTCCTACATAGGGTCACTTGGCAGATATGGATTGACACCTGTCCTCAAAACCCCTGATACACACTGACACAGAGCAGAATAGGGACTGTTCCCCCTACATAGGGTCACTTGGCAGATATGGATTGACACCTGTCCTCAAAACCCCTGATACACACTGACACAGAGCAGAATAGAGACTGTTCCCTGTCCACAGAGACCATGATACACACTGACACAGAGCAGAATAGAGACTGTTCACCGTCCACAGAGGCCATGATACACACTGACACAGAGCAGAATAGAGACTGTCCCCCCTACATAGGGTCACTTGGCAGGTATGGATTGACACCTGTCCTCAAAGCCCCTGATACACACTGACACAGAGCAGAATAGAGACTGTTCCCTGTCCACAGAGACTATGATACACACTGACACAGAGCAGAATAGAGACTGTTCACCGTCCACAGAGACCATGATACACACTGACACAGAGCAGAATAGGGACTGTTACCCCTACATAGGGTCACTTGGCAGGTATGGATTGACACCTGTCCTCAAAGCCCATGATACACACTGGGGGGAGCTACTGTCCTCCCCAACCCCTGCGCGGTGGGTGGGGGCCATAAATCACAATGGGGGGCCTACTTTCCTCCCCCCCGGCCCCCATCCCTTTGCGGTGGGTGGGGTCATAAATCACAATGGGACGGACCTACTGATAGGAGTGGAGTTATGTAACAGGGAGATGGAAGAAGATGCTTGGTCGGTCCTCTTACTTGAAATTTGGGGCACTGCGCGGGCAAGCTAATGTGCCACCAGATAGGAGTGGTGAGTTTAGTATTGTTCATATCAGTTTAATATCTTCCGCGTCTCCTATCAGTGGACGTGTATATGGCAGCCATTTTAGGAACCGCACACCTGGGACCCGAGCAAGGTCACCTCTTTCAACAGGCGACATAATTTGGCCCTGTAAAACTATCCTGGATATTCTCTACAATTTCTATGGATATGGCATTGATTTATGTAACAGGGAGATGGAAGAAGATGCTTGGTCGGTCCTCTTACTTGAAATTTGGGGCACTGCGCGGGCAAGCTAATGTGCCACCAGATAGGAGTGGTGAGTTTAGTATTGTTCATATCAGTTTAATACCTTCCGCATCTCCTATCAGTGGACGTGTAAATGGCAGAGATTTTTAATTGTTGAATCACCTCCCCTTTTTAGGCCAAGGTGGGAAGATGCTTAGACCACTGGTATATTGGTGCCATCTTGGAGGATTTTTTTTTGGTTTGGTTTTTGAAGCCACAGTGCTGCACCAGTGGGCCTAAAAATTAGGCATGTACACATGCCTGAAAAATTTGGTATTGTTGCAGCCGCTGCTGTAGCAGCGGCCAGAAAAATTGATGTTTGTTTCACAGGCAGAAAGTGCCCTAAAACATGGCGGCTTGAACCCTAGTTGGTGGCGCATAAGTCACGCAAGTCAAACTTCATTCAGAGCTAAAATACAGCAGCGTGTGGACCATTTTTAGCCCAAGGCAGCTCATCTCATCAGGCCTTTTTTAATCGAATGTATCGCCCAGTGTCAGTCCCTTCGGGATCCATCCCTCATTCATCTTAATAAAGGTGAGGTAATCTTGACTTTTTTGACCTAGGCGACTTCTCTTCTCAGTGACAATACCTCCTGCTGCACTGAAGGTCCTTTCTGACAGGACACTTGAAGCGGGGCAGGCCAGAAGTTCTATCGCAAATTGGGATAGCTCAGGCCACAGGTCAAGCCTGCACACCCAGTAGTCAAGGGGTTCATCGCTCCTCAGAGTGTCGATATCTGCAGTTAAGGCGAGGTAGTCTGCTACCTGTCGGTCGAGTGGCTCTCTGAGGGTGGATCCCGAAGGGCTGTGGCAATGCATAGGACTTAAAAAGGTCCGCATGTCCTCCATCAACAACACGTCTTTAAAGCGTCCTGTTCTTGCCGGTGTGGTCGTGGGAGGAGGAGGAGGAGGATGACTTCCACCTCTCCCCCTGTTAGATTCCCGTTGTGCTGTGACATCACCCTTATACGCTGTGTAAAGCATACTTTTTAATTTATTTTGCAAATGCTGCATCCTTTCCGACTTGTTGTAATTCGGTAACATTTCCACCACTTTCTGCTTATACCGGGGGTCTAGTAGCGTGGACACCCAGTACAGGTCGTTCTCCTTCAGCCTTTTTATACGAGGGTCCCTCAACAGGCAGGACAGCATGAAAGACCCCATTTGCACAAGGTTGGATGCCGAGCTACTCATTTCCCGTTCCTCCTCCTCACTGATGTCAGTGAAGGTATGTTCTTCCCCCCAGCCACGTACAACACCACGGGTACCAGATAGGTGACAACGAGCACCCTGGGATGCCTGTTGTGTTTGGTCTTGCTCCTCCTCCTCCTCCTCAAAGCTACAATCCTCCTCTGACTCCTCTTCCTCACAATCCTCTTCCAGCGTTGCCGCAGGTCCAGCAAGCGATGCTGATAAGGCTGTTTCTGGTGGTGATGGTGACCACAACTCTTCCTCTTCCTCTTCACGCTCATCTACAGCCTGATCCAGCACTCTTCGCAGGGCACGCTCCAGGAAGAAAACAAATGGTATGATGTCGCTGATGGTGCCTTCGTTGCGACTGACTAGGTTTGTCACCTCCTCAAAAGGACGCATGAGCCTACAGGCATTGCGCATGAGCGTCCAGTAACGTGGCAAAAAAAATCCCAGCTCCCCAGAGGCTGTCCTAGCACCCCGGTCATACAAATATTCCTTAACAGCTTTTTCTTGTTGGAGCAGGCGGTCGAACATTAGGAGTGTTGAATTCCAACGTGTAGGGCTGTCGCAAATCAAGCGCCTCACTGGCATGTTGTTTCGCCGCTGGATATCGGCAAAGTGAGCCATGGCCGTGTAGGAACGCCTGAAATGGCCACACACCTTTCTGGCCTGCTTCAGGACGTCCTGTAAGCCTGTGTACTTATGCATAAAGCGTTGTACGATCAGATTACACACATGTGCCATGCACGGCACATGTGTCAACTTGCCCAACTTCAATGCCGCTATCAAATTTTTTCCGTTGTCACACACCACTTTGCCGATATCCAGTTGCTGCGGAGTCAGCCACTTTTCCAACTGTGCGTTCAGGGCGGACAGGAGTGCTTGTCCGGTGTGACTCTCTGCTTTCAATCAAGTCAAACCCAAGACGGCATGACACTGCCGTATCCGGGATGTGGAATAGTACCTGGGGAGCTGGGGGTGTGCCAATGATGTGGAGCAAGACGCAGCGGCACAAGAGGACTCAGCCGAGGAGGTTATGGAAGAGGATGGAGTAGGAGGAGTAGAGGAGGAGGCAGCAGGACTGCCTGCAATTCGTGGCGGTGTCACCAACTCCTCTGCAATGCCACGCATTCCTTGCTTGTCAGCCGTCAGCAGGTTTACCCAATGCGCAGTGTAGGTGATATACCTGCCCTGACCATGCTTTGCAGACCAGGTATCAGTGGTCAGATGGACCCTTGCCTTAACACTGTGTGCCAGACATGCCATGACTTCCTTTTGCACAATCGAGTACAAGTTGGGGATTGCCTTTTTTGAAAAGAAATTCCGGCCGGGTACCTTCCATTGCGGTGTCCCAATAGCTACAAATTTTTTGAACGCCTCAGACTCAACCAGATTGTATGGTAAAAGCTGGCGGGCTAATAGTTCGGACAAGCCAGCTGTCAGACGCTGGGCAAGGGGGTGACTTTCTGACATTGGCTTCTTACGCTCAAACATGTCCTTGACAGACACATGACTGTGGGCAGATGAGCGGGAACTGCTCAAGGCGGGAGACGGAGTGGCGGATGGTTGAGAGGGGGCAAGAAGGACAGCAGTGGTTGACGTGGCTGAAGATGCTAGACCAGGAGGAGGATGGCGACTTAGAGTAGGCGTGCTGCTTGTACTCATGTGTTGATCCCATAGGCGTTTGTGATGTGAGATCATGTGCCTACGCAAAGCAGTTGTACCTAGGTGGGTGTTGGACCTCCCACGACTCAGTTTCCTTTGGCACAGGTTGCAAATGGCATCGCTGTTGTCCGAGGCAGACACACAAAAAAAATGCCACACTGCTGAGCTCTGCAATGACGGCATTCTGGTGGTGGACACAGCATGCGTTGATTGGCGTGCTGTCGGGCTGACCCCGGGTGCCAATGCATGCTGTCTGACTGTGCCACTAGCTCCTTGCAACGACCCCCCCCCCTGCTTCCAACTCGTCTCCTCCTCCTCTCTGTCTTCCCATCTGAACTTTCGCCCTGTTCTTCTTCTTGCCGAGCGGGCACCCACGTGACATCCATGGACGCATCGTCATCATCAACCGCTTCTCTTGTATCTGACAACTCAGAAAAGGAAGCAGCAGCGGGTACAACATCATCATCATCACACCGTACCTCCATGTGTTTAATGCTGCCTGCCTGAGACATATCCCTGTTATCTACATCCTCTAGCAATAATGGTTGCGCATCACTCATTTCTTCAAACGGGTGTGTGAATAACTCCTCTGACATACCAAGTAAAGCGGCTGTGGTGCTAGTTTTGGTGGTGGCGGCAGGCGGGTGAGTGGTATCTTGAGAGGTGCCTGAAGCTAAGCTGGAGGAGGATGGTGCGTCAAGGTTCCGAGCGGAGGCTGTGCAAGATTGGGTGTCCTGTGTTAGCCAGTCAACTATGTCCTCAGAACTTTTCAAGTTCGGGGTACGTGGCTTCTTAAAACTGGGCATTATTCTAGGGCAAAATGGAATCACAGCACCACGACCACGACGGCCCCTGCGGGGTGGCCTGCCTCTGCCTGTCATTTTTTTGGGGATTAGTGGTACTATGCGTGCAAGCTACTGTGAGACCAGATATGATTGGCAATGTGAACTGTAACAGTTCTGCAGAGCACACACTGTAGGCCTGACACACCCGCTTGAAGACAAGTAACTGCTATTCAATCTATAACAGTGAAAAACAAATTTTCTTTGTAAAAGCACGCTATAGAGACACCAGATATGATTGGCAATGTGCACTGGCACAGTTCTGGAGAGCACACGCTGAAGGAAGGACTGACAGAGCCGCTTGAAGGACACTGACTGGCTGCTATTAGCTTACACTAGAAACCTTTTTTCTTTGTAAAAGCACGCTATAGAGACACCAGATATGATTGGCAATGTGCACTTGAACAGTTCTGCAGAGCACACACTGTAGGCCTGACACACCCGCTTGAAGACAAGTAACTGCTATTCAATCTATAACAGTAAAAAAAAAATTTGGTTTTAAAAGCACGCTATAGAGACACGAGATATGAGTGGCAACTGTCAAAGTACGCTGGCAGGGTTGTGCAGGGCACACGCTGAAGGAAGGCCTGACAGAGCCGCTTGAAGGACACTGACTGGCTGCTATTAGCTTACACTAGAAACCTTTTTTCTTTGTAAAAGCATGCTATAGAGACACCAGATATGATTGGCAATGTGCACTGGAACAGTTCTGGATAGCACACGCTGAAGGAAGGACTGACAGAGCCGCTTGAAGGACACTGACTGGCTGCTATTAGCTTACACTAGAAACCTTTTTTCTTTGTAAAAGCACGCTATAGAGACACCAGATATGATTGGCAACTGTCAAAGCACGCTGGCACAGGTCTGCAGTGCACACGCTGAAGGAAGGACTGACAGAGCCGCTTGAAGGACACTGACTGGCTGCTATTAGCTTACACTAGAAACCTTTTTTCTTTGTTAAAGCACGCTATAGAGACACCAGATATGATTGGCAATGTGCACTTGAACAGTTCTGCAGAGCACACACTGTAGGCCTGACACACCCGCTTGAAGACAAGTAAATGCTGTTCAATCTATAACAGTGAAAAAAAAAAATTGGTTTTAAAAGCACGCTATAGAGACACCAGATATGATTGGCAATGTGCACTGGAACAGTTCTGGAGAGCACACGCTGAAGGAAGGACTGACAGAGCCGCTTGAAGGACACTGACTGGCTGCTATTAGCTTACACTAGAAACCTTTTTTCTTTTTAAAAGCACGCTATAGAGACACCAGATATGATTGGCAATGTGCACTTGAACAGTTCTGCAGAGCACACACTGTAGGCCTGACACACCCGCTTGAAGACAAGTAACTGCTATTCAATCTATAACAGTGAAAAAAAAAAATTGGTTTTAAAAGCACGCTATAGAGACACCAGATATGATTGGCAATGTGCACTGGAACAGTTCTGGAGAGCACACGCTGAAGGAAGGACTGACAGAGAGGCTTGAAGGACACTGACTGGCTGCTATTAGCTTACACTAGAAACCTTTTTTCTTTGTAAAAGCACGCTATAGAGACACCAGATATGATTGGCAACTGTCAAAGCACGCTGGCACAGGTCTGCAGAGCACACGCTGAAGGAAGGACTGACAGAGCCGCTTGAAGGACACTGACTGGCTGCTATTAGCTTACACTAGAAACCTTTTTTCTTTGTAAAAGCATGCTATAGAGACACCAGATATGATTGGCAATGTGCACTTGAACAGTTCTGCAGAGCACACACTGTAGGCCTGACACACCCGCTTGAAGACAAGTAACTGCTATTCAATCTATAACAGTGAAAAAAAAAATTTGGTTTTAAAAGCACGCTATAGAGACACCAGATATGATTGGCAATGTGCACTGGAACAGTTCTGGAGAGCACACGCTGAAGGAAGGACTGACAGAGCCGCTTGAAGGACACTGACTGGCTGCTATTAGCTTACACTAGAAACCTTTTTTCTTTGTAAAAGCACGCTATAGAGACACCAGATATGATTGGCAACTGTCAAAGCACGCTGGCACAGGTCTGCAGAGCACACGCTGAAGGAAGGACTGACAGAGCCGCTTGAAGGACACTGACTGGCTGCTATTAGCTTACACTAGAAACCTTTTTTCTTTGTAAATGCACGCTATAGAGACACCAGATATGATTGGCAACTGTCAAAGCATGCTGGCACAGGTCTGCAGAGCACACGCTGAAGGAAGGACTGACAGAGCCGCTTGAAGGACACTGACGGGCTGCTATTAGCTTACACTAGAAACCTTTTTTCTTTGTAAAAGCACGCTATAGAGACACCAGATATGATTGGCAATGTGCACTTGAACAGTTCTGCAGAGCACACACTGTAGGCCTGACACACCCGCTTGAAGACAAGTAACTGCTATTCAATCTATAACAGTGAAAAAAAATGTTGGTTTTAAAAGCACGCTATAGAGACACCAGATATGATTGGCAATGTGCACTGGAACAGTTCTGGAGAGCACACGCTGAAGGAAGGATTGACAGAGCCGCTTGAAGGACACTGACTGGCTGCTATTAGCTTACACTAGAAACCTTTTTTCTTTGTAAAAGCACGCTATAGAGACACCAGATATGATTGGCAATGTGCACTTGAACAGTTCTGCAGAGCACACACTGTAGGCCTGACACACCCGCTTGAAGACAAGTAACTGCTATTCAATCTATAACAGTGAAAAAAAAAATTGGTTTTAAAAGCACGCTATAGAGACACCAGATATGATTGGCAATGTGCACTGGAACAGTTCTGGAGAGCACACGCTGAAGGAAGGACTGACAGAGCCGCTTGAAGGACACTGACTGGCTGCTATTAGCTTACACTAGAAACCTTTTTTCTTTGTAAAAGCACGCTAAAGAGACACCAGATATGATTGGCAACTGTCAAAGCACGCTGGCACAGGTCTGCAGAGCACACGTTGAAGGAAGGACTGACAGAGCCGCTTTAAGGACACTGACTGGCTGCTATTAGCTTACACTAGAAACCTTTTTTCTTTGTAAAAGCACGCTATAGAGACACCAGATATGATTGGCAATGTGCACTTGAACAGTTCTGCAGAGCACACACTATAGGCCTGACACACCCGCTTGAAGACAAGTAACTGCTATTCAATCTATAACAGTGAAAAAAAAAATTTGGTTTTAAAAGCACGCTATAGAGACACCAGATATGATTGGCAATGTGCACTGGAACAGTTCTGGAGAGCACACGCTGAAGGAAGGACTGACAGAGCCGCTTGAAGCACACTGACTGGCTGCTATTAGCTTACACTAGAAACCTTTTTTCTTTGTAAAAGCACGCTATAGAGACACCAGATATGATTGGCAACTGTCAAAGCACGCTGGCACAGGTCTGCAGAGCACACGCTGAAGGAAGGACTGACAGAGCCGCTTGAAGGACACTGACTGGCTGCTATTAGCTTACACTAGAAACCTTTTTTCTTTGTAAAAGCACGCTATAGAGACACCAGATATGATTGGCAATGTGCACTTGAACAATTCTGCAGAGCACACACTGTAGGCCTGACACACCCGCTTGAAGACAAGTAACTGCTATTCAATCTATAACAGTGAAAAAAAAATTTTGGTTTTAAAAGCACGCTATAGAGACACCAGATATGATTGGCAATGTGCACTGGAACAGTTCTGGAGAGCACACGCTGAAGGAAGGACTGACAGAGCCGCTTGAAGGACACTGACTGGCTGCTATTAGCTTACACTAGAAACCTTTTTTCTTTGTAAAAGCAAGCTATAGAGACACCAGATATGATTGGCAATGTGCACTTGAACAGTTCTGCAGAGCACACACTGTAGGCCTGACACACCCGCTTGAAGACAAGTAACTGCTTTTCAATCTATAACAGTGAAAAAAAAATTTTGGTTTTAAAAGCACGCTATAGAGACACCAGATATGATTGGCAATGTGCACTGGAACAGTTCTGGAGAGCACACGCTGAAGGAAGGACTGACAGAGCCGCTTGAAGGACACTGACTGGCTGCTATTAGCTTACACTAGAAACCTTTTTTCTTTGTAAATGCACGCTATAGAGACACCAGATATGATTGGCAACTGTCAAAGCACGCTGGCACAGGTCTGCAGAGCACACGCTGAAGGAAGGACTGACAGAGCCGCTTGAAGGACACTGACTGGCTGCTATTAGCTTACACTAGAAACCTTTTATCTTTGTAAAAGCACGCTATAGAGACACCAGATATGATTGGCAATGTGCACTTGAACAGTTCTGCAGAGCACACACTGTAGGCCTGACACACCCGCTCGAAGACAAGTAACTGCTATTCAATCTATAACAGTGAAAAAAAAATTTGGTTTTAAAAGCACGCTATAGAGACACCAGATATGATTGGCAATGTGCACTGGAACAGTTCTGGAGAGCACACGCTGAAGGAAGGACTGACAGAGCCGCTTGAAGGACACTGACTGGCTGCTATTAGCTTACACTAGAAACCTTTTTTCTTTGTAAAAGCACGCTATAGAGACACCAGATATGATTGGCAACTGTCAAAGCACGCTGGCACAGGTGACACAGAAGCTGGCAGGCAGGCAACTGCTCTTCTATTACAGTGAAAAAATAATAATATTTATTTTAAATCTAAAGCTTAACCTATTGTAAAAACAGATATGAGTGGTGGCACTGGGCAAGTAGGCACAGTATCCAATGTGAACCTCACACAGAAGCTGGCAGGAAGGCACCTGCAATTACATTACACAGGAAAAAAAAAAAAGCAGCCTGATGTTATAGCCCTAAAAAGGGCTTTTTGGGGTGCTGTCCTTACATCAGAGATCAGATGAGTCCTTCAGGATTGTAGTGGACACTGAATACCCTAGCCTAGCTATCAATTTCCCTATCTAATCAGCAGCAGCTAAACTTTCCCTCTTCTCCCTAAGCATGCAGCTTCAGAATGAATCGAAAATGGATGCTGGGAGGGAGGTTGGAGGGTGTGGAAGGGAGGGAGTGCTGCTGATTGGCTGGAATGTGTCTGCTGACCGAGAGGCACATGGTCAAAGTTTGGCCAATGATGACGAATAGGGGGCGGATCGAACTGCGCATGTGTCCGCCCGCCGCTGCGAACGCGAACACGCTAAGTTCGCTGGGAACTGTTCGCCGGCGGACAGTTCGGTACATCACTAGCCCCGAGCTATGCAAACTTGTTCATGGGTAAATGGGAGGATGAATTCATCTGGAACAACTCCCCTGCGGTGGCAAACCTGGCCCTATGGCAGAGATATATAGACGACTGCATTTTTATCTGGAAAGGGGATCTGATGGCTCTGGAAGAATTCAAACAATATCTGAACTTCAATCCATATAACTTGAAATTTACCTTTCAACATTCAAGAGAAGCAGTGGAGAAGCAGTGGAATTCCTTGACTTGGAGATTTATATTAAAAGTAACACCATTAATACAAAAACTTTTAGGAAAACAGTGGACTGCAATAGCTTTATACCCTTCGACAGTTACCACAAAAAGACATGGCTGAATAATGTCCCATACAGCCAATTTAGGAGAGTCAGACGGAATTGTTCAGAGAAGGAAGTATGCGAAGTCCAAATGGAAGAGATGAAGAGACAATTTCTGAATAAAGGATATCCAGCAGAATTAATAGAGAGTGGTCTCAAAAGAGCTATTGAAACACAGAGAGAAGACACACTAACAAATAAAAACAAAGAACCACAACAGGATATGGAGGTCCCAGCATTCATTACTCAGTTGAGTAACCAGTCCTTTAAACTAAGTAAGATTCTTAAGAAACACTGGAATGTACTCAAAGGTGATCCCCTTCTGGACAAGATTCTGGGTAATAAACCAAAGATACTCTAGAGCCCCAAATCTGAAAACAATGATAGCTCCAACTCTAAAAGAGGAGAAGAAGGAGCAGTCCAGTACAACGAGAATGGGATTCCACAAATGTGGGAAATGCAGGGATGTAAAAACAATATGCTACAAACACCTCTCATTAAGGAACTTAAACATCCAATAACAAATGAGATTTTTAGGATTAAAGGTAACCTAAACTGCAATTCAAGTGGAGTAATTTACCTGCTAATATGTCCTTGTGGAAAATATTATATCGGCAGGACCAAAAGATGTTTTAAAATTAGGTTAGCTGAACATATCCGCAACATCAAAAAGAGTCTTCCAACTCATAACCTCTCCAGACACTTTCATAACACACATTCAAGTGACCCAGGGGGATTAACATTTATGGCTATAGAGAAGGTCTCCCTACATTGGAGAGGGGGTGATTTTGAAAAAGCTCTTGATAGAGCTGAAGCCAGATGGATTTTCCAGTTAGACACCTTAGAACCTAAGGGTCTGAATTTAGACTTTGAATTAAATGCCTTCCTTTAATCAATTTTGAAAGTAATTTTGAAAGTAAATTCTGAAAAGAGTCTATAACAAACACACATAATTTGAATCTTTTTCTTTTTCTTCAGTGGTGATGGTACCCTTCTAGCTATACAAAAAACAAAAGGCGATCTTCAGTAAACATATTCTCTTTATAGTAATAAGGAGACACCTACCCAGCTGTATGTGTGATCTCACTGAATATGTGTTATGAGCTAGTATTTAATAACTATTCAATATCTCTCTTTCCCTTTTAGGACTAGATGCTGTCTTTTTTATCTCAATTTTATATGGTGTATTTAATTTTCGTTTTTAAGCATATGACTTTTAATATATGATTTGTTAGAATAAAACATAGAATTTTTTATGAGATTATTCTATATGTGCCTTTTAAGGTGTGATAATGAGAATTTTAATTAAATGTAATTTAATTTAATTTACTTCATTTTTTCGAATGTGATTACGTAGGGTGTTCCATATTTACAATTCTCTTTAAATATACTGAGTTTTTACTATGTATCCTATATTTCTATTAGTAATTTTATGTTTGTATGAAGAGCTAATTGTATTATATAGCCTCTCTACTGTATATATATATGATCTATTATATGTATATGATTTGTTAAACTACAATCATTTTTTATGAGATTATTTTATATGTGCCCTTTAAGGTATGATAATGATAATTTTATTCAATTTAATTTAATTTATTTCATATTATTTATATATTATTTATTTTTTATTTTTGATCATGCAGGGTATTATACATTTGCAATTTATATATATATATATATATATATATATATATATACACATTGAGCTTTCATTATGTACCCTATATTTCTATTATTAATTTAATGACTTCATGAAGAGTTAATTGTATTATAATTGTATTATATATTTTCTAATTAATTAGGTATCTGACTGTACATATAAGGATCAATTATCATATGTGTATTTGTATTTTTTCAGTCAGATTCCTGATGAAATTATAAATGTGTCATGTCGTGAAAGAGTTAATAATTGTTAAGTAAGTTACGGGTTAACCATAGAAAGTTAACACGGCCGATGGAATATAAATCCATCAGTCCGAGATAGATGCATCTCCTCTGATGAAGTGACAGGACGTCACGAAACGCGTAAGGCTGCATCTATTCATTCAATCACGGTGGAACGCATACGAGAGTGAAGTGGAACGCACGCGGTGAATCCCCCAGGCAAGCTGCAAACAACAAGGACTCGGAGGCTGCCTCTGAAGCCGGCATTGATGAGGCGGCATTTCCAGAGCATCCAGGCTGCTGGGAGGAAGACACTAAAGAAAGGTTCCCCCCTCTTTTTATGCCATCTGTGAACTATTGATTATATTTACATTTTTAACCATTTTTAATACCAATATTTTTTGCACAATATTTTTCGCACAATGAAACCAACCCATAAGAAGATCCTGCTGCTTTTGCACCTTTTATTGCACAGCTCAAATTATCAGTGTTAAGAGTTCACTTTCAGGACTTATTATTGGATGTGGAATTGTTTAACTCACATTTCTACAGATTCTCTTTCATGTCATTTTATTTCTCTTTTTTTTCCTTTCAAAGTATCACACTTCTAACAAGGTTATTTAGTCTGATACTAGAGTACAATCAGCTCATATTGGCAAGTCTCCCTGCTGTTTGTGCAGAGGATCTGCAAGCCAGGTTTTTTCATATGAGCTTACAAAATAAGGACCCTTTTAGGATTTAATGAGTTAACATTTAATCAGGACTGTGACCTATTTTTATTTTTTATTTTGATTTGCATTTCCCCAGTATTAACAGAGGCACTGTTATTTCAGTAGTAATTGAGGCACTGACATTGCAGCAACTGTTGCAAAGATTTTCTCACATTTAAAGTGTTATTTCATACTGCTACAATCTATCTGTTTTTCCTATGTTTTCCTATGTTTGGCGAGTATCTTTTGGGTGTTGATATCTACTCCTGATCTGAGCAATTAGTTTTTCTATTTGCCTCTTTTCTTTTACACAATATTCCCAGCATACATCACAGTTTCCTCCCCTCTGCTCGGGAGATAATTGGGAAGTAATTCAATTATCTCCCAAAGCAGAGGCAAATCGCCATTTTAAAAGTAAACCATAAAACACATAAAAATGCGTAACTTTATAACTGCAGATCATTTCTCATTCGTGTAACACATCCCCAGATAGCCTGGATCTGAGTGCGTATTATGGCGAATAGTGCTCAGATCCCATACGAATAGTTCAATCGCCATGGAGTCAAGGTCTGTTACAGTTCTTCGGTATGCGATTGACTCCATGGGACGGCTATCTGGGCTAAGTCCATTCGTGTCTGTAAATCTCCCGAACGGCCGGTCATCGCACACTTCTGCCGACTGGGAAGGGAGGTCGACGGCTTCAGCGGTGTTCGCTTGAAAAAGTGTCCGTTTTCAGTTCCATGAATTTAGTACCGGACACCGCTGGTCTTTCGCATGGTTTAAAATGGCTGCCGCCTCGTGGTCGACATACGAACGACGACCACCCTGTATTCGGTTTTAATTGAGAAGTGTCTGTGGTTAACCGCAACATTCTAATTGGGATCAATAGGTTAACCAGCAGCACGCTTCTCTTCTGGGTGGTCGTCCGTTCTGCAGTTTTGTTCAGTAACAAAGTCAATTCCCTTAGATCCAGGCATAAGAATGGGCGAGTTCGTGAAACAAGCAAACAGACAAATCCAGCAATCTTAGTCCATACAGATGGGTCTGTCACATCCAGTATGTCCTGTGAAGCTATAAGCAGAGACACCAGACACATGTCCTTCCCGTCTAGGATTTCTTTCCTGATAGAGTCTGGGACGGAGTGAGCTGGTGACTCAAAAGGAGCTATGGCTGTGACTGGTGTAGACGAGGGGAGTATGGGGGGGCATGCTGGTACAGCGGGGACAGCCGGGGTGGAGACTGGGAGGCCCGGGGTATTACCTGGGGAGGCGATGGTGCTCTCCACCTTAGAATGCCTGCTATTAAGGGTCTGTAGGTTGGCCAAGATTGCTGCCAGGCTATCCTGGGTGGCCGTGCCAGGGCTTGGTGGATGTCCTTGAGAGCTAGTGCTTGGCCAAGACTCAGGGGCTTGGTAGATAAGTAGCCTGTAAAGTTCTGCCTTTCTAGCTGTGGCTGGAAAGGGGATTCCCCTGAGCCTAAGTTCGGCCGTAATTTTAGGATTAGTCCATGCTCTCAATGACGTGGAGTTGAAGTGGTGAGAGATTCGCCTGGAGACTCTGGTCTGATTGGCGTGAACGGTATCTCTTCTGGCAGTTTTTCGATGGGGATTGGTTCTTGGGACATTCTAAAATAAATGATTTTGTGAATGAGGTGTTAGAAGGGGAGTGAGGAAACGTGGGGGGGGGGTATGAGAGATGGTATTTATTGGAAGAACTGGACTGTAATGCTAGTGCCGAAGCTAAAAACTTATCTGTGAGGTTTTTGGTAGGTGAGACCCTGCTAATGCCAAGTGGCGGTGAGAGGCTCTACCTATGATTTGGCTTAGGAAATTGAGGCCACAGACGTGGTGGCAGGGTGTTGGCCTCTCGGTGACTGTAAAGAGAATTCAAAACGTGTGGCCATGACAGGTGAGGCCCTGACTAAAGCCCTGTAGTAGGGCGGGCGAGGCGTATAACTATGATTTGGGCGTGGGGCCGTACCTCTGTGTTGAGGTGGGAGATGGCCTCGCGGGACCGGAATTCTTAATAGGGTGAGCTAAGGCGGTAGCCTAGACCCAGTAGCCAGTTCAATAGTATACTTAAGGTTGACTGGGAAATTCTGGTGTAATGTGTGGATACTAACCTTGAAAGGTTGTAAATGATAACTGGAACCTTCTAGTATTTTTAATGTGGCGAGTCTTGTCTGCTGCTGTTCTTGAAGAAGAAGCCTGAGGATTAAGACAGATGTTGATGTATTTATGCGTATCGTGGTGACGTATGGTTTGTAGTGAGGATTGGCTGTTAGGAGCGCAACGTGAGATCCTGAATTGAGGGATCTGAAAGGTTTAGTATAGGATTGGGACGAGTTTGTGTTAAAGAGAAAAGCTGATTGAGGCCTTGGGGTAGTGATTGCCGTACATGGGTAAGGACGTAAGTACCTGGTGGTATGCCTGAGTACCGGATCGGGTAGGTAGGATGTTTTCCTTGGCCTGATGGCAGTATGACCGTAGGCCTGGGTAGAGAAATTGTAAAAAAATAACATACTGTGTGCATAAGACCGTGAGCCAATCGTAATGAAACCGAGACCGCGTAAGGTCTTGTATAGAAGTACGAAACCTGTGATGAGTGTAACTGGTTTAATGAGTATAAACCGGTGGAGGCCTAGAATAATACTGGAGCTAAGAATTAACCAATGAATATTTCAATAGTTAATGACAGATGTGACAGTATGTAATAAATACCAACAGTTTAATTGAATTTTGAGGCCTAGACCTAGATGAAACCAAAGTGAGAAAAATACTATACCTGTTCCTGTAATAAAATAACTTGAAATAACAACTTTTGAGCAGGAATGCAAGAAACTGATGCAATCTGTAAAGCCAAAGACATATGACAGAGGCAGGAATAAATGACTGCGTGATTTTAAGGAGAAGATGTAGTACAGATGTGGATTTAACAGAATTATCCTAGAAGATCTTGTATAATAAATTAATATCTGTATGTAGGGTTTGAATAGGGTTGGTGTATAGTTTAGAAAAACTTGTTTATTTATATTGGTGACATGAGAAGTCTATAAGACTAATAAAATGGATATTAAAATGTGGGTTACTAGTTAATTAGGTGTAGGAAAGAGAACCGTTTGTTATAAATAATTGTAGAGATTTTAAATGTTTTAGATATATCAAACCGGCCAACACAGTTTAAGAAAAAGACTGGTAGTTAGACCGGATTGTATAACCAAATACTGACATGTAGGTATCAGCAGTTAACTGACCGAACAGGGAATATACGTTTATATTTAGAATTCGTGTAAATGAAATTCATGAATTAGTTTAGCAAGGTTTAAAAGAATTAACCGTAATAGGGATTTGTACCGTGCGTTCGTTTAAACCGTACAAATAGATCGGTACTGAATGATCGAAAGGAAACATAGAAATACAACGATTAATATGAGCGTTATACTTATACATAGTTTGGTAGTTTTCCGTACGAATACGTGAACGATGCGTAAGTGTGACGAGCGTTCGGACGTTTTGGCGCGAACGCTGAATACGTTAAAATGAGCATGGGTACGTGTAAGGAAGATAGAGGGAGCCTACACCTACGTTTTTAGGCCCAAACGGAGGGAAATAGCCGAACGCTATTTCCCTCACTTAGCTTACGTGAGCGTGCCGGTCTTGTGACAGGAAGCCTGGTACCGCGACCGGGAGGAAAAAAACGCGCGGCGGGCCTGAGAATGGACGGAGGAAAGCTATGGACCTCTTGCTGCAGGAGACTGAAGCTGTTAGGCGGGAAGCTCGGACCAGAAGTGCTGGTTGCTATGGGGATAGACAATCAGCTGAACGGCAGAGGTGAGTAGGGGCTGGGAGTTTAAGTAGGGGACTTACTCCTCCCACAAATTCAGGCCTAATAGCCTTTCTACATATATATATATACATATATATATTATATATATATATATATATATATATATATATATACGGTGTGTATATATATATATATATATATATATATATATAGTCTGTCTATATACACATATGTATACAATTTTTATCTAAAATACATATTCTTTCCTTTCAAAGGGGGAGCTCCTTTTATATGCAAGGTTATGAACCTATCATGGCCGTTATATTGTTTTCCTGTGCTATTGCACTTCATTCCAGACAGATGGATATGAAGTTACGGCTTGACTACCTCTGGGCTGTTCAGGTAAGATTATTTCATAATGATCTGTAAAATATTATAAAAAAAATACTTCAATTATGTTTTTTTAATAAGACATTCTAAGCATGAAATCAGCTTAAATCACTTTTTGTGTATAATTAATGTCATTGTAGTGACATTACAGTGTTTTGCTCTGTTAATTAAAATGCAATTACACGTGAGGCTCCTGTTCTTGCAGGCAGTTAACAGAGCAGGAGATATGAAATTCTGTGCAATAAGGCAAACAAAAATCTTTAGACTTCTTTTTTGGGAAATGTGCAGGGAGACTAATCACAGCCAGGAGAGTTGTGGTCAGGGCTATATAAACAAAGTGATTTAACTCCTGAATGGCAGAAAATTAAGAAGTAAGACTCGTTAAAGGGACATTGTAAGCACTGAACATCATAACAAATAGGCTTAAGTATGCTTACAATGTCCCTTTATATTAATTGTGTAAAAAATGTTCAATGCCTTGTTTACTTTGACTGTTCTGTACATGACTCCACTAAAACAACTTTAGCTTAATGAAGTGTTTTTAGTACAGAGACTGTGAAGTTTAACTGCTCATTTTTCCTTTTAGTAGTTCCCTACACACGATCTGAAATTGAGAATACATCTTTTTAGGAGCATTTAGGAGTTTTTATACTTAGAATATCCCTTAAACTTCTAAACAGAGAATTGAGCAGTGACATGAATTATACACAAAAGCTACTTTGTTAAGCTGAAATTGTTTTGGAATTTAGAGTATCCCTTTACTGTGAACTAAGGTGTAATTATTCATTTTTCGCAATACACTACTTTTTTATATAACCTTTTGGTGACAAAAAAAGGGTATAGATGAAAGAAAGGAGGCTTATTAATTGTATAATGTAATATATTGAAGAAAATCTTGCAACCAAGCTTCATAACTATATTGCCAAAAATATATGGTCACCCCTACTCTATGAACAGCTTCCTGCAAATTACAGGGTGATTGGAGAAGTCGACTCTGCTTGTTTACATTGTGATTTGGTTCTCTACCTTTGATCATGCCAGCAGCCAATCCAGCTTGAAGAAAAGTTTGCCTCAACCTTTCAATAGAAAGCTTCTCCTCCCTGTCCACGAGACCTTTTAACAACATCCACTTCACCTCTATTTGCCTGTAAAGCTCCTTATCTACCTTGATCAATGATTGAAATGCCAAGCTACATTCTATCAGTGAATCCTAGTAACAATGTTTTACATTCTTGTCAGGCCAGTGCCTATACTGTGTATATCTCCTGACCTTTGATCTCAGACTGTCTTGCTGGAAAAGTGTTTACCCTAAATATGTTGTGTCTTTGCCTAGGAGTTCATTTAAAAATGTTTTATTTTCCCAAAGGTATTATTTGCATACCTTATTCATTTTGGCAAATATGAACAGCCCGCATTGAATCATGAGCACACTTAAGCCTTGTAATTTTATTGATAATGTTCAGAAATGCATATATATTCCATTATATGCAAAATACAGGTTGTGCCAATATAAAGTCCAATAAGTCCACAATTGCTGGTAACCGCCCAGGCTTCAGATGGTGGGAGTATGTGAAATTAAAGCAGAACATAACCAGTGATGGTGCAGAGTGTATGGAACTAGGTGCAGGACATACAATAACATATCACTCATATATAAGAGTGATAAGACCAGCTCTGAGTTTAGCAGCATGCAGCGGTCCAATCCCCGCTGATTGATATGTAGATCTGGGGGCTGGTCCCTCAATGTGTAGTTTGATAGATAAAAGATAAAAATGGCAAACAATAGTGCTCACTGTAATCAATATATTGATGGTTGAAAAAGTAAGAATATTCTAATCACATGTGGTGGAGCAGTATATCCTGCTCAGATGTAGCGCTTGGGTTGTATAATCCCCACCAAGGATATGATAAGGAGTAGAATCCAAAGTTTGCTTATTTGGTATGATTTTTAGAGCCAAGAACAGACAAAGTTAAAAATAAATAAAAGCGTAATAAATGGACAAACTAGTAGTAATTGCCAAAATAAACTTTATTGCTTTAAAAACAAAAGTTAAAACACAATGCATTTTGCCAACTGGGGGGGGGGGGGGACCTATCTCAAGTGGAAATAATGGGGGCCTGGCACTTAGCAACTTATATAGGTAGAGGTCAGGTTCAAATTGAGTAATTTCCTCCAAAATGACATCATATGTGAACTTTCACCTCAACTCGAGTCATATGTTGAGAGCAAAGGTAAATTTGGTGGATTACAAATAGAATAAAAAAACATAACAGAACAAAAATACATAATGGTATAATGTGATTAGTAATAAAACAATAGTGTAATAAAAAAAGATTTTATTTCATGTTTAAAAGACCTTTAATTAAGTAATGTAAAATTATAAGATGATTTATAAAAATTGAAAATAAGGCAATGGTCCAGTAGTACTAGATAAAGTGCTTCTATAAGGGGTAATTTGAGGTGAAAGCTAGGCTTAGAAAGTAGTTAAATAACAACTACTATGTTAGCTGTACTTCTGGGGAAACAGAAAATGTCACGGCCACCATTTTAGAATCTGACGCGGGACAGAGAAGCATCTAGAAAAGGTGCAGGGAATTTCTAATGAAGTGCATAGTGCTAGGGGGTGGGGGGGGGGGGGGGTTGATATAGAGTGGGAGAGCAATCCTATTAAATGTAAATTGCCAAAAATCATCAAAAACTTGTATTGTGAATTTAGAAAACAGGAAGTCCTGCAGCCACCATTTTGGAATAGGGCGCTGGACTAAAAACATTCATAGCAGTTTAGGGGACATTCTATTAAAGGCCTAGTGCATTTGTCAGTACTAGGTAGACTTATATAATGCAATGAAAGGGTTTTAATACCACAATGTACATAATATATGCATAGTTAAGCATAAATATGATAAATGATGAAATGGGAGATAGGTGCAGCGCCTAAATAGTCCTTATATATGAGTATATAACGACAAGAAAAAAAAAAGAAGGAACATATGTAGTATGTAAAAATATAAATATTAATAAGAGAAGAAAAAAAATGTGCACTCAAACATTTTAGGAGCTTCAATACAGCTGCAACTTCTGAGCCTGGGCAGAATGATCCCTGCCTAAGGATAAAGTGCAGTTCTGATTCCTCATATAGTCTTGGTTGTAAAAGGTATCCTCATAAAAGCAGATAAAACATAATATAGTGTAGTATGTTTGGGATGTGGAGCAGGGGTAGGTATGAATATAAAGTGTGCACTCACATGTAATGGAGACGTGAAAATGGCTCCAGATTAGCGTATAAAGTGGGATAATCCCCACTCAAGGATACAGGTGTAGTCAATATTGCTCCGGAGATATATGTGGAAACAAAGAAAAACCACAATAGTGTGCACCGTAAATAAGGAGAGAAAAACACAGTAAAAAGATTTTTTAAGAACTACTCACATGCTAGAGAGCAAAGTATGGTTTGCTCAATCCAATACGCTTAGGTGGTATTGTCCCCACCAAGGATGAAGCCCAAAGATCCAGCAGCAGCAGCAGAAGGTCCAATAAAAAAGTACTTTAATGTTAAAACAAAAAATCAAAAGCAAACAACAAGGTAAAAAATAGATCACATATATATGGAACACTTAACACAAGTGTATTAACCCCTTCCCGACCATGGACGTATCAGGAACGTCTGACCAAAAATGGTCCTTAAGGACCACGGACATACCTGATACGTCCTGGGGTAATTAGAGCTCTGGAAGCTATCATGATCGCTTCCAGTAGCTCCAATGGTATTACAGCGATGCTTCAATGTTGAGGCATCACTGTAATACCCCTCCTCACTGCCAGGGGGCCACTGGAGATTACCGGTGCGATCACTTCCAGGGTTTACCCGGAGCGATCACTTCCAGGGTTTCTTCATGTTGAGCCTAGCAGTTAGACAGAGCATCGGAAGCCTTCAGCAGGCTTCTGATGCTCTTTCTCTACTGAGTGCCTTGAGGTGTCGAGGCACTCAGTGTGTATATATACAAAAAAAAAAGGATTAACCCCTACCCGCCCTCCCACATACTTAGCGATCGCCATGTTCCCTATATATCTCATCACACTATGTGTATTTTTTATTAATATATATATACATATAATATCAAAATACACTTAGAGTAAAATACACACACATACATATATAGATATATACATATACATAATTTTATTCTAACTGTATTTTGATATAAATACACTAAGAATGAAATAATATAAATATACATATATATATCCGTAACGACCATGGACGTAAAAAAACGGCCGTTAAGGACCGCTGATGACCATGGCAAATAGGAGCCCTGGACTGGTGATCCGTGGCGATCATAGTCAGGGGGGACTGTCGGAGACCCCAGCAGTCCCCCTGCAGGGCCATGTGATCACATCGCCGCAATAGGAGTCTAAGAGCTGCCAGCAGGGGGACTGTCTCAGCTGTCAGACAGTCCCCTAGGCTTCAAATTTTTATATGTATAAATATGTAACTGCACCCCCAGGCATAAAATGGGGTTAACAGCCGTTTAGTAGATCTTCCCCTTCCAGATACACAGGCACAGCTACTGTAGACACCAATCCACCGAACCGGCAAAGCATATTAATGCCGTAAACAGCTGAACCAGAACCATACGAATGCTGTAAACAGCTGAATAGGAAAAAAACATACGAATAGGTTTACACTCCTATCAGTAAAACTGGAACAGCATACAATAAATCCCCCAAGAACGAGACAAAGCTCAGTGTTGAGGGTCAAGCAGTGAACAGACAGAGCTGTTGGTTTATTGTTCTTATATACTGTGGCGAAACCGACCTCGCCACGTGTCCTTGGAGGGGGCTGCTTGCCCGCCTCTTGCCTTTGGACTATGGACCAGACTTTATGTGAATGTGTTAACCCAGATACCTATGCCATGGAGCCCATTCGTGTAGTTAAAGACTTCGGCTCCATGGCAATTGAACTGTGTGAATAGGATCTGCGCGCTATTCCATAGTTTTGTGCTCTCAGATACCAGCTATCTGGGGATATGTGAAATGTCTGTGTGTTATGTGTAAAAGGTGACTTTATGTATTTTAAAGTGTTTTACTGTCTTTGTGTCCCCATGTGCTCAATGGAGTCTGTCTCTGTCCTGGGAGGTAATTGGATTACTTCTCCAGGAGAGAGGGCTCTGTAAAACCGGTCTGAGCCGGAAAGCCATGCTGGCAGGGGTTTTAAAATATACTTTACTAACTTTTGAACCCCTGGTCTGATTCATGCCAATTTTTAATATGTTGTTCCCCTGAATGGATTGATTGTGGATATGTATTTTTATGTGAATGTGATGTATGGTTTTAGAGTTATGAAAGTTGGGTAGAAAGTATGTTTTAACTGTATGTATAATTGAGTTTCCTCTCAGGATAAGGGGAGGGAATATGTGGGATGTAACTGATGTGTGAGTGGTTGTTTTATACCTCCCTGTGGACGGACCTGTATTTGTAACAACTGCAATAAAAACCAGGCTGGGTGTGCCAGCACCTCAGATTCTGCTTGACCCTCAAAACGAAGTGTCGTCTCGTTATTGGGGGAATTGGATTGTATGCTGACTGCCAGGAGTGTAAGCGGATTGTATGCTTTTCCTGTTCAGCTATTCCAGGGTTCGTGTGTTTCCAGTTCGGGAGTTGGAAGATTCGTACAGTTTGCAGTTCGGGAGATTGGTGCTTGCAGTAGCTGCTTGTCTATCTGGAAGGGGATTATCGCCTAAACGTTTTTTATCCTCTTGTAAGTGAAACGGTCCGTTACAATTGGTGGCAGCGGTGGGATCATTCCCACAGCCCAGGAGGGCAGCTACAGGGCAACACCATTCCTTGGAGTTACAAATTGAGGGCAACGCTAGCACTCGTGCAGCGCCCCTGGCAGCAGAGGTATCTAACGACTTGGAGCAGACAAGTATGGAAGGCTCTGACGCTGAAGATGATTGGCTGGCCGAGGTGAGGCAGCGAGTGGCCCAGTATGGGGGTGATGTATCCATGGAGATATTCCAGGTGATCTGGAACCAGGTCATGGCTGAGCGAAACTCAAAGATGGACGGAGAGTATGCTCAGCAGGAAGAGTGTTACAGCAGCAGAGTAGAGGCTGCATCCGAGGAGGTTAGCCGTCTCCCCCTGAGGCGGCAGGAAGAACCCGAAGTAGGGGTCTTCATAGATTGGTCCTGTGAGGAACCACAACAGGCAGGTGGAGATGGGACTGAGGTCTCTCCACCGGGCCCAACGGGATAGTGGGCAGCAGGCCCAGATACCCAGCAGCAGAGTGAGTTACAGGGAGCCAAAGGTACCGTCCTTCCTCCCCAGCGGCAGTGTGTACCCCAGGGAGCTAAAGGTGCAGTCCTTCCTCCCCAGTGGCAGATTGTATCCCAGGGAGCTGAAGGTGCCGGCCTTCCTCACCAGCGGCAGTGTGTATCCCAGGGAGCTGAAGGCGCCGTCCTTCCTCCCCAGCGGCAGTGTGTTCCCCAGGGAGCAGAAGGTGCCGTCCTTCCTCCCCAGCGGCAGTGTGTATCCCAGGGAGCTGAAGGTGTCGTCCTTCCTCCCCAGCGGCAGTGTGTACCCCAGGGAGCAGAAGGTGCTGTCCTTCCTCCCCAGCGGCAGTGTGTACCCCAGGGAGCAGAAGATGCCATCCTTCCTCCCCAGCAGCAGAGTGTCCTGCAGGGAGCAGAGACCGTCAGTCTCGCACCCCAGCAGCAGGACAAAATATTGAAAGGGGAGACAGCTGGTCCCCCTCTCCACCAGCAGAGAGAGTGTCAGGGAGATGAGCCTGCTACCCCCTCTCCCCAGCGGCAGGTTACAGTTCAGAGAGAGGAGCTTGTTACACCCTCTCTCCAGCGGCAGCCTTATCCACCAAGGGGAGATGTTACACCCCCCAACAGTGCAAATGGAACCGTAGTCTCTGCACTTGCAGCACAAGGGGTAGGGACGGTCGGTCCTGTCCCCCAGCCCCAGAGCTGTGTACCCAGAGGGGAGACGGTCGGTCTCCCCCTCTCACAACCAGGCTCCAATCAGGCTACTTCAGTGGTAGCGCTGGCACCAGGGCAGAGTACCGCTGGTCTCTGCCCACTCAGCAACCCACCAAGGCAGTCTACCAGCTCCCCGCACAGCCATGGTGAGGAACCTGGACCTGGACAAGCTGCCACTTTATCCAGGTGGAGTAAACATTTATTGTGGGTGGGAGATACTGCTGTTTGTGCTTCGTGGGTGGGTTGCTGGACTAACCAGGGCACTGACCGGCAGGAGGTCAGATACCCTGTTAGTCTGGGGGGTAAAGGGAAGAAGTGTGGCGAAACCGACCTCGCCACGTGTCCTTGGAGGGGGCTGCCTCTTGCTTTTGGACTATGGACCAGACTTTATGTGAATGTGTTAACCCATATAGCTATGCCATGGAGCCCATTCGTGTAGTTAAAGACTTCGGCTCCATGGCAATTGAACTGTGTAAATAGGATCTGCGCGCTATTCGGTAGTTTTGTGCGCTCAGATCCCAGCTATCTGGGGATATGTGAAATGTCTGTGTGTTATGTGTAAAAGGTGACTTTATGTATTTTAAAGTGTTTTACTGTCTTTGTGTCCCCATGTGCTCAATGGAGTCTGTCTCTGTCCTGGGAGGTAATTGGATTACTTCTCCAGGAGAGAGGGCTCTGTAAAACCGGTCTGAGCCGGAAAGCCATGCTGGCAGGGGTTTTAAAAGATACTTTACTAACTTTTGAACCCCTGGTCTGATTCATGCCATTTTTAATATGTTGTTCCCCTGAATGGATTGATTGTGGATATGTATTTTTATGAGAATGTGATGTATGGTTTTAGAGTTATGAAAGTTGGGTAGAAAGTATGTTTTAACTGTATGTATAATTGAGTTTCCTCTCAGGATAAGGGGAGGGAATATGTGGGATGTAACTGATGTGTGAGTGGTTGTTTTATACCTCCCTGTGGACGGACCTGTATTTGTAACAACTGCAATAAAAACCAGGCTGGGTGTGCCAGCACCTCAGATTCTGCTTGACCCTCAAAACAAAGTTTCGTCTCGTTATTGGGGGAATTGGATTGTATGCTGACTGCCAGGAGTGTAAGCGGATTGTATGCTTTTCCTGTTCAGCTATTCCAGGGTTCGTGTGTTTCCAGTTCGGGAGTTGGAAGATTCGTACAGTTTGCAGTTCGGGAGATTAGTGCTTGCCGTAGCTGCTTGTCTATCTGGAAGGGGATTATCGCCTAAACTGTTTTTATCCTCTTGTAAGTGAAGCGGTCCGTTACATATACACATTAGTACCACCCACAGGGTTTTTGAAAACAACCAATAAGCACATACAATACACTCAGACACTCCCCCACAAAATATTCCCCTCTGCCTGTGATACAATTACCTTACACAATAGGTAATGTAATTATAACAGGCAGAAAAATACAGTTTTCCTGCTGAGCCTTCCCAATGGTGTGGAAGAGATCTCGGTAGTCCTGCTCCAGTTCCTACTCCAGGGTTGCTAGGTGAGCCAGGTCTTGCTCTACCTCATGGGGGTCATCCCAGTCATGCCTAGCCTACCTCTTGTAGAAAATGTCCTGAAGTCTGGTCTGCGCAGGGCTCCCGAAGTCAGGCTCTGCAAATGACTCCCATAACAAGCCAGGACCATCAAACTCCTCTCCCTCTGGCTTGTCATGCTCGGCTGTCCAGGGTATATACTGTGCCATATACCACCAGAGCGCCTGGTAGGCATCCTCCAGCCATAGCTCCTGCCATACCCGGTGCTCTAGTTCCTTCACCCATTCCTCCAGGGGCTGCTCTCCCAGGAAGGGCATCCGCAGGGCCACTTGCTTCTGCAACCGCTGCTCTTCACTGGGGAGATTCTCACCCCGTTGGTATTGTACATTATCCAGGGCCTGGTACCAGATGCCTTTCCTTAATGCATCCCGGCTATCCAGGTCCTCCTCCTCGTATAACACTGCTGGTTCCATTCTGTTGCTTTTAGGGTCGCTGTACTGGGACATGTGTTGCCCCCAACTTGTAAATCCACAGAGTGGTGTCTCCTGTAGCTGTCCTTCTGGCTGTGGGAACGATCCTGCCGCTTGCCACCAATTGTAACGGCACCCCAAGGCATAAAAGGGTTAAACTGCTGTTTAGTAGATCTTCCCCTTCCAGAGACACAGGCACAGCTACTGTATACACCAATCCACCAAACTGGAGAAGCATATGAATGCCGTAAACAGCTGAACCAGAACCATATGAATGCTGTAAACAGCCGAATAGGAAAAACATGCAAATAGGGTTACACTCCTAGCAGTCAAACTGGAACAGCATACAATAAATCCCCCCAAGAACGAGACAAATCTCCGTGTTTAGGGTCAAGCAGTGAAAAGACAGAGCTGTTGGTTTATTGTTCTTATATACACATTAGTACTACCCACAGGGTTTTGGAAAACAACCAATAAACACATACAATACAAAATATTCCCCTCTGCCTGTGATACAATTACCTTATACAATGGGTAATGTAATTATAACAGGCAGAAAAATACAGTTTTTCCACATTATTCATAACTTTAAAAGTATGCATCACATTCACATAACTTACATTTTCAGAATCAGCATACTCCAAATACAAACATACGTCAAAATCATACAAATTGGTCCAGTGGTTCAAAAGATAGATCGTAGTCTTTTGTGACCAAATTAAGCATGGCTTTTCTGCCCAAAACCAGTTCCACAGAGTCTTCTATCCTGGAGATAATTGTGAAGTAATCCAATTATCTCCAAGGACAGAGGCAAAACTCCATTAAGCACATGGCAGTAAAATACAGTAAAATACAATAAAATACACAAGGTTACATTTATTACATAAAATACAGACATGCAACATATCCCCAGATAGCTTAGGTCTGAGCACACATTATTACTGAATGGTCGCTCAGACCACACACATACAGTTCAATTGCCATGGAGCCAAAATCTTTCCCATAGTCTTTCATTATACGAATGGGCTCCATGGCATAGCTATCTGGGGTATCACCGCTCAAACAGGGCAAGCACCGAATGACCCGACTTTCATGTCTTTGCAGGGGAAAATCAAGCGTTTCAACATGGGGCCATAGTCTAAAGGCAGCAGGTGAGCAACCAGGCTCATCCAATGCACAGTGGCGAGATTGAATAAATAGTGGCGAGATTATATAAATAAATAAAATACATTCATTAAAAACAAATATAAAAACTAACTTTGGCCAGCATTTGTGTCTAAGTGGCTACTACAAAAGACTGGAAATACCCATTTGGAATATGCTGGGTTGCATACATTTGAAAATGGTATGCCATGATGGCGTTATTTCACATTCCTGGGCTACCATGTGGTCACAAAAGGTAACACAGACCCAGCAAACCAATCTGGCAAACTGAATTGGGTAAGCCCTATATTGACCCTGTACCTTTTCAAACCACCATAAAACCTGTACATGGGGGGTGTTCTACTCGGGAGACTTCGCTGAACACAAATATGAGTGTTCACAACAGTAAAACTTGTCACGACGATGAAACCACCAGTAAAAGTGTAAAAGTGCAGTTTTTATGTAAAAAAAAAATGCAAAAAACAAACTTTGGCCAGCGTTTATGACTAAGTGGCTACTACAAAAGACTAAACATACCCCATTTTGAATACCGTGGGTTATCTACTTTTACAAATGTTGTGTCATGATGGGGTTAATTTTCATTCCTCGGCTGCTATACGGTCTCAAAGGCAACATAGGCCCAGCAAACCAATCTGGTAAATTTTAATGTGCAAACATGGAAAAGGGGAAAGACGTACATTTGATCCCTGTACGTTTGCAAACACCCATAAAACCTGTACATTGGGGGCACTGTTGTACTCGGGAGATGTTGCTGAACACATATTGGGGGTGTTCTTTGGCAGTAACACATAACAGGAACTGAGAATCCAAGCCTAAAGTACAATGTGAGAGAAAAACAAAAAATGGCTACCCAAACGTTTGACAAAGACTGGTGGTAGAATTAGTGCAGGGAAAGTGTTAAAATACCACCTTTTGAAATACCCTAGCGTGTCTACTTTTCAAAAATATATGGTTTGATGGGGTAAATTACATTGTCCGGCATCAAAAACGTCCCAAATAGGACATGGGTGCATGATGACCAGCTGTGCAGATTCCAAGTTGGAAAACTGGAATGCGCACCCTCCAAATAAGGTCTATTAGCTCCTAGAGAACCCAACACACGTATACATGGGTGGTATCACTGTACTCAGGAGGTGTTGCTGAACACATATTGGGGTGTTCTTTATCAGTAACTCTTAAAGTTCTCAGTACATGTATTCTTAAATTGCTATATGTGTAAAAAAAAAAAAATAATCACCATTTTTTTTTGTTTACATTTGGCATAGATTGGTGGTAAAATGGTTGCATTAAAAGAGTCAAAATACCTCAAGTTTAATACCTTAGGTTGATTTCTTTTAAAAAAATATATACATGTAAAGGGTTATTCAGGGATTCCTGAGAGATATCAGTGTTACAATGTAACTTGCGTTAATTAAAAAAAGAATGGTTTAGAAATAGCAAAGTGCTCCTTTTTGGGTCGGAGGGATGACGTGATGACGTAGGTGACATCAAGAGGCGGGTCTATGAGGGGCGGAGGTGTGCACGGCGAGGGGAGACGAGGTCCGATGGTGTAGACTCGAAGCTAGATTGCTCCGGCTGTATAGACTCCAGGGAACTGGATATTGATAAACGAAAGCTGTGGGCAAGTAAAGAGCTAATAAGCCGAAGAAGAAGGAGAAATTAACCAAGAGTGGAAAGTGGAAATCAAATTTTGATTTAAAAGATAAGTGTTTGCAAGTCTTATCAAGAGGTCTGATAAAGCTGGAGGTCGTGAGGAGCTGCCATTTGGGTTAGCTTTTAAAGCAATTTTACAGCTGGTGCATAATAACACCAAAACCCTACATAAGTGGAAGTGGGGTATATTTGAAAATATTGAAGCCTTATATACCGTATATACTCGAGTATAAGCCGAGTTTTTTAGCACATTTTTTGTGCTAAAAAACCCCAACTCGGCTTATACTCGAGTCAATAGTCTGTATTATGGCAATTTGCATTGCCATAATACAGACTGGGGCTGTGGGGGCTGCAGAGAGCGATACTTACCTGTCCTGCAGCTCCTGTCAGCTCTCTCCTCCTCCGCGCCGTCTGTTCAGCACTTCGGTCAGCTCCCAGTGTAAGTCTCGCGAGAGCCGCGGTTCTCGCGAGACTTACACTGGGAGCTGACAGAGGGAGCTGCACGGACGGCGCGGAGGAGGAGAGAGCTGACAGGAGCTGCAGGACAGGTAAGTTACAGCTCTGCCAGCCCCCCTCTCCCCCCCACTGAACTGCCAATGCTGGACCACCAGGGAAGGAGAGCCCCCCTCCCTGCCATGTATCAAGCAGGGGGGGGGACGAAAAAAAATAATTCGTAATAATAAAAAAATAATAATAAAATAATAAATAATAATACAATACTAATAATAATTAAATTAAATAAATAAAAATAATAAATAATAATACAAAAAAATTAAAATAAAAAAAATAAAAATAAAAAATTGCCCACCCCCCACCAAGGCTCTGCAACACACACACACACACACACACACACACTGCACTCATACACACACGCTGCACTCATACACTCACGCTGCACTCATACACACACGCTGCACTCATACACACACGCTGCACTCATACACACACGCTGCACTCATACACACACGCTGCATTCATACACTCACGCTGCATTCATACACTCACGCTGCATTCATACACTCACGCTGCATTCATACACTCACGCTGCATTCATACACTCACGCTGCATTCATACACACCCGCTGCTTTCATACACACACGCTGCACTCATACACACGCTGCATTCATACACTCACACTGCATTCATACACTCACACTGCATTCATACACTCACACTGCATTCATACACACACACTGCATTCATTATACACGCACTGTAAATAAATATTCAATTAATATATTTTTTTTAGGATCTAATTTTATTTAGAAATTTACCAGTAGCTGCTGCATTTCTCACCCTAGTCTTATACTCGAGTCAATAAGTTTTCCCAGTTTTTTGGGGTAAAATTAGGGGCCTCGGCTTATATTCGGGTCGGCTTATACTCGAGTATATACGGTAATTAAGAATATTTTTGGTTGCTCTCCCTGGATCAGCTGCTTAATAGAAGTTTAACAGAAGCTTAACAGAAGCTAAGATAAGGGGAAAAGAAAGGAGCCCCAAAATGGCGTCTAAGAAACAAACAAATAAAAACGAGAGATAAAAAAGATGACTCTCAGTCAACTAGATTGTCGGGATTTTTTTCCCCCAATAAAGAAAAACTAGGTCTTAAGGATAATGATATAGTCTATCAAGACCAGAATACTCAAACAGTAAACGTTTACAATGTAGAACAGAAGAATTATGTTTCTCAAGATTTTTTGGTGACCACGTTGGATGAGCAAGTGGCTCTTATATTCAATCAGATTACTGATAGTTCCAATTTAATTAAAATAGAGATGGAGAAAATAAGCATAAAACTGAGCTCTGCACTAGAAAAAATTTACTATAATAGAAGATCAAATAACGAATCTGCAATCAGAATATTCAAGCAGAATGTGACATTCAGCAAATTAATTTGAAGCTTAGAGACCTGCAGGACTGCTTGAGGAGATGTATTGTGCGGTTTAGAAACATACCGGAATCTATAATTCAAGATTAATTAAAAGATTTCTTTCATTTTTTCAAGAAGCTGGCTTACAGAGAGATGATCACTAATCCTATAATAGAAAGGACACATAGATTAAGAAAACCCAATGAGGTTCCTTCTCACTACCCAAGAGATGTTGCATGTTTTTTTTTCCTACTCACACAAACAACAAGTGTTAAACTTGCTGAGGAACAAAGAAAATTTATCCGAGAAATTTAAAGATATCACCACATTTCAAGATCTCTCAAGCCAAACAAGACTATGGAGAAAAACTTTTCATCAAGCTTTAGAACCATTGAAGCAAAGCAATATGAAATATAAATGGGCACAACCGTCTAGAATACTCGTGTGGTGGGAAGAAAGATGGCGACCATTTACTTCACCTAAAGATTTAGAAGCCTGGACTAAAACGTCTATACCCTCAAGAAACTAAAAGATTAAATTAAGAGTTAATGGAGAAAAAGAAGATCGCGCTTTTTTTTTTTTTTTTTTCTTTTCTTCATTAACACGTATTAATAGTAGCAAGATATAAAAAGGTTCTCTTTTGGACCAAGCAACTCACTGTAATCGAATCAAGGGTACAGTAGTGTAAAGAGTACTGAGATGTAAATGGAAATTACTTCATGGGATGAAATATGTTTAGAAGATGTATAGTTTTGTCTAAATAATCAAACACATTATTTTTTTTCTTTCTTATGGTAACTTAAGCTATTATTATTAATATGGTGTACAAGATAGATGCTTTGGATGTTTTTATTGAATTATATTAGAAATAAAGGGGAAGAGGGAAGGGAAGTGCATTGTGGGTAGGATTAAAGGACCAGTAAGATACAGTCTGGTATGGTTAGTTAAGATTTAATAGGCGGGTGGTGGATTACAGTAGGTAAAATTGAGAAATTTTCATGAGTAAAGTTCTGAAGTCACTTGCAAATAAGAAAAAGTTTATATGGGATAATTTTTCACAATACTGATATTAATAATGGTAAATTTTGAATAAGTATCAATTATAGCAGAACATAAAAAGGTTCTTGTGGAAACTAAGATATATTCACTTTAATAGAATTAATGTTATATTAACGCAAGAGTCTGTATAGTTTTGTCACAATAACTAAATAATTGTAATGTTATCAATATAAAAGAATAAATTCTTCATTGATTGTAGGGAGGAATTATCATAATGGAATATGTAATTTATCATTGTTTTTTTTTTCTCCCCAGCCGTTGTTTCTGTAGCGGAGAGCTAATATCCCACAGCTATTCTCCCCTAAAGATCCCAGGGAGGCTCAGGAACAAGGCAATAGTAAATCCACAGGCAGAGTTTCCAGCAGGCAAAATAACACAGCAGTATCCCCACAGCACTCCCAATAACTGGACGACACACAGTTTCAGGAGCAGAACTGACAAGCTTTATTCCACAGTGCCTTTTAAAGCATGCTCCCATGCAAGGGAGGGGTTTCCAACAATTAGTACAGTATCCAATCGGGGATTAGTAACCTCCCACACATCTCCTCCCCTCCTCTTACATCATAATCCCCTTATACTGTACCCAAATTCCCCCAGTTTCTGGATGTACCCCTAAACATAGGGATACCCCTTTAGAAATGGTATCCTCTGATAGCCCTGATCTGGGTGAGCAACATACTAAAAAATCACCCAGATCGGACCAGGGGTTCGGGAGTTATGACCAGGTACAGATTTGACCGGCCGCATGGGTAAAGTATCCGAAAACAGTTCCATGTATTTTGGCCCTGCGGTCGGTCACAAACAAGGTAATGAAAGCCTGTGAATTACTTGTGTTATGTAGCCTGGGGAGGATTTGAATGAATCCCCCAGTTCGTGGGGTTCTTTCTACCGAACAGCGAGCCGTTCGGTAGTTTCCCCACGAAGTACTGGAAATCTGGAGGTCTCAGCGGTGTTCGCCTAGTCAAGTGTCCGATTTTAGTTCCAGACACTTGACGGCCAAACACCGCTGTTCGGTAGTCTAAGATGGCCGCCGCCACGTGTTCGTATCCCGAATGGCGGCCACCCAGAGAACAAAGACCACACTGCACGGATGGCTAATTACCCGTTTGCAACATTGTTGCAAACGGTAATTGAAGGCACACTTCACACAAGGAGGTCTGGTTGTTTCCTGTCTCATTCCCTTGCTTTATTCAAATGATTCTACCGAACAACCAGAGGAATACATTTCTTTTACACACATAAAACTGGCAATATACACGAATACATTGATTCCCATGAATTTTGTAGGACAGCCCAGTACCCTCCGCTACAGTTTTACAACGCTCGCCCATAGATCCTCTTGATGCTTGTATTAAGCATATGTCTCGGAGTGTTAGGTTACCTACGAGACAGGGTCTATCCATGGAGGCCAGGTTTAGCCCTCTGATGGATAGGTTTTCTATATGGGGCTATAAAATGTCCCTGGTATTGTTGTATGTTTATAATTTGTGTTATCTGCGGGGTCTTAAGGGTAGGAGGAGGAAAAATAGAATGAGAGGACAAGATTATGGTTAAGATTCTGTCTATAAACGCTCAGGGCTTGAATACGATGCATAAAAGATCCTTACTATATAATCAATTGATAAAAGAAAAAATTGATATCGGCCTAGTGCAAGAGACACACTGGAGGCAAAATGAGAAATTAACTTGGGGAGGTAAGAAGTTTCCAATCATTATACATGCATCTATGAAGGATAAAAAAAAGAGGGGTAGCAATAATAATCTCAGATAAGGTTAAATGGGAGAGACTCTATCAGGAACTGGATATGGAAGGTAGATTTATGATTTTAGTATGTCGGATTAATGAAGTGAAATATACTATAGTTAACATATATCTGCCCAATGTAGCCCCAGTCCCACAATTAAAGAAAATACTAGATAAAGCTGAATTAGTTAAAACAGGGATTTATATCGTCGCAGGAGATTTCAATTGCATACTAGACCCACAAAAAGATAAAACATCGTTGAAAGGTAGTGTCATGAATAATATAATAATTAAAAATGCTAGCTCATTGTCTACAACTAAGAATAATTTTGACCTATTTGATGTTTGGCGTCTTTAAAATCCGGAATTAAGAGACTATATGCATTTATCTTGCGTTCATTTCACTTATTCAAGAATTGATATGATCTGGGGCAATCTAAACTTAGTAGAAAATCTAGTAAAAATAAAGATAGTAGGGGGCAGGGCCTGACACTCATGGCGACCAGACGTGCTTTACTTGAGCTCGTCATCTGGAATCAACATTAGCCTGGATTATAACCACATTTTGCAGTTGATTAGCACCCGGTGGAAACATACCGGAGCCCTGACAGACCGGGTTCATGTAGCAGCGGTCGGGAGCCAAGATCGAGGCAGCAACAACTGGAGGGAACGGTGCGGCCTAGTCGACCTGTGGAACGTAAGGGACGGCCGCTCTCCCAGCCCAGAAGGTCCTGGATATGTGCCGAAACCTCCTAGAGCCCCGTTACCCCCCCCTTTGGACCGGTGGGGGCTATCCCGGTCCACACCAGGCAAGCTCGCACTTACACATCCCTTTTGTGCGGCTAAATGTCGAAGGCAGGTGGCTCACACGTGGCCCACTAAACTGGCCGAAGGCGGTGCAGTAGTCCCACAGACCGAGAGAGGAAACCCTCAGTGGTGCACTGAAAAGGCGCTCAGAAAAAAAAAGGTGCCCAGCCCAAGCAAACACTATGGGGGATGTCCTGATGGGTCTCGACCTCCTCAATAATCACCCCAGGAAAAGGCTCCAAAACAGGCAAGCGCTACAACACCCTGCATATGTGTCTTCCCACACGGCAGCGGCACCCCCTTGACACAGACGCAAGGCCTACTCCGGCTGAGCACAACTCACCAAAGCTCCTGAAGCCTGCACCGGTGACCTGCACCTGGAGAGCACCTAAGGAAACCATCCCCTTGCACCAACTCCACTACACGGCAGCCTGCACCACGGTACTAAGGCTTGACAGGTACCGTGCACGCACTCATCCAGCAACCAGGAGACATGATGAAGGCGGACTCCAATTGCGACATCCAGAGGCAGGACACTGGGACTCTGTGAACCTCTTGGGTATTATACAGGGACTATCCCCACGCACGGAAAAGGGCTAACATTATAATATCTTTCTTATGTTTGGAGCAGGCAGTGACCCCAGCCCAGCAGGCTATACCACAAAGCACATACGGTAGAAATATACCTCAGCTAGCCCCATCTGATGTTGTGGTGGTTGTAGATATTGATAAGCACGCTCCCTCTCCATTAATGTTAGAGCTATTATAGTTTTAGGTTTAATTTTACTTGCCTGCCTAATGATGCCGATAACAAAATATGCCATATTCTGCTTGGTGGTAACTTACTCGGAAAATGAAAAGGAGGAGACTATATTTAAAAGAAGAAAAACTACCACAAAAATTAGAGGGACAAAGGTTTAAAAATAATTAGGAAGTATTACTTTACTGAGAGGGTAGTGGATGCATGGAATAGCCTTCCAGCTGAAGTAGTAGAGGTTAACACAGTAAAGGAGTTTAAGCATGCGTGGGATAGGCATGAGGCTATCCTAATTATAAGATAAGGCCAGGGACTAATGAAAGTATTTAGAAAACTGGGCAGACTAGATGGGCCGAATGGTTCTTATCTGCCGTCACATTCTATGTTTCTATGTTTCTATGTTTCTATGTAACATGATAGTTAAGCTTGCAACCTTAAAATCTTACAACATAGTCAGTTAGGAAATCTGAATTTATAACTCTTAAGTGCTCACTCGTAACTGACATTTTAATTTCACTCCTTATGAAACTACACATTTTACAAAATGTGAAATGTTTAGTTTTGCCACGCAATTGTTCTTATATGTTGACAGATATGCCGGCAATCGCTATCGTGCCATTGCCTGCCTCGTTGTAATTTTTCTCATGCACAATAAAATAAAGAATTAAAAAAAAAAAAAATAAAGATAGTAGAAAATGTATGGTCAGATCATGGCATGTATATATTTGTAATAAAGGACAATCTGACAGGTAGAAATAATACAACATGGAAATTAAATAATTATCTGCTGTATAATAATAATTGTAAGGCTAAATTTGAGAGATTGATAGTCTGTTTTTTTTAAGGAGAATGATCCCTCAGATACTTCAAATCTGAATACTTGGTGTTCTTTTAAAGTGGTTATGAGAGGATATCTCATAAAGTGAAATCATGAATTTAAAAGTAAAGAAAAAAAATTAGGCGAGTTATAAGCTATAAGCTCAAAGCAGACAATAAATAAGACCCTACAATGGAGAAGGGGAGGCGAATAGTAGAGGTTCAAAAAAATATCTTACAATGTCTGAACATTAAAATAGCAAATAATATTAAAAAAATAAAACTGAGATTTTACTGTAGAGGGAATAAAACAGATAAGATACTAACTAATAAGTTGAGGAAACAGCTAGCTAATGCCCGGATAACTAAGATTCTATATAATCAAACAACTTATATACCGTATATACTCGAGTATAAGCCCACATTTTTTGTGCTGAAAAACCGGAACTCGGCTTATACTCGAGTCAATAGTCTGTATTATGGCAATTTACATTGCCATAATACAGACTGGGGGGAGAGGGGGGCTGGCAGAGCTGTAACTTACCTGTCCTGCAGCTCCTGTCAGCTCTCTCCTCCTCCGCGCCGTCCGGTCAGCACCTCGGTCAGCTCCCAGTGTAAGTCTCGCGAGAGCCGCGGCTCTCGCGAGACTTACAGTGTGAGCTGACAGAAGAGCTGACCGGACGGCGCGGAGGAGGAGAGAGCTGACAGGAGCTGCAGGACAGGTAAGTTACAGCTCTGCCAGCCCCCCTCTCCCCCCACTGAACTGCCAATGCTGGACCACCAGGGAGTAAGAGCCCCCCTCCCTGGCCAGCTAGCAAGCAGGGAGGGGGGACGAAAATAATAATACAAATACTAATAATAATAATAACAAAATTAATAAAAGTAATTCTAATATTAATAATGAAAAATTATAAAAAAAATAATAAAAAAATAATAATAATTAAAAAAAGTTAATATAACAAAAAACAATTAGTATTAAAATAATAAAAAAATAATAAAAATGCCCACCCCCACCAAGCCTCTGCATCACACACTCAAACACTGCACTCATACACACACACTGCACTCATACACACACACTGCACGCATACACACACACTGCACGCATACACACACACTGCACTCATACACACACTGCACTCATACACACACACACTGCACTCATACACACACACACTGCACTCATACACACACACTGCATTCACTCATACACACACACTGTAAATAAATATTCAATTAATATAATTTTTTTAGGATCTAATTTTATTTAGAGATTTACCAGTAGCTGCTGCATTTCCCACCCTAGTCTTATACTCGAGTCAATAAGTTTTCCCAGTTTTTTGGGGTAAAATTAGGGGCCTCGGCTTATATTCGGGTCGGCTTATACTCGAGTATAATCCAAAAGATATTGGTAATTGTTTTAGAGATTATTATGGGACACTGTATAATCTTCCAGTAGAAGTTTCTATAAGTAAGATTAAGCAGTATTTGACTAGAACAAACCTAACAAAAATAGATCAAAGTCAGTCTCAATAAACCGATTACTGAGGCCGAGGTTAATTTGGCTATATCTAGAAATTGAAAACACCAGGTCCAGACGGATTTTCCAATTTGTTTTTCCATACATATAAATCTATTTTGAGTAAACATTTAGCATTAGCATTCAACAATGCGGTTCAAATAGGAAGTTTCCCTGAAGAGATGATGAGAGCGAATATGCTCCCCATCTTGAAACAAGGAAAGGACCCAACAGCCATTGCTAGCTACTGTCCCATCTCTTTAATTCTGATGTAAAAATATTTTCTTCTATTCTAGCAGACCGCCTTAAGAGAATTATTAAAACTCTAATCCATAAAGATCAAATTGGTTTTATACCAGGTAGATGGGTAGGCTCCAATTCGAGAAGAATTATAGATATTATAGATAGTGCAAATAAGAAACATATCCCCCTTATGACTTTAGCAGTCGATGCAGAAAAAGCCTTTGATAGGCTGAACTGGAAGTTTTTGGAACTAACTTTAGAAGCCTATGGAATAGGAGGCTGAATGCTAAGAGGAATTATGGCCCTATATAAAAATCCCTCAGCTAGAATCCAGTAGGTCCAAATGTCTGTTCAGATTGGGTATCAGTAAACAATGGGGTTCGACAAGGCTGTCCACTCTCGCCATTGTTATATATCCTCTCAATAGAACCCTTAGCGGAAAATATCAGGAAAAACGCAGATATAAAAGGTTAAAGAACAAGAGATAAAGAATTTAAAATCAGTCTCTATGCAGACGATATTCTTTTGTCAATCACTGATCCAATAAGTTCTTTGAACCATCTGATGGAGGAAGTTAGAATATATAGTCAATTAGTTAATTATAAATTAAATAATGAAAAAACAGTGGTGATGAGCATCGAATTAGATAAGAAGTCCAGAGAGGAGATTAGTAATAAATATGCATTCACATGGTCATCGCAGAAATTTGAATGCCTTGGAATATCTATTACTAAGAACATAGAGAGAATGATGGAGGAAAACTTTTTAAAACTATAAAAATGCACAAATGTATTACTTAAAGATTGGAGAAATATGCAGATTACTTGGTGGGGCCATATTAATGTTATTAATTCTTATATTATTCCTAAATGGAATTACCTATTTCAAATGATTCCTCTTAAGATCCCAGATAGTTGGCTTACGCTACTACAAAATAATCTGGAAAATTTTATTAATACCGGTAAGAAAAATAGAATCAATAGAAATATCCTTTCGTTAAAAACTAAGGATGGAGGATTACATTTCCCCAACATAATAGGTCCCAGACGGTAACAGCTAAAGAAGAGAGTTGGTTTAATATTGAAATGGAGGATCTAGGATTAAAAAATCCAGAGGGTATGATATGGAATACGAAAACTCTGGATAAAATGGGAATTGACACTGAAAATAGTAAGATCTGGGCCCAAGTGATGCCCGTTTGGGAGGAAATTAAAAGAAAAATAGGGCTTAGGTATGCAATCATGGATTCTGCAAATCTGAGGATAATAGAAGCTAATGTGAAAGACCTCTCTCTAGATAGATGGAGAATACAGGGAAGAAATAAAGTGTCACAGATACTACATTCAGACAAAGTAATGCCTTTCAGCACTATTTTACAAAAGTTCCAACTCCCCCAACGAGAGGCGTTTACATATTTGAGGCTTAAGTACTTCCTGCAGAAACATCTTATTAGTGAGTCTGAAAAACCTTTAAAACTGATAAAATCTTTTTTCTCAAATGAGATTATTCCTAAAGTTTTAGCAAAAGCAATAGAGGTAATCAGAAATATTAATTACTTAATTTGTTTTCCTCAGAAGCTTAAATGGGAAAAAGATTTAAATTGTTCATTGGATCATCAAGATTGGTGTAGAGCTATAAATAATACGCGTCAACAAGTTCATTGTTTGAATTTATTGACCTACTACACAAATACATTAAATACATTAAATGTAGCAAAATAGGAGCCCTTGAAAAAGGCGACTTGCTTCGCCAAAACGCGCGTTGAGCATTTCTAAGCGGATGATTTTAACTTAGGATCATTTGGGCTGATAGATTGTCTTTATTACCTGATGATAGGACTGGATACTAGTTCAAAATTTATACGATGTTAGGGACTCCTTCCCCCAAATCTCCTATAGCTTTAGAGGCACTTTTTCTCACATCGGTATTATTGGTCAATCAGACCGTTTATTCACTTAGCAATGTTGCAGATCTAGGTTGCTACTCTGGTTTTCGATGCACTCAACTCTCTATTTATAGACTCATATATGTTGCATCCAGGGCTCCTATTTTGCTACATTTAATGTATCCTCTATCATTTGCAACAACATCTAGCAATTTTTGCTACATGTATATTGACAATTCGATCTCCCTGACTACACCATTAATTTTTCTCTTGGTAGACCAGTCAATATACCATTCCATTTTTTGATCCTATTTTATATGTATTTCTTCTTTTCATGTTTGTTGTAGTTTCTCCCCTACGAGGGATTATTAAAGAGTTTTTTGTTTTTGCTCTCTGCGCACCATTTTGATATCTATCTGCAGAGGAGCTTTCTCTATAAAGATACCAGGTCTCTATGGGAGGCAGATTGTTTATATTTGCCACCCATTAGTCCACTTTTCTTTTTGCATATTTAGGGGTTAAGCCCCAGGGTATCTCCCAACCACTCCAACTCTGGCGTGTGGACTTGTTCCATGTCTAACCAGCGTTGTCTTTCTTCACTTCAGTAGGTAGATCACATTCTTTTTATTACATGTAATTAGATCTTTAATTACATATTTTTTCTGTGTTTGATTGGACATTGTGACGAAACTACATCCTTGGTGCCTGTGGCAGGAACCCTCTTCATTTATTTGTGTATTTTCCTCTTTGTATTATTGTATTTCCCCTAGCTTTTCACATATTATGCCCTGTTCCCCATTTAGGAGTGTTCATACGTCATACGTCTCCCAAACCCAGACCACCCTCGTGCCCCATTAGAATGTTCACACCAATTGATCAGAATGTTCGCACCTGCAGCATAAGTGCGAAACGACAAGGGAAGTAATTAATGAGTGTGGCGCCTGTGCGAACCCCGGACATGGAAATCGTCTCCTTTTGGGATACGAATGGCGGCCACCCGTGGGGAGCATTCGTATCCCAAAAAGGAGATGCTTTTTGGTTGCATTCGTATCCCAAAAAGGAGAAGCTTGATTGTCTGGGGTTTGCACAGGAGCCGCACGAATAGAGACCAGTCAGGAAATGCACGGTGTGGGCGTTCTGGAGATTGGTAGGGACACTTTTGGGGCACTGGCCAGTTTGGCAGGAAACTGGGTCCCTTTTCCCACGCCCGGGCTCCTAGGCGCAGAGGATCCTGGGGATGAAGATCTCTGTCATTGGGTGTGGGAGACCCCCTTTGTATTTGGGACGGGCTTTCTGTACCTGGGAGACAAAGATACAGAGGATCCTGGGTAGGAACCCCCGGGGCGTTGGGTGGAAGACTCCTTGCACGGGGTTATGCATAAAAGCCATGTGTAGCATAATAAATCGTTGTTGAACCCTTCATCTAGTCTCAACTGATGTTTGGGGATGTGATTGCTGAAACAGTGGGATTTACTTGTATGCTGCACTTGGGTTCTTGGTGAACATACGAATCAGTGCCCGAACTGCGAGCTATAATCACTAAGTACCTAGCAGTTCGGGAGGAACCAAACGAATGGGCATATGAAATACCAGCGTTCGTTACAGACATGAGCTCTGTTATTTTATTACTAGTGGAATCTGTGGATTTACAAACAACGCACTTTTTACATTTATAAAACACAGTCTAATTGCATAGAGTGTTTTGTGTGTTATTGCATTCCTTTGTGTAGCTGTTTGTTAAATAGCTTTTTAAATTTGGTGCCTCTCTAAATATAATTTGGGATCAAAACTTTTAAGGTAGTGGACCCCATGGACCACCAACAGTCCAGGATTTATGTTTTTCTTTTCCTTTTTTTATTCAAATGGAGATACTGACAAAACCTGGACTGTTGGCGGTAAATGAGGTCTGGCTTGGAGACCACAGTTTTAAGGTATTATCCTGAAGGAGAATGTGCCAATGTTTTTTTCAATGCTTTTAATTTTTTCTTTTATTATTATAGTCAAAAATAAGGGGTAGCACTGATGTATCATTGGTTGCTTTAGTTTATTTTTTTTTTATTTTTTTTATGAGGGTTAACTATTTACTATTTTAAAATAAATCATCATTATAACATGAGAAATTGAACTCTGTAACATTTCTCTTTTGAGCCAGATATTTCTATTTAACTATTTCAAATTTTTGATGTTTTTTTTTTTTTAAGATTTATTGAGTATTAAAGTGCAATACAACAAAATAATACGTTTTGGAGAAAGTAAAATATTGCATCATTGGTATGACATTAATGTGAGAATACAAGCAGTATTTGGTTCGACAGCTTTCCATATAAAAAATGTTTATACATACTTAAGTTTCGAAATCATATCAGGTTACTAGGCCCAACATGGTGGATGGTTGGTGCAGTGCATATTTGGGAGGGTCGCCTTACTGGATTTCGGGGTGTGTAGCCGGCTCCTATCTTTGGTTCCCCTGGAGGAATTGGAGCCAAGGAGACCAGGTAGCATGATATTCGTCATATTGAGGAGTAAAAGAGTAGGATAGTTCTTCCATCGTTCTAATGGAGTCTACTCTGGCTATCCAGGCTCTTATGGTAGGGGCTGTGGATTGTTTCCACATTGTAGGAATGAGAGCGTTCGCTGCTGTTAGGAGGTGGTTGAGGAGTATTCGTTGGTGTTTGGCCATGGGTTGGTGATAGAGGAGGAACAGCATGGTTTCGGGTTTCTTGGGGAGATTGATGCCCGTTATAGTACCTATAAGGTTGGCAATCTTTCCCCAGTAGTCTTGGATCACAGGGCATAGCCACCAAATGTGGCTTGTGGTTCCCGCTACTTGTTTGCACCGCCAGCAAATGTTGGGCTAGTTAGGGAAGAATCTATTGATGCGGGTGGGGGTATAATGCCACCTAGCTATCCTTTTGTAATTGCCTTCATGGGTGCTATTGCTCCTAGATGTGTGGAATATGTTTTTGAATTTTTTTTTGCCAATCTTTTGTTTGAATTTGTGTGTTCAGCTCCCTATCCCACTTTATTGTGAAGTTCGGTAGGGTCTCCTCCTGTTGTAGGCGTATTGTTTTGTAGAACAATGAGATTGGTCCCCTGCGCAGTGTACGGTGTGAGCATTGTGTTTCAAATAATGTGAGGTTTCTATGGCCTTGGAGGAGTGTTTGGTTTGATTGTATGAAGTGTTTGATCTGTGAGTTTCTAAGTCTGGTCATACCCGAAGGTTCAGAGTTCAGAATTAGGTCCTCTAGGGGGGCTATTCCCTTGTCGTTGAGAACGTCGCCTAAGGAGAGTGTGTGGGTCTGTTTAGGAAAGCTCCGGAAGGCTGTTGTGTTCGAGCCAGGGAGAAAGGATGGGTTCTCTGTTAATGGATATAGTGGTGATGGGTGAGGTGTTATGTGTTTTTTCTTCCTGAGTTTATGCCAGGTCCGTAGTGTATGTTTTATCGTCGAGTGTAATGCAGCGTTGTGTATTGTTAGATCTGTCTCCCGTCCTAGCCAGGGGACGTTATGGAGTGGGGTCTTAAAAAAGTTGGCTTTGATCTGTACCCATTGGGTGTTGTTGCAGGGATGCACCCATTCGTATATTCTCGTGAGGCTGATGGCGTTATGGTAGGTCACTAGGTCGGGGAGTCCAAGACCTCCCTTTTGTTTACTCTTAGTTAGACAGTCATATTGGAGTCTGGGGGGTTTTCCAGCCCAAATTAATGTGTTGAATATCTTTTTGGTTTGTGTGAAGAAGGGCGAAGGAATTTTAATGGGGAGGGTTAGCAGAAAATAGAGGAGTTTGGGAAGTACATTCATTTTTAGAATATAGACCCTGCAGAGCCATCCAAATTGTGGTTTGTTCCAAGCTTTGAGGTCGGCTGCTATTGTGGCTAGGAGGGGGGGACGTTGATATCGAAAGTACGTTCTAGTCGTGTGGCCAAATGGACTCCTAGGTATTTAACCGATTCTGGGGGCCACTGGAAGGGGTACTTTTTGCGGAGTGTGGAAATAGTACCTCGAGATAGGTTAAGGGGGAGAATTTAACTTTTACCTACATTGATTTTGTAGTTGGAAACCTGGTGATACATCTCTATCTCTTGGAGGAGGTGAGTTAGTGAGGTCTCCGGGTTTGAAATCGTGAACAAGAGGTCATCAGCGAATGCTGTGACCTTATACTCTCGATGTGCTACTTTAAGGCCCGTTATGCCTGGGCAGTCTCTGATACCCTGGAGAAAGGGTTCCATCGTGAGAATAAATAATAGTGGGGAGAGGGGGCAACCCTCTCTCGTGCCATTGGTTATTTGTATTATATCGGAGAGTTGGCCGTTGACTCTTATCCTCGCCCCTGGTTTGGAGTATATGGCCGCTATCCATTTGGTCCAGTTTGGGCCAAAGCCTAATGCTTGCAGTGTATATTTGAGCAGCTGAGCAGTTTTGTAATATTATTTTTCGCTTCTCGCCCAGGTACGAATCCTGATTGGTCTGGGTGAATTAGCCGTCCAAGTACTGGTTTCAGACGTTCGACTAGGATCTTGGTGAAGATCTTAAGATCTCCGTTGATGAGGGAGATAGGGCGGTAACTCCCACAATCCTCGGGATCCTTCCCTGGTTTATGTATAAGGGTTATGTGGGCCTCTAAGGATTCATTTGGGAGTGTGTGTTCTGACGTGAGCGCGTTAAATGCAGCCACGAAGGCTAACTTTAGGGTATTCGAGAACGTCTTATAATATTTGGCTGTGAAGCCATCTGGCCCGGGGCTCTTACCGAGAGGGAGTTGTTTGACCACTGAGGTAAATTCCTCCTGTGAAATGGGTCTGTCGCATGATTGTCTGATATTCGGGGGGATGGTCTGGGTGAATCGAGTGGATAGGAAGTTGGTCACCTCTTCGGTGGAAGGTGGTGTTTGTCTGAGGTCGTATAGGTCTGAGTAGAAAGCATGAAATTCACTGAGTATGTTGGGTAGATGGTGTGTGCGCTTACCATCCTTCTGTTTAATTGTGGTGATGTATGTTCGTTGTTTGTTTTGTTGGAGGGCCCTTGCTAGCAACTTGCCACATTTTCCTCCTTGAGTATAGTATGTATGTTTAGTGCGTAGCAACATACGTTTAACCTTGGAGTTAAGAAGTGTTTGTAATGTCGTGTGTGTTGTCCACTAACTGCTTGTAGACTGCAAGGGAAATGTTTTGTTTGTGGTTGTGTTCTAGTTGTCAAATATCAGTAAGTAAGTTTGCTATCTGTGCGTCTCTTTGTTTTTTAAGTTTGGAGGCCAAGGCTATAATGTGCCCGCGAATAACTGCTTTGTGGGCTTCCCAGATGATAGGTGGGGAGGTGGAGGAGGAAGTGTTTTCTACAAAGTAGTGATGTAGCGTGTCAGTGAGTGCCTTCGTGACAACTGGGTCATTGAGAAGAGTATCATTTAGTTTCCATTGGAAAAGGTTGGGCGTTAGTGTAGGGATTTGTAGAATTAGTGTCAAAGGGGCATGGTCTGACCAGGTGATTGGGCCATAATTGCAGGATTGGATGAGGTTTAGGTGTCTATGCTGAAGGAAGAGCATATCTAGTCTGGAATAGGTATGCTTAACTGTGGAGTAGTAAGAGAAGTCTTTAGTGTGCGGGTGTGTGATTCTCCAGCTGTCAAATAGAAAGGCTTTATCTAATAGTTGGGTCATCTTCAGTCTGGTGGGTGTGTTGTATGACGTGGATGTGGACATGGTGTCTAGGTCCGAATCTAGGGACCTGTTTAAATCCCCTCCCATTATGAGGATGCCTTCCATATGGTTTTCTATTTTGGAGATGTACTTCCTTAGGTGTGTGCTCTGTTTAGTGTTTGCTAAGATATGTGCTACCTATCTTACCTTTCACTATGAGGAGTCTACCACTTGGATCTGCATAGTGGCTTATGTGTGTGTATGGTATATGTGCTCTTAATAGGATGGCAACTCCTCTTGACTTAGCTCCCTCAAAGCTTCCATAGAAGCCTGTGGGGAAGTGGCGGTCACGAATAGTACTGGCCGCATCTGCTTTGAAATGGGTCTCTTGAAGAAACGCCACATCAGCCTTCAAGGTATGCAGTTCTCGGAGGGTCAGCGTATGTTTCGTGGGGGAGTTAAGGCCCCTGACATTAAGGGAAACAACAGTGATGTTGGCCATGGTGTATCTGGAGTCGTGCGTTAAGTGGCGAGGGTATCAAGTGTGTGGCCAGCTATCAGTATCTCTTTGGCAGTTGATGAGCAGTGAACAAATAAACTAAATAAACAAATAAACTATATACAGTTCAGCTTTTATATCTGTAGAGCTGGAAATTGAGATGGTTCTGGTCGTGGAGTAGCACAGCCTTATTTGACGGTGGCGTTCCCCAAGTGACACTTAGGTTCCGGGGAAGGTGGATCGGCACCGTATAGGCTGTGGTTAGCGCTCCACTCGCGGTTAGGGAAACACCGACAGTTGGTTTGGGGGGGTGGTCGAGTGTTTCTACAAATCGTCTTCTGAAAGAGACAGGCAATCCATATTTTTAAGTTGATTGCAATGGGGAATCAGGCTTGGTGGTAGTAAGATGTAATGGGACAATTAGTGTCCACCGGTCAGGTAAGGTAGGAGTGGAGAGTGACCGTGGTAGCCCTCGGTCCGGGGTTGGGTGTTTCCTTTAATAGATAGGTTATTGGCTTGTGAGAGGTCAATGCATCTCAATTTCCATCCCCGCCAGACCCAATGCCCACCCTACCCCCATGCTTTCCGTAGCTGTCTTTGGTGTGGTAAACTTTAGGATTACCAGCCCAATGACGTTATTTCGAGCTTGTTAGGGTGATGTACAGTGCGATACATGAATATATACTCATATTTTCAGAGCCAAAAAGTCACACAGGCATATTAGAAATAAACAAGTGAGGAGAGTGGGGACATGAGACAAGTGGGTCTGGGGGGTCAGAGTTTTAGGAAAGAAAAGTAGAGATGAAACAGTATGTCAGACTAAGAGAGGAGGGTAGGAGAGAGGAGCGGGGGAAGTGTTAGGGTGCCAGAAAAATTGACATAATGTATCTGTTTGCAGCAGGCATTTATATTACCACTCAGCTGGCTCTCCTCTAGGTACCCCCTGAGGATCCTGGACTAGGGCTACTCAAGACATAAAGCTGCATAGTTCGCATGTGACCCTATCGCAGTACATGAGTCTCTAGACTTGGAGAAGTCGATTTCCGTGGTTAGTCAGTGAAAATCTTTCAAAGGAAACAGTCCGTCTTGGCCATTCGGCATGAGGTGGTGGAGCAATTGGTGCGCTGTCCGCGGATGCATGGTTCCGATCAGGCAAGGGTGCCTCTCTCTTCGGTGTTGGTGTGGGTCTGGGTCAGTGCATAGTCCCTGCAGGGTTTTGTAATCAGGTCCAGGTGGCTGCGAAAGATAGCCTTGGTGTGTTGTGATCTAAGGAATCTCCTTCTCCTGATGTAGATGGGTGATGACTGATGGAGCGTCTAGAGGGTTTCTTTACTATGTGTGGGGACCGGCTCGAGGCCTTCGTCCTTCTTGGTGCGATGCTTGGTCGTTATGGCGCCTTTTCGCCGGGGCTTGCCCTCTCCCTTCCATCCCATTGCGATGTTGTGTTGATGGTTGGACCGGCCCATACCAGTCCGGGATGTATACTTCCGGGAGGTTTAAAGCAGAGGTAAAGGACTGGACGTCTTCGGCTGAAGAAAGAGTTGCCATGACTCCATTGTGTGTTGCTGTAATGGCAAGAAGGAATCCCCATCTATAGCGAATGTTTCTGGATCTTAGGAGGTCAGTGAGCGGCTTCAGTGTTCTCCGTGACTGGAGGGTCCTCCAGGATAGGTCCAGGTAAATCTGTACAGGTTGTTCATGATACAAGAGAGGTTGGGATGTCTGGCGCAGAATTCTGACGTTGTAGTAATGAAGTCTGCAGATCACGTCCCTAGGAGCGTCAGTTCTAAGATTTAGTGCTCTGTGCGCTCTATCTAACAGGATAGGCGTTGTTACATCTCTTTGGAGGATCAGATTAAATAAATCTTGTAGGACGGTGTGTAAATTTTCCCCTTCTGATTCAGGTATGCCTTTAATTCGTAGATTATTACGGCGCCCCCTGTTGTCAAGATCATCTATTGTCCTGTACATAGCTGCCATTTGTGAGTTGTGAGCTGTCACAGTGCTTTGTAGGGCTTGTAATTGTGTGCAAGTGCAGTCATGGTCGTTTTCTAGGGAGTTAACTCTCTCACTGACCTGTCTGACTTCTGTAGAGATGTCATCCATCTTTTTCTGAAAGGACACCTCCAGTTTCTGCAGTATAGCTGCCAAATCTTGTTTGGAAGGGAGGTTTCTCCGAATCTCCTTCAGATCTCTGTCCCTGTCAGCCTCTGAGGTGAGTGACACATTGTCTAATGCTGCTGGGCTGGAAGGGGCTGAGGAGTGATCCGCCGGGACGTCCGGCGCCATTTTGGATCCTGGGGCCTCGTTTTGCCGGCCGGTCTGATCCGCGAGGAACTTAGCCATCGCGCCCGATTTTGTCACGGGCTGTTTGTCCGATGTGTTAGGGGCAGTGGAGTGGCGTTTGGGGTGTCCTATGTCGTGGGAAGTGCCTGAAGGCAGCGGATTGCCCTGTCCCTTAACCGGAGCTCTCTCAACAAGCGGTCATCAGCGCTCGCGGTTAGCTCCGCCCCCCGGTTGCTTTAGTTTTATGTGTTAAAATATGTTATGTCTTGTTGTTTCACCTTTTCTATAGTTTCTCTAAATTTTCTTTGTGATAGTTTTTATCTAAACACATTTGTTGTTTTTTGTTTTGTTTTTTTTAAATTGGAAATGGTCATTTTAGCCTTCTATCAGGGAACAATTTCTTCTTATCCATAAAAATTGGCTTTTAGGAATGCTGTTAGGCCAAGAACTGCAGTGATAGCTACCTTGGTCTATAACAGCATTAGTATGTATGTATGTTTTTTTTTTGTTTGTTTTTTAAGTGTTGATTTATTTATCTTTAATACAAATCTATAAGTCTAAAAAAAATAATATTACATTTATCATATTCTGAGGTATGAATAATACCTTTTGTTGTTGGTGTTAAGATGTTGTAAAAAAAAATATTAAGATTCTCTGTAGTCCTGTTCCAAATAAAAAAAACAGATCACCAATGCATCGGTTGTAGGATACCAGGGTCAGGCTCCAAGCGTGCTCACCCCATATGGCAGTAGACTCCTAGTCTGCCATAAACAGGTTAGCATAGCTGTTTATGGAAGACTGTGAGTCTACTGCAATATGGGATGAGCACACCCATTCTTGACATCCCATCCATAAGTCTTATTTTACAACTTACTTTTTCTCACACTGAAATTTAAAATGTACAAATTTGAAATTCACTTTGAACACGTTCCTTCCTCAATGTCTTCCTTTTTTTTTTTTAAGGTTTTAAATGTTATTGAGGATTTGCACAGTTACATCAATTGTCAATTGCTTTTTAAGATAACAGGACAAGAAATAACATGACATGACAGTAAATGACATGACAATGAAAATGTGGAAATTAGTTCGGTATTCATCTAAGGGGATGACATTGCATCTTAGTAACTTGTCACAGTTAGTTTGCATGTACATTACATCACATTTTAACATAAGGCGAAAGTCTGCTTTATCAACAAAGTGATTGAAACTTTGGCTCATAGCAATGGGTATTTATCACAGTGAATATAAGATAAGGCATTTCTTGTTCCCGGGACTCTATTAACAACTCTGTGAATAGCTATCTCGATGTCCGGGTATGAGTATGGAGGAAATAGGATGGTGCTTGGTGGTTCAATAAAGGGGGGACTGGGCTCCAAAAATGGTGTGTGTGTCTGGTTTATGTTAAGATGGTTACATTGATTGGTTATTGAGGTAGTCTTACCAGGGTTGCCAGGTGGCTATATATGTGGAGTATTTATCTGTGAGAGAATGGCATGTTTCTTCTAGGCCCCTAATTGTTTCGACTTTTTGTATCCACTCTCGAATGGATGGTGGGTTCGGGTGCTTCCATAATGCAGGTATAGGTTGGTTTGCTGCAGAGATTAAGTGAGTTAGTAGGTCTGATGTCAATTTAGGTGCGTCTCGGGGAGTAATCAGGAATATGAAGAGTTCTGGGTTAAAAGGGACGTGGGTGTTTAGGACTGACTGTATCATCCCATGAATGTGTTTCCAATAACTGTGGATCACTGGGCATGACCACCAGATGTGTGTGCTGTTGCCTTCAGGTGCTTGGCACCTCCAACAGTGATGTGAGTGCGTTGGGAATAGGGATCTCAGTTTTGTCGGGGTGTAATGCCATCTCACTATCCTTTTGTAGTTACTCTCCTGGGTTACGGTGTTTCTGTCAGGGTACCTGAGGGCTCTACCTCCGAGAGAGGTAGAGACTTAGTCGTTCATCCATCCGGACGGCTTGATTTCCCTCTTCCTCGCGGTCCATCCGGTCATGCAAAGCCAGCCGCGAGGGAGTGACTCCCTTTTATAGCATGACGCCCGGAGGTCGACGTCAGGACGTCAACCCGGAACGACCTGTCACTCTATTGGTTCAGGACCAATCAGGACTCGTCGGAGGTGTGTCTACCTATCTGAACAGGGCATTTAACAGTGCTTCTTTCATTAGCTCATTGCCCTGTCGTGGTTCTAGCTTGTTCTAGTCACTCAGTGCTCGTGTTTTCTAGTTATCCCTTTTGGTTTTGACCCGGCTTGTTTGCTCTATTCTGCTTATCTCTGTTACCCTTGATTCGGCTTGTCTATCGCTTACCTGTCTTATGTTACCCTCGACCTCGGCTTGTCTTTGACTATTCTCTACTGTACTACTTACGTTAGTCTGGCCATTCTAAGGTCCGGTATACGTATCTGGCTACTGTTTGTACTCTGCGTGTTGGATCCCTGTCCCGATCCTGACAGTTTCTTGAGGACCTATGAATTAGTGTAAATATGGTGTGCCACATTTCGGGCGTGAAAGAGGTGTTTAGTTCCTTTTCCCAGGACGAGGTGAATGCTGGGGGATGGTGAGGCATTGTCTTAGCGATCGCTGTGTACATCTCTGAGATGATTTTCTTCTTTAAGGTATGTTCTTTGCAGAGTAATTCCAATTGTGTGTGTGTTCGAACTGAATTGTGTGCCAGTGGCCCTGTATGTATGAAGTGGGAAAGCTGTCTATATTGAAATGTTTGCAGTACATTGTGACCCCCCGTGATAGTTTGCAGAGGTTATATCTGATTTCCCGTGCCATCCATAACGTCAGCTAGGTGCAGGTAATGTGAGTCATGATACTGTTTGAATGCTCTACCATCCTCTCCCGGTTGAAAAAGAGGGTTGTGTGTGATAGGGTATAGCGAGGAGGGGTATGGTGACATCGACTGATGAGTCCTCACTTTAGCCCACATGCGTAGGGTTGGTGAAATTGTGGGGTGTGGGGAGTGTAGTAGGAACGGCTGTCCGGATTTGTGCAATGGCATTGTGTAAATGGGCGCTCTGAAGAAAGTATTTTCTATGTGTATCCATTGTGCGGCCGGGTGTGGATGTGTCCAGTCATACAATCTAGTCAGGAGGACCGCTTGGTGATATCTTTCTATGTCTGGGAGGCCGAGGCCCCCTTCGTCCTTCGGTCGTGTGAGAAGTGAGTAAGCGAGCCTTGGGTTCTTGTGTGCCCATATGTAAGTCGTAAAGGTTTTCCGGATCATCGTGAACCATGACTTAGGTAGCGCAATTGGTAATACCTGCAGGACATATAAGAGCCTTGGCAGAACATTCATTTTTAGTATGTTCAGCCTGCAGAACCAACCAAATTGGGGTTTATTCCAGGTGCTGAGATCTGAGTGTATGTCCTTCATCAAACTAGGGAAATTACTCTCAAATAGGTGGGATGCCTCTTTAGTTAGGTGAATACCCAAGTATTTTATAGTGTGGGGTGCCCATACAAATGGGTGTGCTTGTTGTAGAATGGCTGCGTCGTGAGGGGAAATGTTTAGCGGCAATATCTCACACTTGCTGAGGTTGGCCTTGAAATTAGAAATCTTGCTATAGGATTCCATTTCAGCCATTAGGTGAGGTATCAACGATACCGGGTCTGAGATTGTGAATAGCATGTCTGCAAACGCTGCTATCTTATGTTCTGTCGTGTCTGTTGTGATGCCTCTAATTAGAGCCTTGTCCCTAATCCCCTGACGGAAGTGCTCCAGGACCAGGACAAACAGGAGAGGCGACAGGGGAAACCCTTGTCTGGTGCCATTCCTTATTGCCACTGGTTCCGATAATTGACCATTGACCCTAATATTCGCCGTGGGATTTGAATATATCGCGTCAAACCATTTGAGCCAGTTTGGGCCGAAACCCATGTATTGTAAGGTGTGTGACAGCATAGTCCAGTCTACCCTGTCAAACGCTTTTTCGGCAGCGATTGACAGGAGTAGACTGGGACAACAATCCCTTGTGGCTTTGTGTATGAGGTTCAGCAGTTTCGTGGTGTTGTGTTTGGCTTCCCTGTTTGGAATGAATCCCAATTGGTCTCCGTGTATCAGTCCTGGTAACAGTGGTCTGAGTCTGTTGGCTAGGATTTTTGTGAACAGCTTTAAGTCAACGTTTATCAAGGAGATCGGCCTGTAGCTGCCGCAGTGGGTAGGATCTTTCCCTGGTTTTGGAAGTAGCGTGATCGTTGCTTGTGTTCAAGGCTTGTGGGGGGAGAGTGTCTGTTTTGAGCAGAGAGTTGAACGTGTTTTGGAAGTGGGGTATTATTAAGGGGGCAAATGTCTTATAGTATTTGGCAGTGAGCCCGTCAGGACCTGGGCTTTTCCCTAGTGGTAGATGTTTGATTGCTTGGAGGCATTCGTCCCTTGAAATGGGTTTTTCTAGGGATTCTCGGAGATTGTGGGGTAGGGTATTGTGTATCCTATGAGAAAGGAAATCGCGGATGTCTGCCGCCGCTGGGGGGGTTTGTCTCAAATTGTACAGCGAGGAGTAAAAATCTTTAAATTCTTTGAGAATGTCAGTCATTGAATGTGAGAGTTTGCCTTCTTTAGTGCGAATGGCCGCTATGAATTTGTGTTCCCTTTGTTTTTTTAGTGCATGGGCCAAAAGGCGCCCACATTTACGCCCTTGTGCGTAGAATGTGCTTCTCGTCTTGGCTAGGGAGCGTTTAGTATTGATGTCGAGAATCGTATTTAACTCGGTCCTTTTTTCTACCAGTGTCTTGAATGTGGTAAGGTTTAGATCATTTTTATGTGTTCCCTCTAAGTTCCTAATTTCTCTGGTGAGACTGAGTGTGCGAGATTCCCTCAGCTTTTTGAGTCTAGAAGCTGCCTGAATGAACGTACCTCTTATTGTGCTCTTATGTGCTTCCCAAATGATGGGGTAAGTGGATACCGGGTGTGTGTTGAGCTCGAAATACTGTCCCAGGGAGGTCTCAGCTTGATTCCGTACGTCGGGGTGGTTAAGTAGAGTATCATTCAGTTTTCATTGTTTCCTAGTGGGGTGGAGGGAGGGGATCTTAATTGAGAGAGAGATTGGTGCGTGATTGGACCATGTGATTGAGTCGTATTTGCAGGAGTGGACCAAGTTTAGGAATCGGTGTGGTAGGAGAATCAAGTCGATTCTCGAGTAGGAGCACAAGGAGTATGAGTAATAGGAAAAGTCCCGCTCAGCGGGGTGTAAAACTCGCCAGCAATCATAGAGCTGGTGCGAGTCCAGAAGTTTTTGGATAAGTGCCCGTGTTGAAGCCTGATATGTAGAGGCTTGGGATGTAGTGTCTAGTGCTCCATCTAGGGAGATGTTGAGGTCACCTCCTAAGATCAACATGCCGTCAGTGAATTGTACCAACTGCTTGATTATCTTATGTAGGGCCTGGAATTCTTTTCTATTAGGAAGGTAAATGTTAGCCAGAGTAATTGGAGTTGAGTCCATTTGGCCCTTCAGAAAGATATATCTCCCACTGTCATCAGACATATGTTCTTTGTATGTGAACGGCAGATGTTGGGAAAGGAGGATCACTACTCCCCGTGATTGCTAAAGTATCCCTTTGTGTAGTGTCTAGATTTTAGTGATGGTGCTGAGTCTTTGCGAAAGTGCGTCTCTTGGATAAATTCCACTTCCGCTTTTGTTTTATGATAATCCGTGAGGGCCATGTGACGTTTTTCGGGGGTATTCAGTCCCCTAGCATTATGTGAAAGTATTGAAATTGTTGCCATAGCTGAGAGTTCAGGGAGGGGGGAGGTGGGGAAGGTGTTACGGTGATCGTATGAGGTGGGTGTCTTTGCCTATATCTGTGGGCGCTGTGTGGTGGGTACCCTGTTTGTTTGAGATAAGCCAATAGAATGACAAGCGGTACAAAGATTTGTAAACTGAAAGGTGTTACCGCAATAAGCGATGTCAGCATGAAATACAAACTTTAAAAAAAAAAAAAAAAACTATATACAATAAGTAGTGTTGGTTGGTGAAACCACAAGTAAAGATGTTGTGAGGTTACTGGCGTTGCTCTTTGGCAACTATAGAAATAGAAATAACTAGGGTCCGCCCCTGAGAAGTCCCGTAGTCTACAGTGGGCAAGGTTGAAATTACCCTAATACAGTTGGTGGGGGGTGGGGGGGGGGGGGGACGTGGACAAAGTTGTTTGTTTTTTTATTTTTTTATTTTTTTATTTCTTTTATTTTTTGTTTGCTTTATATTTCCTTTTTTATAAGTATCGTTATTCACTGTTTTAACAAATTACAACATAGTGGGCTCTTGGAGCACACGGATCTGAACCGCAAAATAGCTTGTTAATGCTTCGTGGAGGTAAATGTCATGAAGGGCAATAGGGTAGTGAAGGAGGAAGTCAAGTGAAACCTTATGGGGGGCTGGGGGTCGGTAGATCAATTCCCAAACGTGTGGGGAAGGCGAGGTTCGTTCTTTTGGTACCTCTGATTTATATTTCATGTAGTTTATTTTTTTTGTTTTTTTTTCCTCTTCTTCCCTCCTTAGTACCTATCCCTTCCCGGGATACCCTCTTCCCGTCAAGTGTTGGTATATTAACCCCTTCACTAAATAAATGTTAGGGTGCATCGTATCTTAGTGTATCTGGGCTTTGCTACCCCCTCGGACCAGTTTAGCCCAGGTCAGTCATTACCCTTGTCTTCCCATCTCGTCATGAGGCGTATATATTTCCTTAGAGTGGAAAGTACTGGGTAAACCTACGGTCATATCTAATCAGCGTCGCAAGTCACCCGTATAGTACCGGTGTATGTCATTTTCACAATTACAGAGGGTAAAAACATATGCATTTATACGACCTGAGGTTTCAGCACCGACCGTATTGTCCATTCGTGTGGGCAGTAGGGATAGATCCCTGTCGAGACTATCGCGTCAGAGTATGTCCAAGTCTGAGTAGATGGCCCTATCTGGAAGCAAAGGCCAGCGTCACTGTAGTGAAAATCAATCGTGTATAGAAGGGTATCATGGGAATACGACTGGAAAATGATAGTTGAGACTGTTTAGTGTCCTGCGGCTTTGGAAAAAAACAGAGTGTATAGGCGCTCGCTATAACGTGGTGAATCAGTGAGGGCTGCTGTATACAATACAAGGATTCCCAAAACCTTGTGTATTTTTATATTTTATAATAAAATAGTTTATTTTATATTGCATCTAGCCACTTATCCTTTATTATTTTACCTACATTTGATGTCCTTCTGACTACCTGGTTCCATCATATCCTTAGGTGGGGATAGTACCACCCATGCTGTGATTACTAGAGCAGGTCTTGCTCTATAAATTGTAAGTACAATACTTTTATTTAACTATCCTGGTTTTACAGTACTTACTACACTATCAGAGTGTCTCTCTCTTTTATTTTTATCTTCTCATCTGGAGGATCCAAATCATCTGCACCAGCTTGTATCCTTAGACGGGGATTATACCGTCCATGCTGAACAAAGTAGAGCTCTTTTATAGCTCTACCCTATGTGAGTGATTTTCCTACAGTTACCCAGCACAAATATTTGCACTGTTATAAACTGTATTGCACTATTATTTTTTTCCTCTGTTTTATTATTCCGAGGTATTTTACCAACCCTCCCCTCAGAGGTGTATGTACGTATTACCCTTGGGCGCAGTATACGCCATATTTTATATTTCCTGCGGCTTTGGTCTGTCCTCCTTCTGCTTGTTGAGAGTGTCCAGCTTGATTCAGCCATTGCTTCTTAGCCGGGGATCTCCATCGTGGTCTCTGCTGTAGAGATGGGGCAGTTAATGCTGGATCTGGAGTGTACCAGTCCATGATGGCTGTTTCTGCCAGGTTCAGCGCTTTGGTGAAGGGTATGATGCCCTGATGCGTGGAGATCGTGTACGTGGTTCCGCGGGTGTTTACAATGAGGGCAAAGGGGAAACCCCATCTGTACCGTAGGTTGCGTGCTCGGAGCTGGTCTGTGATCTGCCTTAGGGCCCTTCTTGCTTGCAAAGTGTGCCAGGATAGATCCTGATAGATCTGTATTTCGGGTCCCTGATATAACATGGGACCGGAGGTTTCCCTGAGGTGTCTCAGAATATCTTCCTTTAGAGCGTAGTAGGGGATGCGACAGATAATCTCTGCTTTGGGGCGTAGGGAGCGATGTGCTCTGTCCAGAATGACCGGGGAGTCTGGCTTACGATTGAGTATAAGATTGAATAGCGAGGCCAGGATGTTGTATAGGTTTTCCCCTTCTGCTTCGGGCATTCCCTTTATACGCAGATTATTTCTCCTGCCCCTATTATCGATGTCGTCTAGAGAGCGTTGCATCATAGATAAGTGCCTTTCTTGGGCTTGGACTTTAGCTGATAGGGAGTGCATTAATGTTTGGTGTGACCCCCTTTCATCCTCTAGGTCTTGGACCCTGCGGCTTACCTGAGTTATTTCTGAGTTGAGGCCCTCCATCTTCTGCTGGAAGGCAGTTTCCAATTTCCCCAGCATCTGTGCCAGGTCGGCTCTGGATGGCAGATTTCTCAGCATGTCTTTAATATCGGTATCCATCGATGTGTGTAATGTGTCTGATGCTGTGGGGCTCGGCGGATCCGAGTCAGTGTTTACCGCCGCCGGCGCCATACTGGTTTCGCCGAGGTCCGCCACGCGGTCGGAATATTCCCTGAATAAACGTGTGACAGTACCCGATTTTCCTTCAGGGGTCTTCCCGGAATGCTGGGGGGCAGGGTGAGCCTTTTTGTGGTTTCCCATTATGGCTAAATACCTCAGTTTTCTGCGGTTTTTGTCCGTGCAGCTCAGGAGCTGAATCAATGTGCTGCCATGTAGCTCGGCTGTCGGTCACGCCCCCTCCCTCTCCTCCTTTTTCATGATTGTTTCATTCTCTGCCCCTCAGTTTCTCTCTTCCCCCAGTCCTTGTATCTTCCTCTGACACCAATACAATACTCACAACCTCTGACAGGGCTACTCCCTAAAATAATAATTCAAAGGGCATTTCAAATGTAAGGTCAAAATGACCACACTGAAAAAAATACTTTATTAGCTTAGCTTTCAGGTTGGCTACTCTGCCATTAAAGGTGAAATTCACTTTCAATTCTCACTTTCGTGCTTAACCCTATCTATTTTACTTAATTTGCAGGGTTATTAAGAAAATGGCAAAGTAATATAAGACAAATAATAATATAAAAACTGTATTTTCCTGCTAGAGTAAGAGTGATTTCAAACTCCGAGGCCTTTATTAGCCACCTTCCCAGGTCAGTTCTAGTGTTCAGCTCAGCAGCAGTAATGCTAGTAATTTATTGCATGTGTCAGTGTGTGCTTTTGGGAAGTGTGAAGTTCATGTGTCAGATTTATCAATCTAAAACAGGTTCTTTTTGTGTGGTAATAGATACTGGGGTGTGGTCAGACCATGTAATGTAGCCAAAATGGGGTGTTTGTAATAGATGAACAAACCTACGGGAGATAGAAAAAAAATATATATTTAGTCTTAGGTATGTGTGGGCAACGTTAGAGTGATAGGATTAGTACCGGACCTTAGGATGTAAGCTATGCCATCAGTCAAAAAGTTGGTGGATATGCAACAACTTCCTTATACCCACCTGTGTGTCTCTGCATCTAGAATAGCTGTCTAGAGCCTGGCCGAGTACTATGTTCCAGTCACCATCAACAACAACTCAATGCACCATTAACTCAATGCACATCTTGTTGCATGTATGGATGCCTGGATGTACCCGTCCATGGTCCATACCTCTGTGATGGTTGTGTGCGAGTGGCTTCTCTGGAAGCTCAGATTGGAGATCTTGAGAAGCAAATCGCAACTTTGAGGGAGATCGACAATCTTGAGAGGAGTCTGCTGCTGACTGAGCAGAGTTTAGTGGGGACAGGTAGTGGAGAGGGAGGAGATATGACAGATGGGGAACAGGCATGTAGCTGGGTGACAGTGGGGCGAGGAAGCAGGGGGGGAGGGAAGAGGAAAGGGCTAGCTAGTCCTGATTTGGTGCAACCTAGCAGATTTGCCCGTTTGAGGGAAGATGTTGGGAGCATCAGCTCAGGAGTAGCTGTATTAGAGGAAGCTGTTACTTCTAACAGCCGAGGTGACAGCCCCTCTAGTACGGGTGGGGATCAAAATGTAAGGAAGGCAAGACAGGTTGTGGTGGTAGGGGACTCTATCATTAGGAGAGCAGATAGGGCAATCTGCCACTCTGATCGGCTCAACCGGACAGTTTGCTGTCTCCCGGGTGCTCGGGTCCGGCATGTTGCTGACAGAGTGGATGGATTATTGGGAGGGGCTGGGGATGACCCAGCGGTCATGGTCCATGTTGGTACCAATGACAAAGTAAGAGGAAGATGGAAGGTCCTAAAGAATGATTTCAGGGAATTAGGTAGCAAACTCAAGAAAAGGACCTCCAAGGTGGTATTCTCTGAGATATTACCTGTGCCACGTGCTACAGTGGAAAGGCAGCGGGAGATTAGAGAGGTTAATGCGTGGCTGAAGTCTTGGTGCAGGAAGGAGGGTTTTGGGTTTTTAGAGCACTGGGCCGACTTTGCGATTGGGTACAACCTATATAGTAGTGATGGATTGCACCTAAACGGAAGGGGGTCTGCAGTGCTGGGGGATAGGATGGCTAGAAGGTTGGAGGAGATTTTAAACTAGTAGTAGGGGGGGAGGGTCATAGCAATCTACAAAATGGAGATAGGACAGAAAGGAGATGGGCTTTAGAACAGTATAAGGAGGGTGGAGACGGGGGGAGGGGCAAGCTCAGAACAGAGAAGCTATGTAATGTTGGTAATTCACAAAATAAACAAGAGACGCATGATATTAAATGTATGCTTACTAATGCAAGGAGCCTAAATAACAAAATGGGGGAACTAGAGGCATTAGCATACACTAAACAATATGATATAATAGGCATAACTGAAACATGGTGGGATGAGACACATGACTGGGCAGTTAACTTAAATGGGTACACATTATTTAGGAAGGATAGGAAAAACAAGAAGGGTGGTGGGGTATGTTTGTATGTCAACCATGATTTAAAGCCAAATCTTAAGCAAATTGAATGCGATGAGGAAAATGTGGAAGCTTTATGGGTAAATATCTGCTTGGGGGAAAAGAAGGGAAACCAACTATTGGTTGGGATATGTTATAAACCACCTAATGTTAATATTGACGAGGAACAACAGCTGTTTGAGCAAATTGAGAAAGCTGCAAATCTTGGTAACACTTTAATTATTGGAGATTTTAATTACCCAGACATAAATTGGGACATAGGGACTAGTAGCTCAGCAAAGGGAATTAGGTTTTTAAACTTGTTAAATGACAACTTCATGTCACAACTTGTACAAGCACCAACTAGAATGGACGCTTGTCTGGACCTGGTTTTAACAAACAACGTTGATCTTTTGACCAACATTCAAGTAGGTGAGCACTTGGGAAATAGTGATCACAATATAGTGTCCTTTGAAATAAACTCAAAAAAACAAATGCACATGGGGTATACTAAAACATATAATTTTAAAAAGGACAATTTCAATAAGATAAGGGAAGCTTTACAATATATTGACTGGCATAAACTCTTTAGGGAAAAGAACATTGAGGATAAATGGATCATCTTCCAACAAATATTAGAAAGGTACATTTCTCAGTATGTACCATTGGGAAATAAGTATAAAAGAAACAAATTAAAACCAATGTGGATAGTAGAGAAGTAAAACAAGAGATTAAAAATAAGAAAAGGGCATTTAAAGCATTTAAATCAGACAAATCAGATGCATCTTACAAAAGATATAAGAAAGCAAATAATGCGTGCAAAAAGGCAATTAAACTTGCTAAACTTCAAAATGAAAAAATGATAGCTAAAGAGAGCAAAACCAACCCCAAAGCATTTTTTAAGTACATAAATTCCAAAAAACCCAAAAATGAAAGTATAGGTACACTTAAAACTGAAATGGGGGTGTTAGTTAATGAAGACCAAGAAAAGGCAGGAATTCTAAATAACTATTTCTCCTCCGTATATATTAAAGAAGAACCCATGGCAATAGATGTGCAAATGATTGCTACTAAAAACTTGCAGAATAATTGTAATTGGTTAACTCAAGACAATGTGCTGCAGCAACTAAAAAAAGTTAATATAAACAAAGCTCCAGGGCCTGACAGTATCCATCCACGTGTACTTAAGGAACTAAGTGTAGAAATAAGTGAACCTCTGTTTTTAATCGTTCAAGATTCTTTTCTTTCAGGAAGTGTTCCGGAGGATTGGAGGAAGGCAGATGTGGTTCCTATATTCAAAAAGGGTTCAAAATCCTTGCCTGGAAATTATAGACCTGTGAGCTTAACTTCTGTGGCTGGTAAAATATTTGAAAGGTTATTAAGGGATAATATTCAAGAATTCCTTGAGAAGAACATGGTTATCAGCAAAAATCAGCACGGTTTTATGAAGCACAGGTCATGTCAAACTAACTTGATTGCGTTCTACGAAGAAGTGGTGGCCAAGGCCAGTAAGGTATTGTCATGTGGCAAAGGCCAGTAAGGTATTGTCATGCATGAAAAAGGGCATTCATTCTCGGGACGAGAATATCATTTTGCCTCTCTATAAATCACTGGTAAGACCACATATTGAATATGCTGTGCAATTTTGGGCACCTGTTCTAAAGAAGGATATCATGGCACTAGAAAAAGTGCAGAGGCGGGCTACAAAATTAATAAAAGGAATGGAACATATCAGCTATGAAGAAAGGTTAACAAATGTAAACCTATTTAGTTTAGAAAAACGTCGCCTGAGAGGGGATATGATAACATTATACAAATATATTCGGGGCCAATACAAACCATTGTGTGGAAATCTATTCACAAACCGGACTTTACATAGGACACGATGCCATGCGTTTAGACTGGAAGAAAGAAGATTTCGTCTAAGGCAAAGGAAAGGTTTTTTTACTGTAAGAACAATCAGGATGTGGAATTCTCTGCCTGAAGAAGTGGTTTTATCAGAGTCCATACAGATGTTCAAACAGCTACTAGATGCATACTTGCAAAGACAGAATATTCAAGGATATAATCTTTCAATGAAGGGTAATAACTGCTTGATTCAAGGATAAATCTGACTGCCATTCTGGGGTCAATAAGGAATTTTTTGTCCTAGCTTGTTGCAAAATTGTGCTTCAAACTGGGGTGTTTTTTTTTGTTTTTTTTCTCTTTTGGATCAACAGCAAAAAACAGGTGTGAGGAAGGCTGAACTTGATGGACGCAAGTCTCTTTTCAGCTATCTAACTATGTAACTATATGTAACAACAGTGCCCTGACAAAATCATCCAATTTTGTTAAAACCTGCTTTGAGGAAAAAAAAAAAAAAACTGAACTGTACTGGGTGCATATTAGCAAATGTAAACAACACATTGTTGCTATAGCCTTTAACAAATATAAATATTCCCTGAGAGTCAATTAAACTTCGACATGTGTAAAGATTACAGAGTTGGAAAATAAGATAGCTACCACTCTAAACTTACTTTCTATGAAATTACTAAAGTACGCCTTTGATGGAGGGGCATATTCATCTCTAAAGTGGAATTCCTGGAGGAAACACACTTAGATCTGATTAATTCTCTTAATTTTTTTTTTGTGTGTATTCAATCCCCTAGCATTCACGGACATTAAAGTAAATTGAGCCATATTGGTAAAATATAGCATTGAGTTGCCAATAAAGTAGGACTATGACATTTCCTTATAAACAAGAGCCACAAAACAAATAAACCATAACTACACACAATTAAAAAAAGAGAACAATTATAAAACCATCTTCATAATACAGGAGATTCCTAATGGGAGTTGGGGGATCCCAGGGATAATAACAATAAGCCCTTCTTTGGGGGGTGAACAGAAGTGTCAAAAGTAGACATGACAGCATCTGTAATTATATTTCAGTTAGAGCATAACTAAATCATTGCCCTTGAATATATCAGATATAAATACTCGACTAGCTGTTGATAGACATTCATGCCACTGAGTCTGTATGGGCATTAGCAGTACATGATGCTTGATGGGAAATTGTCAGTTTTTAATTTTAAATTTTCTACCATCAGTTCCTCTGTGGTAAGAGTTTGGAGGTAGTGCTTTGTAGTCAGGGCCGGACTGGCCCACCGGAATACCGGGAAATTTCCCGGTGGGCCGTCGGCACTGGGAGCCGGGCAGACACCTGGGTCTGCTGGCGGCCGCTGGGGGAGGTCTGCTGGCGGCCGCTGGGGGAAGTCTGCTGGTGGTCGCGGCAGAGCTGCGCTGTTTCTGCTCCCCAGCACGCAGCTTAATGAGACCGGGGACGGAATATGATGTCATATTCCGGCCCCGGTCTCATTAAGCAGCGTGCGAGGGCGGGAGAGCAGAGCCAGCGCAGCTCCCCCAGTGGCCGCCAGCAGACCTCTCCCAGCGGCCGCCAGCAGACCCCCCCCCAGCGGCCGCCAGCACAGGTGCCCCTGCACTGCACGACCCCCTGGCAGGTAGGAGTAATGTGTGTCAGTGTCAGTGTGAGTTTGTCTGTCTGTTATGGTGTGTGTGTGTCTGTCTGTGTCATGGTGTCTGTATGGTGTGTGTGTGTGTGTCTGTCTGTCTGTGTCATGGTGTGTGTCTGTCTGTCTGTGCCATGGTGTGTCTGTCTGTCCATCATGGTGTGTCTGTCTGTCTGTGTCATGGTGTCTGTATGGCGTGTATGTGTGTGTCTGACTGTCATGGTGTGTGTCTGTCTGTCATGGTGTGTGTGTGTGTGTGTGTGTCTGTCTGTGTCATGGTGTGTGTGTCTGTCTGTCTGTGTCATGGTGTGTCTGTCTGTCATGGTGTGTCTGTCTGTTTGTGTCATGGTGTCTGTATGGAGTGTGTGGGTGTCTGTCTGTCATGGTGTGTGTCTGTCTGTCATGGTGTGTGTGTGTGTGTCTGTCTGTGTCATGGTGTGTGTGTGTCTGTCTGTCTGTCCATCATGGTGTGTCTGTCTGTCATGGTGTGTGTGTGTCTGTCTGTTTCATGGTGTGTGTGTCTGTCTGTGCCATGGTGTGTCTGTCTGTCATGGTGTGTGTGTGCGTGTGTGTCTGTCTGTGTCATGGTGTGTCTGTCTGTCCGTCATGGGGTGTGTGTCTGTATGTGTCATGGTGTGTGGGTGTGTGTTTGTCTGTCATGGTGTCTATATAGTGGGTGTGTGTATCTGTCTGTCATGGTGTGTGTGTCTGTCTGTCTGTCATGGGGTGTGTGTCTGTCCGTCATGGGGTGTGTGTCTGCCTGTGTCATGGTGTGTGTCATGGTTTATGTGTGTGTGTCTGTCTGTGTCATGGTTGTGGCAGAACCAGCCTCACCACTGGGCATTGGAGAAGACTGATTGCCAGCCTCCTGCCATGTGACTATGGACCCTGGGATGTATTGCCTGCTCTCCTGTACTGCTGAGGTTTGCTACCAGCTAGGTGGATTTGGCTATGGAGTTTGTCTGGTGCCCTCTGTTGGTAGCAACAGCAATATGCACTACCTGAATAGCAAGCCTGGTTCATTTGCATATTTGGGTAGATTTGCATTTTGCTAATTCTGCAGGCATGTGAGATATTTTCTGTTAATTATTGTCTCCCCCACCTCTTTAAAAATATGTAATTATGCTATAATAAGTCACTGAATGTTGCCTGCTATGATTTGACTGTTTGTAATTTTATTGAGTTTTCACAGCAATGTTAATGTAATGACCATATGGGCTAGTCCCAAGGAAAATAAAGTTTTAGACAGTTCTACTTCACCCTCAATTTGGAGTCCTGTCTCTTATTGGGGGAATCTACTACAAGGGATTGCTATGCTCTGCATATTCCCTTGCAATAATAACTCCTAAGCGCTTTTAAGAGCTTGTTCCTGCTTCGCTCTGAAGGAAGAGAGGTTCGGCCTGCGGTGGTTGTGGTGTCGGCTAGAGTGCTTGGAATCCTCAAGAAGCGCTAGGAGCATCCATCAACGGAGGTACCCAGTCGGGGTGCCAGGTGATCCGTTACATTGGTGGCAGCGGTGGGATGGCGTCCTAGTGCGGGGAGAAGCAGCTCGGAGACACCGGTAATGTGTGGAGTTACAATTAGAGGGATAGAGCTAGCTACCGTGCAGCATCCCTATCTACAGCAACATGGAGCAGGAGTTCCACTGGAGTTTGCAGGAGCTCCTGTCCCTGCAGGAGGGGCCTATATCTGAAGAGGCCATGATTAACTACCGGGAAGCTGCCAGAAAGGAACTTTGGGACGAATCCCTGGAGGATGTGCAGCATCAGCGAGGTGATAGGCTCCCTAGTGAAGAGCAGCAGATTCAGAGGCAAGTGGCTCTGCAAATGTCTTTCCTGGGAGAGCAGCCCCTGGACGAGTGGGTAACAGAGCTCGAGAGACTGGTATGGAAGGAGATTTGGCTGGAGGACGCCTACCAGGCCCTCTAGTAGTACACAGTGCAGCATATCACTGAGATGGAGGAGCTTGACAGGCCCGAGGGGGACGAATACGATGGTCCTGGTCTACTACTGGATGCCATGGAGGAGGAGCCTGATTTCGGCAGCAAGGAGGATTTCCGATTTTGGGACATCCTTGACTACAGGATGGGCATGTACGATTGGCCTGTCGACTGCGCTGTGAAACCAGACATGATGCACCTAGCAACCATGGAGTGGGAACTGGAGCAGGCCTACCAATGCCTGCTCTGCGCCATTCAGCCACAGTCTACACTGCAAGCAGAACCAGGTCTATAGCCCTTCAGCTGGAAGGATATCGTCGAGGTTTACTGGGAGGAACCCCAGCCTGCAGGTAGAGATGGGACTGAGGTCTCTCTACTGGCCCTACAGGGATGCTGGGCAGTTGGCCCAGATCCCCAACCCCAGAGTGAGTGTCAGGGAGTCGAAGGTGCCGTCCTTCCTCCCCAGCGGCAGTGCGAGTTACAGGGAGCCGAAGGTTTCGTCCTTCCTCCCCAGCGGCCGTGTGAGTTACAGGGAGCCGAAGGTGTTGTCCTTCCTCCCCAGCGGCAGTGTGAATCCCAGGGAGCCGAAGGTGTTTTCCTTCCTCCCCAGTGGCAGTGTGAGTCCCAGGGAGCCGAAGGTGTCGTCCTTCCTCCCCAGCGGCAGTGTGAGTTCCAGGAGGCTGAAGGTGTCGTCCTTTCCCCCCAGCAGCAGTGTGTCCTACAGGGAGCAGAGACAGTTGGTCTCTCTCCCCAGCAGCAGGACAATGTTACGGGAGTGGAGACAGTCGGTCTCCCTCACCAGCGGCAGCCTGTGTTTCAGGGAGAGGAGCACAGCACCCTCTATCCCTAGTGGCAGAGTGTATTACAGGAAGGGGAGACAGTCGTTCTCCCTCTCCAACATCGGAGAGAGTATCAGGGAGAGGAGCCGGTTACCACCTCTCCCCAGCAACAGCTTATTTCCCAAAGGGGAGACCTTATTCTCCCAGATGGGGCAGATGGGAGCGCAGTCTCTGCACCTGGTCTACAGGGGTGCGGGGTAGCCGGTCCAGATCCCCAGCAGCAGGACTGTTTATCAAAAGGGGAGACAGTCCGTCTCCACCTCCAGCAGCAGCACCGGGTCCAGGGAGAGGAGCCTACTATCCCCTCTTCACAGCTGGGCTCCAACCAGATTACTCCAGCTGAAGCGCTGGCATCAGCAACCCACAGAACCGGAGTACCCGTACCCCACAAAGCCGTGATGGAGCCCATGGACAAAGACTGGCTGCATGTTTCCCCAGGTGCAGTAACTTTTCATTGTGGGTGGGCTGCACTACTGATTATGTTTTGTGGGTGGGTTGCTGGACTAACCAAGGCACTGACCGACAGGAGGCCAGATACCTTGTTAGTCTTTTTGGGAAAGGGGAGAAATGTGGCAGAACCAGCCTCGCCACTGGGCATTGGAGAAGACTGATTGCCAGCCTCCTGCCATGTGACTATGGCCCCTGGGATGTATTGCCTGCTCTCCTGTACTGCTGAGGTTTTCTACCAGCTTGGTCTTGTTCAGTGGTGGTCGTCTTTCAGCCTTTCTTACCTTGGCCATGTCTCTGAGTATTGCACACCTTGTGCTTTCGGGCACTCCAGTGATGTTGCAGCTCTGAAATATGGCCAAACTGGTGGCAAGTGGCATCTTGGCAGCTGCACGCTTGACTTTTCTCAGTTCATGGGCAGTTATTTTGCGCCTTGGTTTCTCCACACGCTTCTTGCGACCCTGTTGACTATTTTGAATGAAACGCTTGATTGTTTGATGATCACGCTTCAGAAGCTTTGCAATTTTAAGAGTGCTGCATCCCTCTGCAAGATATCTCACTATTTTTGACTTTTCTGAGCCTGTCAAGTCTTTCTTTTGACCCATTTTGCCAAAGGAAAGGAAGTTGCCTAATAATTATGCACACCTGATATAGGGTGTTGATGTCATTAGACCACACCCCTTCTCATTACAGAGATGCACATCACCTAATATGGTGGTGGAAGACAGGTCACATGTAGCAAACACCTTTTTCCTGGAGAGCAGATGGTGAAAGGTGCTGTAGCACAAGGACAGCATGGCCTTAAAATTATATAGCGTCTATTGTATCGGACTTGTGTTGTATCTGCTTTTTTAGAGGCTTTCTTTAGAGTGGTGTATGCGAAAAATATTGTCGCTGGGTGTCTCTTGTGAGACAACTCTTGACCTGAGGACCCTATGAGCCCAGCTTAATTGGCGCATCCACAGATTTATTTAAGATCTTGTTAAATACAGTTTGTAGGGTAAGTGGGACATTTTCTGGGGATTCCCCATGTGGTAAAAGTTGTTCGTAAATGCAGAGATTAATTCTCCTGCCCCTATTGTTTATGTAATCCAATTTTCTCTGTAGATTGGCAATCAGAGCCAGCTGTTGAGCAAGATTAAAAAAAAAAACCAAGGTGTTCACAAGTGCTGGAACCAATCGGAAAATTGACCCGAAATTTAATAGACCGATCTTGTGAGGAAGCCGGTACCGATTGAGAAAGCCACAGGACACCACAGGACATTGCAAAACGTGTTTCGTGGATTGGAGCTCCTTTAGACTTTTATATCACACTGATTATTTTATTTGTTGCAATAAATGTATACTTAATTTAAAGATATCTAGTCTGTGCAACTTTCATTCCATCTGCTTCCTGAACTAAAGAAGGGAAGTGTCCCTTTTAGAGACACACAAGCTGTATATCCCAGAGCCGGGTTTCATTGGCTCTGAACAAGATGACCAAGGTCCTTACTGTCAATGCTGTCCACTTATATTTTTACTGTAATTCACCAGATGCTGCTATACTTTTGTTTCCCTTTGAGTATATACTGATAAGGACAGAAGATGGCCACCTGTGAGATCTGAACCTGTTTTTATCTGGCTCTAATCCATATGAGTGTAAATGGCAAAAATAATAATATAAAGAGTATATTAATACACACACTGGAATACTTAATTTACTACACTATATTGTATTTCTTTTTTTCTAGCATATCGCTGTACCTGTACTCTTCACTTATAACGTAAGCTTGTTCCTGTGAGGTTGAGGCCTCTTAAGCATCCTCCAGCTACTGTAGTCAAGTACCAAAATGAGGGATATCAGATCCCAAAGAGAGCAGCTTGTCACCAAAACTTTCTTCTATTTTCCCCAACAGCTGTATGGAGTATATTTGTGTATATATTTTTGTGAATTCGTGTATAATTGTGATGTTTAAATGTAGGGAGTCTGTAAGTGTGGAGTGTTGGCATTTAAATGCAAGGGTGTGTTATGATAGTGTTTGAATGCAAGGTTTGTTATGTAGTGCTAATGGTTGAATGCAGGGATGTGTTTTTAATGTTGACATGTGCATCTAGGGGTGTGTTTGTGTTAAATATTGGCGATTGCATGCAAATATGTATTCACAAATACACACACACAGTTGCATATTGCTATACACAGAAACACACATACATTGCCACACAAAAATGTCCACAGACACATATACACAATATGATACATTCCAGGAGATACACACAGATTGATACACATACACAGTGACCCATGCTATTGCACACATACAGACACACACTGACCCATGCCAACACACCAATGCAGACACACACAAAGAGACACACACTAATCCATGCATGCACACACTGATCTATGCAGACACCGCTGAGCCCCACCACAGATGCCCCTATACACACTATGCTACAGGTGTTAAAATTCCTCTTACAAAATAGATCTATCAAATATTGCCTCAGACATCAGAGCTGATATTCTGGCCATAGTCAGATACCAAGAAGAATGACAGAAGAGCTGGTGGATGCCCATAACTCCTTAGTGGAGGCTTCCAAATTAAAATCTTTGGACGAAAAAGTAGCCTGTGGTAGTCACCATCACCTGTGATGGACACTTCATGCTGAACCCTAGACTACGTATATGTCGAAGTTACCCCATGCCCTTTATTGGTGCAAGGCATGTATAATGTGTTCAGGGCCGGCCTTAGGGGTGTGCGAGCTGTGCGGCCGCACAGGGCGCCATGGTGCAGGGGGCGCCCTGCGGCCGCATAGCTCACACGGCATGTCTGTTAGCCGCAATGCTAACAAGACATTTGCCTTGGGCGGCATTTTCCAGGGGGCGGCAAAAAAAGCCGCCCCCAAATGCCCAAGGCAAATGTCTTGTTAGCCTTGCGGCTAACAGACATGCCTGGCTGCTGGGCTGTCGGGCGGTGCTGGCGGGCGGCTGGCGAGGGAGCACTTCCTCTGAGCTGTATGCTCAGCTCCCTCGCGCACCGCAGAGTGAGGCTGGGAGCCGGAATATGACGTCATATTCCGGCTCCCAGCCTCACTCTGCAGCGCGGGAGGGAGCTGAGCATACAGCTCAGAGGAAGTGCTCCCTCGCCAGCCGCCCGCCCAGCCCAGCAGCCACTGGACCACCAGGGAGGAAGAGACCCCCCCCCTCCCAGCATTCCCAAAGGTAAGGAGGCTGGGGGGGGGGTCTAAATAAATGTTAAAAAATTTGTTAATGTGGGTGTGTGTGTATGTTAGTGTGTGTCTGTGTCTGTTAGTGTCTGTGTCTGTTAGTGTGTGTGTGTATGTTAGTGTGTGTCTGTTAGTGTGTGTGTGTGTGTATGTTAGTGTGTGTGTGTGTTAGTGTGTGTCTGTGTCTGTTAGTGTGTGTCTGTGTCTGTTAGTGTGTGTCTGTGAGTGTGTTTGTCTGTTAGTGAGTGTGTGTGTCTGACTGTGTGTGTGTGTGGCTGTCTTCCTGTGTGTGGCTGTCTTCCTGTGTGTGTCTGTTTGTCTGTGTGTGTGTGTGTGACTGTCTGCGTGTGTGTGTGTGACAGGGTGTGTGGGAAGGAGTAAGGAGTGGGGGTGGGGGGGACGGGAAGGGGGGGCGCTGTGAAGATTTTTTGCACAGGGCGCCCAAATGCCTAAGGCCGGCCCTGAATGTGTTTGTTTATTGTTAATTGTTTTGTGTACTTTCCTGTCTCGCTGATGCTTGCTTCCAACTGGGTGGGTTTGGCTATGAAACCTCTATAGCGCCCTTTGATGGTAGCAACAGCTTATATGCACTACCTGAATAGCAAGGCTTGTTAATTTGCATATTCAGGTCTATTTGCATATTGCTAATCTGCAGATAGGGGAGATATTTTATTTTATTGGCTTCCTTTATAAATATGTCATTATGTTATTATAAGTTACTGTATACAAAAGAAATGGTGAGAGTACTCCAATAAATAAAATTGATATTACCCTAATTGCAATCTATCTCTGGAAATAAACAAAAATAGAAAAAGCATAGGGTAATAGAGTTAAAACTGCATAATAAGAGATATGTGTTGGTCTCACTCACATATATAGAGCCACTTAACAAGCTGACTCAAACTGCATGCCTTGAACAAAACACTTCTGGACTTCAGCTGGGCTCTTCCCAATATACTGTATGGTGTACCTCCAAGACACAGATTCAGGGGGTTACAGAAAACTTTATTCTTCCAATACAGGAAACAAATAAAAACAATAAAAATAAAGGAAAGTCCCATAAATAGTTTGTCCAAAAACACCTGGCGTGCAATCTTTTAAATCCATTCTTGGCACCTTTGTCACCGTGCTCGCATGTGACCCAGCCTCTATATATAAGCTGGAGTCACGTAGCGCAGCACGTCACATGAGCTCTTATTAGTGTAGGGACAGGATGCTGCTGCTTTTAGGGACAGATTAGGAAAGAATTCTGCAAACTAGTACATTAGTGGGGTGCACTTTATATCTAAAAGTCAAATAGAAGCGTCAAATACTGCGGTTACATCAGAGTTTTAAAAAGTAAAAATGTTTTGGTGCTAAATAGTACATTAGTGGGGTGCACTTCATATCTGAGAGTCAAATAGAAGCGTCAAATAGTGTGCTTACAGCGCAGTTGTTAACATACTAATTGTTTTGCTGCTAAACTGCTAAATAGCACATTTTGGGTGTGCTCTTTATATCTGAGAGTCAAATAGAAGCGTCAAATAGTGCGGTTACAGTGCAGTTGTAAACATTCTAATTGTTTTGCTGCTAATCTGCTAAATAGCACATTTTGGTGCCTGCTCTTTATATCTGAGAGTCAAATAGAAGCGTCAAATAGTGCGCTTACAGTGCAGTTGTAAACATTCTAATTGTTTTGCTGCTAATCTGCTAAATAGTACATTTTGGGGCCTGCTCTTCATATCTGAGAGTCAAATAGAAGCGTCAAATAGTCCGCTTACAGCGCAGTTGTCAAAATTCTAATTGTTTTGCTGCTAATCTTCTAATTAGTAAATTTTGGAGCGTGCTCTTTGTAACGGAACGCTGGCACTCCGACTGAGTACCTCCGCCAATCGATGCGCCTAGTGCTCGCTGAAGACTCCAAGCACACCAACCGACACCATCAGCACTGCAGACCCCACTTCCAGCGATGCAGCTGCGCCGGGGTCTCGCCATCTCCACCCACCCTGGATCCACGACCAGGATCCAGCTCCCAGTGGGTGAACCTCTCCTAAATCAAGAGAGCGTAGCAGGAACAAATCAAGCTATTGCAAGAGCTTACTCTGGGGAGTAAGTGATTATAGCAATCCCCAGAGTGTAGGTATCCCTTCCCCCAAACATGAGCCAAGGCTCAGATCACATACATACAATCGCCATGGAGCCAAAGTCTTTTCCATAGTCTTTCGTTACACGAGGCTCCATGGCATAGCTATCTGGGGTAGCACTACTCACATACTGAAAGTCCTGAACACCCCGGCAGAAATACCCAAATAAACCTTATTGCAGGGTAAAATACAGCTATCAGCACAGGGGCCATAGTCGGAAGGCAGGAGGCTAGCCAGTAGTCCCCTCCAGGCACAAGTGGCGAAGGGCACTTTGTCACACTCTTCATATCTTAGAGTCAAATAGAAGCGTCAAATAGAAGTGTCAATTGTAAAAATTCTAATTGTTTTGCTGCTAATCTGCTAAATAGTACATTTTGGGGCATGCTCTTCATATCTGAGAGTCAAATAAATGAGTCAAATAGTGCGCTTACAGCGCAGTTGTAAAATGTTTTGCTGCTAATCTGCTACATAGTAAATTTTGGGGCCTGCACTTCATATCTGAGAGTCAAATAAATGAGTCAAATAGTGCGCTTACAGCACAGTTGTAAAAAATCTTATTTTCTGGGTGCTAATCTGCTAAATAGTACCTTTTGGGTGTGCTCTTCATATCTGAGAGTAAAATAGAAACATCAAATAGTGCGCTTACAGTGCAGTTGTAAAAATTCTAATTGTTTTGTTGCTAATCTGCTAAATAGTACATTCCTGGCTAATCATGGCAGCATCACTTATGGGTAGCTCCTCCCTTAGCAGTCTCAGGACAGGAATTAATTAGATTAATTAATTAATTAGACCTATGGTATAAAGAGTCCCTCCTCCCCTTACGCCACAGTCTTTTTTCCTGTCCTTAGCAAGTTCTACAGGACTTTTTACTTTTTATTTTATGGCCACCTTCCTGCGTTTGTCGTGGGTTCGTTCCAAATGAAGTTCAGCCTCTCTTCATTTGAAGGACCCAGTAAAAAGCCTGCATGAGCAGGACTAACTGGGTCAGGTTCAGAGTAAGTACTGAACTGCTGCGTGGGATGTATGTCTAGTGTTCTGAGGGAGACACTGTTCTAAGCTTCCTGGGGTTGGTTATCCTTAAAAATGTCCCCTTGTTACTGGAAGTGCCCCTAGTAATTGGGGTCGAAATCCCCCCCCCCTTACCTTGTTGGCAGTGCTTTGGGGATCCATACTGCAGTCATCCTGATGGATGGTGCTTTTGTGCTCTATTGGGAGTTGTTTCCTGCCTGCATGCCCTGTGTTGCCCCTGGGGGCTTACTGGGAGTTGCTGTCCTTGTGGGGGCTGTATTCTGGTCTTCCTCGGCCAGATTTGCTGTTTTGCCGCGGTGTGCGTTCCAGCCAGGGAATTGCCGAACCCGGAAGTGCCTCGCGCCGGCCGCGAGGCTTGGAACGCATGGCGTGCGTTCCAGATGCGCGGACCGGGCGCAGAGGTATTTAAACAGGGGAATGCTGACACTTGCCTGTCAGCTGTTCGGAACTTCTGATTTGCGGTCTGAATTTTCGCCAGTTCTCCTTCTTGCTGTTTCCTGGCTGCCTGGAGTGTGTTTTCTGCCGTTATGAGGTAGGATTGCCTATTTCCATGGTTTTTGCTGGGGGCTTTGGGTTTGCTTACCAGTTTGCCTTTTTGACTTATTAGGAGTGTGTTTCTGAATTTGCCTTTGTTCCTTTTCATAGTATGGATTCTCCCTCTGCCTCTGCTAGATCCCTCTCTAGAAAACATAGGTGAGCCATTTATTTTGTTCAGGGGGGGGTTGTTAAAAGAGTGCCATACTGAGCCTGTAATATATGTTATATATGGCTTTCTTTCAGCCCCAGCAAACAACAAAACAAAACAACTACGTTGGATTCTCCAGCAATAAAATCCAGAGACAATAGATGCATCAATTGTTCATCACCAGCTCCACCTGGAAGAAACCTATGCAGGGAATGCTTGTCGTAAGCGGCTAATGTCCCCAGTAAGACTTCTCCGCAGGCCGACCTTAAACTTTGGATTTCCCGTGCTATTGCTGAGGGCTTTAAGTCTACCATGGGATGTGGTGGTCCTCCTAAGAGACGCAGAGCGGAACCTCAGTCTTCCAGCTCTGGAGAGGATCCTGACCTGTGGGAGGTCTCGGATGAGGGGGAGGAGGAAGTTGATTATGCCTCCAGGTCTCTGGACTCAAAATCTATCGATAGACTTATTTCCCTCCTCAGAGACACTCTTAGCCTCACGGAAGAAAAATCTGAGTTAAGAGAGGCTGACAGGTTTTTTGAGGACTTGAAACCTAATAGACCAACGTTCCCGGTACATTCCTCTATAAGGGACATGATCCTTCAGGAGTGGAATAAGCCGGAGAGGAAGTCCACCTTGAAAAACAAATTCACAAGGACTTATCCTTATTCTGCCATGGACTGCTGCCTTTGGAATTCGGTTCCCAAAGTTGATGCTGCAGTGATCCATATGGCTAAAAAGACCACGCTTCCTATAGACTCCATGGCGTACTTGAGGGAGCCTATGGAAAAACGTATGGATGGTGATCTAATTAAAGCCTATCTGGAGCTAGGCTCCGCCCTTCATCCGGCAGTAGCGCTAACCACTCTCTCCAGGGCCTTGAGAGTTTGGCTCGCTAATTTGGAGGAAGACATTGGTCAAGGTGTCCGTAGAAAACATCTCCTGGAGAGTCTCAAGGATTTGAGCCTTGCTACTGAATTTTGCTCAGAAGCCTCCCTGGACATCACTCGCATGATTGCCAAAAGTATGGCCCTGTCTGTGGCCTCCAGAAGGGCCTTATGGCTTCATTCCTGGGTGGCGGACTATGCCTCCAAGGCGTCCTTGTGTGGTCTCCCGTTCCAGGGGGATCTCCTGTTTGGTAAGATCCTGGAGGATGCCATTCAGAAAGCTGCTGATGGGGAAAAAAGTGTTTCTACCACAAGTCAGCAGAAAGAGTTTTTCCTCCTCCTGGAAAACTAAGCGATTCAAGGATCAGTCCTTTCAGGACAGCAGAAGCTACAAGCCCGGAAGGGAGTATTCCAGGAATTCTTCGTGGAAGTCCTTCTCTCACTCCTCTTCCAATAAGGCTTCCAGAGGTAGAGGTGCCAGAACCTCCAGGAAGACCTTCTGAAGGTTCTCGGGCCCATCCGTGTATGGTGGGTGGAAGACTGAAGTTCTTTTACCCGGTATGGGCCGCAAATGTCACAGACGTGTGGGTCACATCCATCATAAAAGAGGGCTACAGGATGGAATTTTCTTCTCGTCCAAATGCTGCTCTTTTCAGAAAATCAAAAGTGTCGGCAGGTGTCAAACGAAGGGCCATGAGGACTTGCATTTCCACTCTGCTGGAACAGAAGGTGTTGGAGGAAGTCCCTACACACGAAAGGTTCCGGGGGATGTATTCCACTGTGTTTTTGGCCCCAAAACACCAGGGAAGTGGCGTCTCATTCTGAACCTGAAAGGAGTGAACGCCATACTAGATGTAAGGACATTCAAAATGGAATCCTTACAGACCATCCTAAAGAGCGTAAAAACGGGAGATGGGATGACCTCCATACACTTAAAAGACGCCTACTACCAAATCCCTGTAAACAGCAATCACATGCAGTTCCTTCGGTTCTGGGCTTTAGGAAGACACTTTCAGTTCCGAGGGCTTCCGTTTGGCCTCAGCTTAGCGCCAAGGACTTTCTCAAAGGTCCTTGTCTCTTTGATTGCCGTCATAAGGATGAGAGGTATCGAGATATTTCATTACCTGGACGACATCCTCATCATAGGGCCTTCACAAAGAATAGTGGAGCATCATACATTAGTGGCAATGAACATCCTTCAAGATCACGGGTGGCTTCTGAATATAGAAAAGAGCTCCCTGATTCCGTCTCAGACCATCGTGTTCCTCGGAGCAGTGATAAATACCATTTCTGCCCGTGTGTTTTTGTCTCTGGAGAGGGTCATGAAGATAAAGGACAAAGTCAAGAAGCTCCAGGTTCTCGAAAGGGCCTCGGCAAGGGAAGTCATGAGTCTCCTGGGTTCTTTAACATCTACGATAGGTTTGGTGAAGTGGGCCCAATGGAAGTTTCGCCCTGTCCAGAGTTGCTTCCTTCTCCAGTTCGACAGAGAGAAAACGGATTGGGAACAGAAGATATCTCTGCCACTGCCAGTGAGAAAAGAGTTGAAATGGTGGAAGAACAGGAAGAACCTAGCAAAGGGCTTTCCCTTGGAAGAGCCTCCATGGAACATTATTACGACAGATGCCAGTTCTTCTGGTTGGGGTGCCCACCTCGATTCCTCGTGGACTCAGGGGAAGTGGACCCGAGAAGAAAGTCGGCTCCACTCGAACCTAAGAGAACTACGAGCTATTTCCAAGGCCATTCGGGTGTTCCTTCCAAAGATCAGGAATTCCTGGGTGTTAATCAAGACGGACAACCGAGCGGTGGCCTCATATGTAAACAACCAGGGAGGCAAAAGGAGCAAACTGCTCTTGAAGGAACTAGCTCCTTTAATGGAAATGGCCATGACCTATCTCCAGGGACTGAAGGCTATCTATCTCCCAGGTTCAGAGAACGTAACGGCGGACTTTCTCAGCAGAACAGAAATTCTCCCGGGAGAATGGAAACTTCACCAGTTTTTGCTTGGATCACCCATCGGTGGGGCATGCCCCAGATCGACCTGATGGCTTCGTTCAGGAATCGCCAGGTGGAGAATTACTACTCCCTCCACCCAGAGAGTCAGGCATTGGGCCAGGATGCTCTATCTCTTCCTTGGTCGTTCGATCTGGGGTATGCGTTCTCTCCCCTACCCATGATAAACAGGTTCCTGAGGAAAGTTTGGTCGGAAGGGAAGAAGGTTATTGCCGTAATCCCAATTTGGCCTTGAAGGCCGTGGTTTCCCCTATTGTCAATGTTGAGCCAGGAACAGCCTCGGCCCCTGCCTGTTCTCGAGGATCTGCTAACACAGGGTCCAGTATTCCATCCTCATCCGGAACGCCTCAAATTGGGGGTGTGGGTCTTGAAAAGGAAAGACTTCGACAATTAGGTCTTTCAGAAGCAGTGGTCAATACCCTCTTACACTCAAGGAAGGCTTCTACGTCCTCATGCTACCATAGGATCTGGGATGTGTTTCAAGAGTGGGCTTCGGCCAAGAAAGTTGACTTCATACGCCCTCGCAACACTGAAATCTTGGAGTTCCTGCAAGAAGGTCTGGATAAGGGCCTTAGCATCAGCACTCTTAAAGTTCAGTCTTCGGCTCTGTCAGCTTGATCTCCAGGTTCTTCAAGGCAGCTTTCAAGTTGAGACCTCCTTCGAGATCCACTACCCCTCCTTGGGACCTTCCGCTTGTTCTCGACTACCTGACTGAGGATCTATTCGTTCCTCTTGAGAATTTGGATGCTGTCCTCCTGACTTACAAAACATTGTTCTTGGTGGCAATTACTTCCGCTAGGAGAATTTCGGAGATCAAGGCCTTCTCCACCTTGCCTTCTTGTCTACAATTCTACCACGATAGGGTGTGCCTGAATCCTAATCCGGCATTTCTTCCTAAAGTGGTCTCTCGTTTTCATCTATCTCAAGAAGTGGTCCTGCCATCTTTCTACCCCAATCCTTCTTCACAAGAGGAGATTAAGTGGCAACGTTTGGATGTCATGAACTGCCTGTCTATGTACCTTGAACGTTCTGCTCCTTACAGGAAAACTCACCAGCTTTTCGTTTTGCCTTCAGGGGCCAGGAGAGGTGAGGCAGCCTCTCTATCTACGTTGAAACGTTGGATTGCTCTTGTAATCAGGAAGGCATATCTCAATAAAGATCGCTCTCCTCCACTGAAGATAAAGGCTCATTCAACCAGAGCATTGTCGACTTCATGGGCTAATTGGGCAGAGGTTCCATACGATGACATTTGCAGGGCAGCCACCTGGTCTTACCCGATGACATTCATGAAACACTACAAGCTAGATGTGGATTCTCCTTCCACCTCATTTGGGAAGAGTGTCTTGTCTACGGTTTCTTTGTCCCATTGATATTAAATTCAGTCGTAGCATAAGAATCTGTTCAGTGTATTTCGTTATTTTATTCCCACCCTATGTTCTGTGTGCTTGGGTATTACCCATAAGTGATGCTGCCATGATTAGCCAGGAATGGAGAAAATTTATGACAAACTTACCGTAATTTTCTTTTCCTGCCTATTTCTCATGGCAGCATCAGGGTTCCCGCCCATTTTTAGTTTCAGCTTTATAATTGGACTGTGGTGTAAGGGGAGGAGGGACTCTTTATACCATAGGTCTAATTAATTAATTAATCTAATTAATTCCTGTCCTGAGACTGCTAAGGGAGGAGCTACCCATAAGTGATGCTGCCATGAGAAATAGCCAGGAAAAGAAAATAACGGTAAGTTTGTCATAAATTTTCTCCATTTTGGGGCGTGCTCTTCATATCTGAGAGTCAAATAGAAGCGTCAAATAGTGCGCTTACAGCGCAGTTGTAAAAATTCTAATTGTTTTGCTGCTAATCTGCTAATTAGTACATTTTGGAGCGTGCTCTTCATATCTTAGAGTCAAATAGAAGCGTAAAATAGTGTGCTTACAGCGCAGTTGTAAAAATTCTTATTTTCTGGGTGCTAATCTGCTAAATAGTAAATTTTGGGCGTGCTCTTCATATCTGAGAGTCAAATAGAAGCGTCACATAGTGCGCTTACAGCGCAGTTGTAAAAATTCTAAATTGTTTTGCTGCTAATCTGCTAAATAGTACATTTTGGTGCCTGCTATTCATATCTTAGAGTCAAGTAGAAGTGTCAAATAGTGCGCTTACAGCACAGTTGTAAAAATTCTAATTGTTTTGCTGCTAATCTGCTAAATAGTATATTTTGGGGCGTGCTATTCATATCTGAGAGTCAAAAAGAAGCGTCAAATACCAATATAACAATATTGTAATTCGGGGGCAATACCCTCACAAGTCAAACTGAGAGGTCAGTTTATAGGGGAAAAAAAAAACACAGGTGCCAACTGCTGTGGCTTTCTGCAGTATGCAGACCGGCAATGAGAGCAAGGTTGAGGAGTGGGTGGAAGAGGATGTGGAGGATGATGAGGTCCTAGACCCCACATGGAATCAAGGTCATGCAAGTGACGTGTGAAGTTTGAAAGGAAGAGACACTGGCCGCACAGAGGCACCAGCACAGCATAAGAGGGAGCAGGGTGCAAAAGCGGAGCGGCCATCCCCTAGCAATCATCGGCATGTATTATCTTTAGCATTCCCACAGTTATCCAAGTAACAGATGGAGCGATAAAAGGAACCAAAACAGATTTAACGAGCCATTCACAGTTTCGCAGTCCAGTGACCGTGACCCAGACATGTCTGGTGCATGCTCTTTATATCTGAGAGTCAAATAGAAGCGTCAAATAGTGCGCTTACAGCGCAGTTGTAAACATTCTAATTGTTTTGCTGCTAATCTGCTAAATAGTACATTTTGGGCGTGCTCCTCATATCTGAGAGTCAAATTGAAGCGCCAAATAGTGCACTTACAGCGCAGTTGTAAACATTCTTATTGTTTTGCTGCTAATTTGCTAAATAGTACATTTTGCGGCGTGCTCTTCATATCTGAGAGTCAAATAAAAGCGTCAAATAGTGCGCTTACAGCGCAGTTGTAAAAATTCTTATTTTCTGGGTGCTAATCTGCTAAATAGTAAATTTGGGGGCGTGCTCTTCATATCTGAGAGTCAAATAGAAGCATCAAATACCAATATAACAATATTGTAATTCGGGGGCAATACCCTCACAAGTCAAACTGAGAGGTCAGTTTATAGGGAAAACTGTTGCCTGGATACCATGCTAAAACAATTTCCATATGTCCTTTGTAGACTTTACATGCTGGAAAAACACAGATGCCAACTGCTGTGGCTTTCTGCAGTGTGCAGACCGGCAATGAGGGCAGGGTGGAGGAGTGGGTGGAAGAGGATGTGGAGGATGATGAGGTCCTAGACCCCACATGGAATCAAGGTCATGCAAGTGACGTGTGAAGTTTGAAAGGAAGAGACACTGGCCGCACAGAGGCACCAGCACAGCATAAGAGGGAGCAGGGTGCAAAAGCGGAGCGGCCATCCCCTAGCAATCATCGGCATGTATTATCTTTAGCATTCCCACAGTTATCCAAGTAACAGATGGAGCGATAAAAGGAACCAAAACAGATTTAACGAGCCATTCACAGTTTCGCAGTCCAGTGACCGTGACCCAGACATGTCTGGTGCATGCTCTTTATATCTGAGAGTCAAATAGAAGCGTCAAATAGTGCGCTTACAGCGCAGTTGTAAACATTCTAATTGTTTTGCTGCTAATCTGCTAAATAGTACATTTTGGGCGTGCTCCTCATATCTGAGAGTCAAATTGAAGCGCCAAATAGTGCACTTACAGCGCAGTTGTAAAAATTCTTATTGTTTTGCTGCTAATTTGCTAAATAGTACATTTTGCGGCGTGCTCTTCATATCTGAGAGTCAAATAAAAGCGTCAAATAGTGCGCTTACAGCGCAGTTGTAAAAATTCTTATTTTCTGGGTGCTAATCTGCTAAATAGTAAATTTGGGGGCGTGCTCTTCATATCTGAGAGTCAAATAGAAGCATCAAATACCAATATAACAATATTGTAATTCGGGGGCAATACCCTCACAAGTCAAACTGAGAGGTCAGTTTATAGGGAAAACTGTTGCCTGGATACCATGCTAAAACAATTTCCATATGTCCTTTGTAGACTTTACATGCTGGAAAAACACAGATGCCAACTGCTGTGGCTTTCTGCAGTGTGCAGACCGGCAATGAGGGCAGGGTGGAGGAGTGGGTGGAAGAGGATGTGGAGGATGATGAGGTCCTAGACCCCACATGGAATCAAGGTCATGCAAGTGACGTGTGAAGTTTGGAGGAAGAGACACTGGCCGCACAGAGGCACCAGCAAAGCATAAGAGGGAGCAGGGTGCAAAAGAGGAGCGGCCATCCCCTAGCGATCATCGGCATGTATTATCTTTAGAATTCCCACAGTTATCCAAGTCACAGATGGAGCAATAAAAGGAACAATAACAGATTTAACGAGCCATTCACAGTTTCGCAGTCCAGTGACCCGTGACCCAGACATTTTGGGCGTGCTCTTCATATCTGAGAGTCAAATTGAAGCGTCAAATAGTGCGCTGACAGCGCAGTTGTAAAACTTCTTATTGTTTTGCTGCTAATTTGCTAAATAGTACATTTTGCGGCGTGCTCTTCATATCTGAGAGTCAAATAGAAGCGTCAAATAGTGCGCTTACAGCGCAGTTGTAAACATTGCAATTGTTTTGCTGCTAAACTGCTAAATAGTAAATTTTGGGTGTGCTCTTCATATCTTAGATTCAAATAGAGGGAGCAGGGTGCAAAAGCGGAGCGACCGTCCCCTAGCGCTCATCGCCATGTATTATCTTTAGAATTCCCACAGTTATCCAAATAACAGATGGAGCGATAAAAGAAACCATAACAGACTTAACAAGCCATTTGCAGTTTTGCAGTCCGGTGACCGTGACCCAGACACTGTCTGGGCGGCGGTCGGACGACCGTGACCCCGTATGCCTCATGTTGAAGTTAGGAGTCACAGTGTGGAATGGATTAGGAGGGTCTGGTGCAGGGTAACCGCACGCCCCCTAGTGTTGAGCACCAGCATTTGTGCGGCCACATACCAGGACCCTGATGCAGCTTCAGTACTGGAATCCAGAAGCCATCAACAGACTGATCCGCAACTTGGAACAGGATGTGACATTCACTGTAGCGGCAGTGCGCGCTTTCGGTGTTCTTACCCTTGTGCTGCTCGCCTGTTTACACTGCAGCGTAACTTCGGCCTTCACGCTCACCGCCTCATGAGACTGTGTGAGCAGCAGCAGGCGATAGTGGAGTTTCAGATGCAGCACGCACAGGTCAGTCGCTCTGCGGAACAGTTTTCTTTTTTTATATGTCCCAATATTTTGGGGGCTGCCCCAATTCAAAAATATATATAAAAATAAAAAACAGTGTGGGCTACCTCCTCCTCCACCGCTGCTTCAACCTACACCACCATGGTCACCGCCTCCACAACCTATGGGTCACGTAGTATAAACTATGTACACAATAGCAGAGGCTTGTGAAGGCCTTTTCTCCATGCATCAGGAGTTGAGCTCAGTTTGAACAATGAAAGAGAATACCCTGCACTCCAACTCTCTCTCAAATTGATAATTCTGTTGATCCTCCTGAGAGCCATGCTTTGATTTATGTTCTTCCAAAGCTAAAATCAAAGATTCCATCTAGTGCTATTTTATGGTTTAGCTGTATTTTAAATGTTTGTTATGTTAACCCCTTAAGGACCAAACTTCTGGAATAAAAGGGAATCATGACATGTCACACATGTCATGTGTCCTTAAGGGGTTAAGTGATTTCCTTATCCACATTTGTTTGCAGGGCACTTGTCCTACTCTTACCCCCATTTTACTTCCTTTTGCAGCCCTCTAGCCCTTTTCAGGACTTTTTTAGAGGCATTTTTGTGCCCAAAAGTTTGGGTCCCCATTGTCTTCAATGGTGTTCGTGTTCGGGGTCAAGTTCGGGGTCGAACCTTGAAGTGAAGAGCCGTGAGCATGGCGAAAAAGGCGCCAAGAATGGATTTAAAAGACTGCATGCCAAGGACATGCACATCACCTCCGTCGAAGGCATACTGCCGAAACGCGTCAGGTGTTTTTGGACTAATTATTTACATAGTTACATAGTTACATAGCTGAAAAGAGACTTGCGTCCATCAAGTTCAGCCTTCCTCACATTTGTTTTTTGCTGTTGATCCAAAAGAAGGAAAAAAAAACCAGTTGGAAGCACAATTTTGCAACAAGCTAGGAAAAAAAATCCTTCTTGACCCCAGAATGGCAGACAGATTTATCCTTGGATCAAGCAGTTATTACCCTACATTGAAAGATTATATCCTTGAATATTCTGTTTTTGCAAGTATGCTTCCAGTAGCTGTTTGAACATCTGTATGGACTCTGATAAAACCACTTCTTCAGGCAGAGAATTCCACCTCCTGATTGTTCTTACAGTAAAAAAACCTTTCCTTTGCCTTAGACGAAATCTTCTTTCTTCCAGTTTAAACGCGTGGCCTCGTGTCCTATGTCAAGTCCGGTTTGTGAATAGATTTCCACACAATGGTTTGTATTGGCCCCGAATATATTTGTAAAATGTTATCATATCCCCTCTCAGGCGACGTTTTTCTAAACTAAATAGGTTTACATTTGTTAACCTTTCTTCATAGCTGATGTGTTCCATTCCTTTTATTAATTTTGCAGCCCGACTCTGCACTTTTTCTAGTGCCATAATATCCTTCTTTAGAACAGGTGCCCAAAATTGCACAGCATATTCAATATGTGGTCTTACCAGTGATTTATAAAGAGGCAAAATGATATTCTCGTCCCGAGAATGAATGCCCTTTTTCATGCATGACAATACCTTACTGACCTTGGCACATTGTTGCATAGTTTGTTGTCTATAACAATTCCCAAGTCCTTTTTGTGTTTTGTTATCCCCAATTCGCTTCCATTTAGGGTATACGTTGCTTGTGTATTCTTTACGCCGAAGTGCATAACTTTGCATTTTTCAACATAAAATTTAAACTGCCATTTGATTGCCCAATCCCCCATTGTATCTAAATCCCTCTGCAGCAAAATAATATCTTGCTCACATTGTATTATTTTACAAAGTTTTGTGTCATCTGCAAACACTGAAACATGACTTTCAATGCTGTCTTCAAGATAATTTATAAACATGTTAAATAGAAGGGGTCCCAGAACAGACCCCTGAGGGACACCACTTGCCACCTCTGTCCAGCTTGAAAATTTACCATTAATGACAACTCTTTGTTTTTAAGCCAATGTTCTACCCAAGAACAAGCATTTTCACCTAGACCGATTTCCTTGAGTTTGAACACTAATCTATTGTGTGGAACTGTATCAAATGCCTTGGCAAAATCAAAATAAATCACATCCACTGCAACAACCTGATCTATACTTCTACTTACTTCTTCGTAGAACGCAATAAAGTTAGTTTGACAAAACCATGCTGTTTTTAGCTGATAACCATGCTCTTCTCAAGGAATTCTTGAATATTATCCCTTAATAACCTTTCAAATATTTTCCCAGCCACAGAAGTTAAGCTCACAGGTCTATAATTTCCAGGCAAGGATTTTGAACCCTTTTTGAATATAGGAACCTCATTTGCCTTCCTCCAAAGAAAAGAATCTTGAAAGATTAAAACCACTTATTCACTTATTTCTACACTCGTGGATGGATACTGTCAGGCCCTGGAGCTTTGTTTATATTAACTTTCTTTAGCTGCTGCAGCACCTTGTCTTGATTTAACCAATTACAATTACTCTGCAAGTTTTTAGTAGCAATCTTTTGCACATCTATTGCCATGGGTACTTCCTTAATATATACAGAGGAGAAATAGTTATTTAAAATTCCTGCCTTTTCCTGGTCTTCATTAACTAACAACCCCGTTTTAGTTTTTAGTCTACCTACACTTAAATTTTTAGTTTTTTTTAGAATTTATATACTAAAAACATGCTTTGGGTTTGGTTTTGCTCTCTTTAGCTATCATTTTTTCATTTTGAAGTTTAGCAAATCTAATTGCCTTTTTGCACGCATTATTGGCTTCCTTATATCTTTTATAAGATGCATCTGATTTGTCCGATTTAAATGCTTTAAATGCTCTTTTCTTTTTTTTAATCTCTTGTTTTACTTCTCTACTAAGCCACATTGGTTTTAATTTGTTTCTTTTATATTTATTACCCAATGGTACATACTGAGAAATGTACCTTTCTAATATTTGTTGGAAGATGTTCTATTTATCCTCAGTGTTCTTTTCACTAAAGAGTTTATGCCAGTCAATATATTGTAAAGCTGCCCTTAACTTATATAAATTGGCCTTTTTAAAATGATGTGTTTTGGTAAACCCCATGTGCTTTAGTTTTTTTGAGTTTATTTCAAAGGACACTATATTGTGATCACTATTTCCCAAGTGCTCACCTACTTGAATGTTGGTCAAAAGATCAACATTGTTTGTTAAAACCAGGTCCAGACAAGTTGTATAAAGAAATGCAACAATTTTCACAATGTAATGATACCAATAAGGTTACAGACCCAATATCATGGAGTGCTTTAAAATATACAATTGTATAAACTCTCACGAATAAACTTAAACAAAAAAATGAAAGATCAAGGATTGTTGTGGATGGGAAGGTTACATTAAAACCATCTAAAAGTTTAGAAGCTTTTAAGAACTACTACCAGTGACTATATAATCTCAAACAGAGACAGATCCCAAGACTGCACTGAAGGATTTTTTTGTCGAAACTAAAATTGCATAGGATTACCAACAAGGCTAGAGCATTTCTTAATAAACCTTTTTCATTGAAAGAGGTAAGGGACACAATTTCAGAATTAAAAACTGGGAAATCACTGGGTCGAGGATGGATTCACTGCGTTATTCTAAAAATTGCGGACCCCATGATTTACCTATTGTTGATCAGGCTATTTAATTTTTTGGGAGATAGAGGGAACATATAGGATGAGCTGTTACAGGCTTCTATCTATCCAATCCTGAAAACAGGGAAATATCCCACTCATTTAGAAAATTACAGACCAATATCACTAATAAATTTAGACATTAAAATATTTTTAAATATAAGAGGTCTATTTAAGGCTTTTATGGACCCGCTTTTAATTAGATATATTTTAGCTTACATAATGGAATGAGGCAGGGATGCCCTCTCTCCCCTTTACTGTATGCAATTTCTACCGAACCCCTGGCAGCTCTGATACAATCAACAGAGGCAATTAATGGTATTGCAATTAATAATCAAATGTTTAAAGTTACATTATATGCTGATGATATCATACTAACTCTTGCATCTCCTGAAACTTCTATCATCGCAGAAAAGGTGATTGGGGTGCCGTTACAATTGGTGGCAAGCGGCGGGATTGTTCTCTCGCCCCAGAAGGACAGCTACAAGGCAACCTAAGCAAATGGAGGCACACTATGAGCAACTTAAGCAATCTACCCTCAAGGATTTGCTGGAGAACTGGGGTTGACTGGCTAGTAACCGCAAAAAGAGGGACATTATTGCCGAATTGCTAGAGATGGATCAAGCCGAAAGGATTGCCGAACAAGAGCGAACACCCGAAGAGGCGAGTTTTGATTGGGCTGTTCAAATAAGATTGGCACACTATGGACTGAATCCCCCAATGGATATAATAACACAAGTAATAGCGGTCTTAGATGCTAACCGGCACCGGACTCAACAAAGAGGTGCTGCAGCAGCAGAGGTAACAGCAGTTCCAGTAGAAAAAAAAAGTGTACTTTACAGCTTTTAAAAACTTTATGGAAGTGGATCGATGGATAACTTGCCGATTTTGAACGGCAATGTGCCCTGCACAGAGTACCCATGGACGAATGGGTCACAATTTTAATCCGGAAAACTGTCCAGCTGTGCCAGTGAATCCTTCCGGGCTATTCCTGATGAGGATTTAGTGGATTATGAGCTGGTAAAGGAAGCACTATTGGCCAGGTATGCTGTAACACCTGAGGCATACCGGAGGCGATTCCGGGACAATACTAAGCAAAGTAGGGACTCTTACACAGAGTGGGCATGCCGCCTACATCACACGGCATCCCACTGGGTCAATGGATTCCAGGCGGTATCCGGGGAAGAGGTGCTGCAGTTGTTCCTGCTGGAGCACTTCTACGACAAGCTGAGTCCATTGATTCGAGAGTGGATCTGAGACAGGAGACCTCTCACCCTGCCTGAAGCAGCTTGGTTGGTGGATGAGTACATTGATGCCCGCAAGCAAGACACCCCTGTGGTTGAAGTTTAGCAAATCTAATCGCCTTTTTGCATGCATTATTGGCTTCCTTATATCTTTTATAAGATGCATATGATTTGCATCTTATAAAAGACCTGCAGCACCCCCTCCAACTACCGCCTACCAAAACCCGCCCAGGTATACCCAGCAAAGCTACTCACAACCACAAAGATGCTTTCTGTGTAACCAAGTCGGACACAAGAAACCAGACTGCCCTTTGAATCCTGCCTGGCATTCTCAGTCCTGAAGGAAGCCGGGAGGAGGGAACCCTCATGCACCAATGCCTGCTGCCCACTATATCGAAGTGGGGAACACAGCAGAAGAGCACTGGGGAGTGCTACACGAGGCTGACCCTGTCCATGCAGGTGCCCGGGATAATCGGCAGCAACACAGACAGACTGTCCTGGTCAATGGGAAAACAGCCAGTGGGCTGCAAGACACCGGAGCTACTCTGACACTACTACAGCGCAATTTGATCCCGGAAAGTGAGCACACAGGGCACACTGTAGCCGTTAGAGTAGCTGGAGGAACCATCTACCAATTACCCACTGCCTGTGTTCATTTGGATTGGGGAGGTGATTCAGGATACGTGAATGTGGGCATCATGAAGTAGTTACCGGCTTATTTACTACTGGGGAATGATTTGGCCCCCCCTTGTTTCTGCCTAAGCCCTGCTGGGCCCCGCGGAGGCCAACCCTGTGACTACCTGTGCCTAGACCCGTGCTGCTGGAACTGGCCCATCTGCTGCAGAGACCCAGGTAAGACCAAATACCCATGACAATTACCTTAGAACAGGCCCCCCTAGGCTGGGATACCCCAGAGACATTTGGGAAAGAGACCTGGGAAGATCCGATCCTGCAGCAATATAGGGCCAAGGCAGACACCCAGGAAATGGGAGCAGATGGGGAACTCTATGAGTGGGTGGGGGATAGGTTGTATCGGATCCCCAAGAAATCCATGACAGGTAAGCCCCCTTCGCAGAAGAGACAGTTGGTAGTACCTAAGAAATACCAGCTGGAGATTCTACAATATAATTCAAAAGCCTTTCACATCAATAAAATAATTAAAAAACATTGGTCCATTCTACAACACAATTAATTTTTAGGATGTCAATTACCAGACATCCCTAAAGTTATCTATAGGAAAGGGAGAAATTTTTCGACTCATCTTACACCCAGCTTGTTTAAACCGTTAAACAAAACCTGAGGAAGAAAAGAATAGTAGAAAGATGCAAAGCCTGCAGGTCCATGCCATGTTTCTGGCTTTAAAAGCACAACAACGGGAGAAGAATTCAAAATTAAAGGACACGTCACATGCATATCCACCAATGTGGTATACCTTCTCAGCTGTGGCTGCGGGGCCCAGTACGTGGGGAGAACAGGACGAAAAGCAAAAGTACGCTTTTTGGAACACCTAAATAATATTAAGAAGGGGGTCAGGAATCATTCAGTTCCCACACACTGTAATATGTGCCCATTGTTTAAAACCCATAATTTATCTTGGGTGGTCATTGAACGGGTGAATCTGGATGTAAGAGGAGGGGATATTACCAACAAACTCAGACAGAGGGAGGGATTCTGGATCCATAGATTGAAAACACTTCAGCCCTTAGGGCTGAATGTGGATGTCGATTTAATTTGTTTTTTATAAATTTTTCATAATAAAATTTTTCATAATATAATTTAATTTCTCATATTTTTATTCATTAAGCCTATGCTGTATTCCAGAATCCCTCTCTCCCTCCACTATGAACTTACCCCAGATGCTTTATTTATTTTATTTTATTCTTATTTTATTTTACACTTTACCCTAATCTTGTTGTTATGTTTATTCTATCCCTGGCATCTCTCAACCATGCACATAAGAGGTCTTTAATAATAGACTGTGAGTAATGCATGAGACTAACAAAGCACCGCTAACATTTAACCACTATATATGACAAGCATTAGATGTTGGGATCACTTTAAGATCATGAAAATGTTTTAAGTGTGTTTTACTTTTGAATATGAGTTTCTAACATATACCATTTATTGGTTGGCTAAATAACAATAATGCTCTGAACAAAACACTACTATTATGTATTTATTTTTATCTTATTTTATGATGGTTGTTCAATCTTCGTGGGGATGAAATGGAACGCACGTGCGTTCCAACGATATGGACTGCGTCTGTACAGCTGATCACTTCTGCACGGCTGACGAGAATGCGGATGATTCCGGGTTGGTGGAACGCACGTGCGTTCCACGGAGACGCTCCGGAACTCCTTATATGGATTGCTATTACGAACTGCAATACAGCTGACGAGTAACAGCTGATAGGGGAAAACCAGCCCGAAAAAAACGGCGAGAGGACCTATAAATAGAAGACCAAGTACCTCATCACTCCTGAGGAAGTCTGTGAATACAGACGAAACGCGTAGAGTTATATGATAGAACTTTTTATTTGATTTTATATATTTTTTCTGTTTGCTTGGCTGAGATCTCTACAAGGACTTCGTTCTCTGTATTGACTGGATGACAGAATTGTATTGATGAGCCTTTTTACATCTTTTATGCTGTAAGTGAAACCATTAAAGCCGATTTATACTTTTTCAAACAGTGCTATACTATGCTATTTCTCATTTCTTGCATGTAATGTCCACTACTCCAACCACGAGGAATTCATGAAAATCTACACATTTTGATGGGCTTGAAAACGACCTCAATTCTATGAGCGCATTTTCTTTTGTATTTTTTAGGTATAGGTATATCTTGCTTTGTTTCTATGTATATTGAGGATTAAGAGGAATCCTTTTGTTATAGCTGACCAAACAAAGGGAAGTAACTATCCTTTTATATTGTTTCACATACTGCACCTGGGTGGTCTAAACTTGTATTTTCTATATGGTATCAAAGGAGTGCCAGACAGTGCACTTTCCAGGCTGGGCAAAAGGTCTTAGTGCTCAAACCTGTGAAAACGGACAAGCTGCAGGCATCTTGGCAGGGCCTGTATAACGTAGTGGCCCAACTCTGTTATACTACCTATGTTATTGCCAGCTGTGCAGATGAAAGGATCCAGATAAGCTTGTGATGCCACGACAACAAAAACAAGCATAGTGGTAACAGATGGTATGACATATTAACATGGCATTCAGAAGAAACTGGACATTTTTGGTCTTGGCCTGCTCCCCTCTTTCTTGCAGCTTCCGCCAGAATGCACTGAATAAGGCATCTAGCCGATCCTCGAGCATCCCCTGTGAGCCTCGTGCTGCGGTGTCTGGTGTGGCATCCGCCATTATGGCCTCAGATTCAGTGCTGAGCGCAGGCCTCAGGTGTGGGTGAGTCGGTTGGTATTTCTTATAGCTTGGGGGCATAGCCTGTCTGTTTGTGCCGGGATAACCCCCACCGACTGGGGGGGGATTCGGGGTTCCCAGCCACCGCAGTGTGTCTGATAGCTAGCTTGGAGATCGGCCGCTTCTCTCATGCTCACCACCGCTGGTAGGCCGCAGGTTGTCTTTGGGTTACGGTTGCTTGGCTGCGTGCAGGAACTCTGCCGGGTGTAGCTCCAGTGTTCACCGACCCTCTCCGGCATTCAAATCCTCTGTGGTGAGTTATTAAAAGTCGATTTGTGAGAGTTTTTTTGATTCTCACATGGAGCTCTCTCTTGGTGCGACCAGTTAGCTCAGCAGCCGGGCCCCGTTTCCCACCATTGGTCTTTTATATGTTATGTTATTTTATTTTGCTTTTTATGGCACTATTATTGTTAATACCATTAAATATTTATACTGGATTTCCTTTGCCTTTTAATATTTTTTATTTCATTCACATTGTCTTTTTATGTATTTCCTTTGCTTTTTATTATTCTCTATTTCATTATATTGCCTTCTAGTTTTATCCTTATGCTTTATCCTTATTTAATCTGTATGTAGTTTTGTTTGTTTTTATACTACATTCCCCATAATGTCTCTGCCATTAGGAAGCTCATACATTGCTTTCCAGTCCCTTATCTCCTCCCCTCCAGCTCTCCTCCTCCCTCATGATGATGTCACAGCCCATGCCAATCACATGGGTGGGACACATGGGCCGGACTATGTATTTCACTCTACCTCTACTACATTCCCCATAAGCCTTCATGTGGGCCGGTCCATGGACGCCATATTGGTATCCTTAGTAAAAGGGTTTCTTTTGAGACTCCAATGCTCATTTTAAGGGGAGATACATCACATCCTCCTTCCCACTTTCCCCCCTCAAGTTCCTTACTTTTATTTTTATCTTTTGAAGCCAGTTCATTTATTTACACTGGCGGTGACCATCTGTATTCTCCCATTATGGTAATTGTGGCAGCCATCTTGGTTTCCCCTTTATTAAAGCCACCTTACAAATTAAATACTACCTCTGTTTTTAAAATAAATTGTATTAGAATGTTATCTATATTTCTATGTAATATCATCTATTTACTTTTTTGTTTATATTGGTTTATATTTTACTGTATACAATGTTTTAACTAATTAACTCCTGGTCACATGACCAACCACATCACCTGTTTTTAAGCTATTTAAACAAGATAGGACTCACACACTGTAAACACTTTGAAAAAGCCTGCCTGAAGAAGTGGTTTCATCAGAGTCCATACAGATGTTCAAACAGCTACTAGATGCATACTTGCAAAGACAGAATATTCAAGGATATAATCTTTCAATGTAGGGTAATAACTGCTTGATTCAAGGATAAATCTGACTGCCATTCTGGGGTCAATAAGGAATTTTTTGTCCTAGCTTGTTGCAAAATTGTGCTTCAAACTGGGGTTTTTTTTTTTTTTTTTTTTTTTTTCTTTTGGATCAACAGCAAAAAACAGGTGTGAGGAAGGCTGAACTTGATGGACGCAAGTCTCTTTTCAGCTATCTAACTATGTAATTACTATGTAAAGGAGAAATGCGTTAGTGTTATTAGCAATGTTATACCTTTTTTTATCTCCAAATAAAGCTTATTGTTTTATACTGCTTTGGAGACTCTAGACCTATCTTTGAAAAAATATATATTTTTTTTATCCTGGAATTTTATCCTGAAGATTCTCACAGGAACATCCTCGGTGGGGATCATATCACCCAAGCCTTATAGGATTGAGCAATACCTGTATTTGCTCTCTGTTTGACATCTGACTGCCATCCAGTGGTAGAAACAATTCACAGCCTGAGAACAAAAAACTCACCAAGAAGTACCTGGATCTACCATTATATCCACAAACGGGGATTGTTCCGTCCATGCGCATCAATCTGAACATAAGCTCCAGAAAATTGTAAGTGCATTTCTGTTATCTATACTTCACCAATATATTTAATATACTACACTATATTAAGTTTCTTTGTTCATTCTATATATCACTGGATCTGAGAACAATTCTACAGGCGCTGTCTCCCCGCACCCCTTTCTGCAATCCAACTACACCACCAGAAAGAAGAGACTCTGGTTAGGGAAGACCAAGCTGCCACATATACAAAGCACAGGCGCCAAAAGTCCATCCCCTCATTATTCCTGAACACATGGTGGCGGCAATCTTGGACAGTCGAACGCCCAGCGGTGTTCGTCGACAATCTCATGGAACTGATTTTGGACACGGCTTCCCACGAACACTGCTGAAATCAACGACCCTCCATTGTTCTGTTTCAAGTTCATACGAATGCCGTGCCGTTTGGTAAATTGACAATTCACGAACAGAACTGTACCAGATAGGAAACCCATGGAGCTCATTCATTTAGTCGAATGCACAATGTACAAGACTTTAACTCCATGGCGATTGAACTGCATACATGGGATCTGAGCACTGTTCGGTTATATTGAGCGCTCAGATCTAAGCTATCTGGGGATACGTTGAATGTGGGGGCTCCGTTCGGTATATTTGGAAATATGTATTTTTATGTGTTTTTACCATTACTGTAAAGGGGATATTCTCTCTCAGTGGAGGTAATTGAGTTACTTTAAGCACTTAACCCTATTATCTCCAGGATAGAGAGGAGGAGTTGAACTGTTTTGTGGGAGTGTTTGCATTCTGTACTTGTACATGATTGGTTACTGTAAAAACTGTCTCTGTCTTCCACATGGTCCCTAAGGAAGTGTCCCTTGCTGGAAGACCTGCATTAAAGGCTGACATGTAGCCCCCATTAAACAGATCCTGCTTGACCCTCAATACAGAGCCTCGTCTCATACTTGGGGGAATAAAGCGTATGATTCCTGTTCGGCGCTTAGGAGTGTTCAGTAGCTGACTTCACGTTTGGGAAAAAGAACAGCTTTGTCGGCGTTAACCCCTTCCCTACTCGGGGTGCTGTTACACATATCCATAAGAATATTTAACCAGCTGAAGGAAGATTATAACCTAATAGGTCGGGAAGTTTTTCCCTGTTTGAGGATTAAAAACTTTTTCAAACATAACCCTATCACTAACCCTATCTATTCATGACAATTTTATTAAGAAACAACACAGGAATAAATTAATCTGCAGAGTAAAGAATGTATTAATAATTAATCAGATCTCCCCTCTTATTATTTCTATAGGAAAACGGGAAAGAGATTTTGATAAAGAATTCTCTTTCCAGACTTGGTGTAAAACCTGGCCGGAGGTACAGGAATCAGTACAGTACATTCTGTCAATTTACAGGACACTTTCTATAAATTAATCCACAGATGGTATCTTGATCCCCGAAGAAGAAGTAAATTTGATAAACTCAATCTTGGAGGTGCAATCAGCCTTCAGGCACTCTTTTCCATATCTGGTGGGAATGCCCACAATTGTATAAGATTAAAAACGAAACTGAGGGAATCATTAGAACTGCCTAGGTCAAATAAACAAACTAAATATCTAATAATTAATATCTTATTGGCAATTAAGAAATGTATAGCCAGAGAATGGCGTAGAGTAAACCCTCCAGAATGGGCACAAATAATAAGTCAGATCTCACACCAAAGGAAAATGGAATATTACTTTTATGCAAGGAATAGTAATTTAACCTCATATTATAAAATGTGGTCACCATGGTTTAAACTTGTCTTAAATAACTAGTCCCTCATGGGTATGATGCTCACCGCAACAAGTAACATTTTGTTAAAATGGATGTTAAAGGACACTGTCACTGTCATTGTATGTAGAGGGGAAGGGGGAAGGCATAGAATGGAAGGTCTCACTAAGCAATACTCCCATTGCCCAAATTATGTTATGTATAAAATAATCCTTAATGCTCCAATACTATTGAAATATATGTTTGAACAAAGCATGTATGTATGTATGTATGGAAGAATGCATGGAGGAGAAGAATGTTACACATTATAATTCTTTGATTTTAATGAGGGATACATTTATATCTGGAAGCCTAATGGTAACTAGAGGTGGTTCATTGTTGAAAGAATTTCGGACTGTAATGTAATGTAATCTTTTGTGATCTGTATTTTGGATTTAACAAACTTCTCAAATAGAATGGTGATTGTAACGGTTACTCCCAGGCTAGCTGGAAGCTGGACCGCTTGGAAAGTCTGGATCCCAGTTTAGAGAGAGGGAGAAGCCGCTTTATCTCGATATCCGGAAGGATCCTGTAAGTGTAGAACAATCCCACTAGCTATTTTACAACTAGGATACTCTTTCCCCACAAAACGAGTCGAGGCTGCGATTTGAAGGTCAAACAAGAACTGATTTTAATGGCACACAGGGATCGGTATTTATGCAAAATCTCAGGTCCAGGGACAGCCCTCTCTGGACCTGATGGGATACATGGATAACACAATGAATCAACCAATAGGAATACATTGTATCATTTGAATTTGCTACCGCCCAGCTTGGAGATAATAAATCCAACGGTTAGAGTAATACAATTATCTCGAAGCGCCCAAAACCCACGTTTATTTTACACGCAGAAAACAGATTAAAAATACATAACTCTAGCATTTTAATCTATACTTTGGTACTTTCACCATTCATTTTGTAGCTCTGGTCTTTGTGCACTAGTTCACCGAATAGCGACTCAAACTCACGAATCCTCTGCTGTATTTCGTCATGATAAAGTCTGTTCGTGTATTTGGACGCAGGCTGGAAATGGCGGCCATGTTTTTAGGTGCAACAATAGGCAGCGGGACCTCGGCGTCAACTCGCGGAACTAATAGCGGCCAGAGTTGTGCCCGAATCCCCGCTCTCTGGCTGGATGTCGTCTCTGTTCGGGATACGAAGTTAGCCCTCCTTGAAGGGGCACTTAACTTGCGGTTAACCGCAACATTCTACATTCTAATTGAGGCCACACGCCAGGTTGCAGGTGGTCCCCATTCGTGACCCTTTTGGTAGTTTAATCATTGGTAAATAAGGCACGAACAGATATATACTGGGGCCGTCAATTAGCCTGCGGTTAACTGCAAACCGCAACTCCCTGGGTCATCAATTAGTGGCACACTCTCTCAGCCGAGTGGTCGACCGTTCGGTAGTTTGAGAGGTGACTGGGGTTAAGTGGCGGCACACGCCAGGAGCCGGGTGGTCGGTTGTTCGTTTAACGAACCGGTGTATATATAATCCATTCGGGAGAGGGTGCAAAAGTCAAGTACCGAAGCCATAGTATCACAAAATAGTCAACATAATCCGTATTTGTAACAGTTTTGTAACAGTGATGTTTTATTATACATGTATTTAAGAAAACACTTAAATATAATACGTTATATAATTTTTCATTTTTTTTAAATTCTACGTCCTATGGTTAAAAAGCTTCCTTCCCACTTACAGGATACAAAAGGCACATTAATTGCTCTTGAGAACCTACAAGTCCCACCATATACACTGTTAGGAAGCCTGGATGTAGTATCTCAAACGTAATATTCCAAACGAGAAGGGTCTACTTGCCTGTAGAGTCTTCTTGAATCAATCCAATATGAATGAACCACAAATATTGGCACTTCTTCTTTTCATCTTATTACATCATTACTTTATGTTCGAAGGGAGGTTTAACCTTCAGCTAACCAGAACTGCGATGGGAACATCTTGCGAGTTATGCAAACTTATTTTTGGGTTGGAAGGAGCAGTGTGTCGTCAATTCTTCAGAATATAATATATACCAAGAATTCATCTTGAATGATATTGATATATAGATGACATCATGCTCAAATGGACTGGCTCTATTCCTATGTTTGAAAATCTTAACAGAAATCAATTGGTACTTAGCCATATGGGCTCTAAAACAACAAACTCCACATGGCTCAACAGTACCAAAGGAACAAATAAATGTGAACACTGTAAAGCATGTCAATATATAGAACCAACTAAATTGACAGTGTCTAACCAAATTAGAACCAAAGTATTAACAAACATCTTTATAAACTGTGACAGCACAAGACTGGTCTACCTGATCACCTGTGACTGCGGAAAACAGTATATAGGCAAGACCTTCCAACAGTTCAGGTGAAGGATTCTCCAACAGGTCAATTCAATAAAGAATCACAACATTCCAACTCTCTTGGCGAAACATATGATTAACATTCATGATTCCAATACAACTTTCCTAAAATTTCAGGCAATTGAGAAGCTATTACCTGTAACAGATCCCTTATACTCTGGCTGAGTATATCCATTGTAAGTCTCCCAAATCCAAAGTGAAACAATGATCAGAGCTCTTAGCTACCCAAACATCAGCCGAGACTTGAACACTCCCACAGCACGCCCATAATACTGCCACAACACGATCGAGCATAAAGAACATAAAGCATAGAAATACCCTAAAACATAGCAAAGACATAAAACAACCTCACACATAATACATCCCCACATAGCTCCTGGTTCCAGCTATAATCCCTGCAAATAGCGGAGCTATCAGATGTACAGAGCCCAATAAATCATCGTATAAATTCTGGGCTTGAGGCTCTGTACATACCCAAAAATAGTTCAACAGAATCACTTGGTTTAGGCCGGCAGATTCAAATTTCACGCCAAAACCATGCAGCGACCAATCAGTGCTCATGGAGGGGAGGGGTTCCAAGCTAAGCCTTTTAACTTGTGCTAGGCTATCAGGAAAAAGGGTGCAAACCCAGTTTGCATAGTGGCTCCTTCTCCAATTGGTCTCTTAAACCACGTAGCGACCAATTAGTGCTCAAGGAGGGAAGGTGTCCTAGAAAGGAGGATTTCAATCAACAAATACTCCAGAAAGAATCACAATGGATTTTTAAATTTAAGACTCTTGCCCCTTAAGGCTTGAATGGGGAATTCAATTATACATCAAATCTCCATAAATGAATACCATCATCAATTAATCTTTCTGTTTCTTTAAAACAAAATTTAACTAATTTAGCACAAATTCATCCTATGTATATTATGGCTCTTTTGAATTATTATGGAATTATTTACAGTGAAATACTTTAATAAATCATCAAAATGTCTACTTATATCTAGAGTTGAGTAGACACCTGGATGTTCGAGTTCGCCAAGTTTGAGTTCGGGCTCGAACTTGACCGAAACTTGACCCCGAGCCTGAACCCCAACCCCATTGAAGTCAATAGGGACCCAAACTTGTGGGCACTAAAATGCCTCTAAAAAAGTCCTGGAAAGGACTAGAGGGCTGCAAAAGGAAGTAAAATGGGGGTAAGAGTAGTAGGACAAGTGCCCTGCAAACAAATGTGGATAGGGGAATCACTTAAAATAACATAAAATACATAAACATTTAAAATACAGCTGAGCCATAAAATAGCACTATATGGAACCTTTGACAACTTAAACATTTGCAGCCTGTGTATTTTTTGCAGTCTAATAACGCCATCAGGTTTTTAAAACTATCCGTCTCCACCAGACAGAATGACAGTATTTCAAATGCCAGCATTCAGGGCCAGGGATTGCGGGTGGGTAGGGGGGCACTTCCTCTTTCTCTCCAGTGTTTGGGAAATGGACAGCTGAACGCTTCCATGGGACAGTGTGGAGATGCTGGACAATTGTGTACCTGGCCTATGCTGGTGCAGGAACCCACCCTCTGAGCCACATATGGGTTATCTTGCTATCTATTACTTGTTTTTTGTTATATCTCCTTTTCATGTGTGTTTATGTGTGCATTGGTTTCTTTATTTATGATATGGATATTGTTTTTTTTTATTGGTTTGTTTTTTTTGCTGCCTCAAGGTAGTAAACAAAGAGAAAAGCATAGTATGAGCCTCTGTGTCTTGTTATAAAATTCAGTTTTCGTTTATATCTGATCAACGTTATTTACATCTCTGGTATTCTCCCATATGCATGTTGTGTGTAAAAGAACATGCTATATTCATTGTTATGGTACGTTTTAGCAGTAAACCAAAATGTTTAAATGTCTATCTGTTCCTGTCCAAATTAAGAAAATTGAATTGCGTATATACGCTGAAGTAATTTGACACACAGAGTTCAGGTTAAAATAACTTCGAGAAAATTTATTGGCAAGTGATTAAAAAACGGGCGCGCAGGCCCTTTTAAGAGGCATTTTGCGTCATCATTGATTATTAGAGTATCAGCAAATAAACATCATTAATTGGATTAATTGTTAAGTGTCGGGATTAGTGTCCACCTATCAATATTATTAATTGGCTTAAAAACTAAGTGGTTAGTCCCGTGCCCACCCACCAAGAGGTGGGATTGTTCTGGACACGGGTGGGGACAAGGGGGTCTTGAGCGTCATTTTACACGGTCGGTGATCTCAGGCCTCGTGGCCAGGTGCAAGGTCTCTTATGAATAGAACATTTCATTACTACTGTGTTCTCATGGCCTTCAAGTTATACTATGTTGCAAGTTAGGGGAAAGTCAGCAGTTCCTGAGTTAATCATGTCTTTAGAAAATACAGTCTTTGTCTATTGTATTAGATGTGCTGGGAAATTCTGTCATGTAATGTAGTTTTTAAAATGAACAAGTTAGGTTATGAGGACAAAATGGAGGAATGAAGAAGTCAGGTTAGGAGGACAAAATGGAGGATTCGCAGTATGGAGTTAAAATGGGGTTAGTGCAATAATTCAGTACAAGTGTAATAAGGATTTTTAATAATTCCACATCAGTCCCCCCTATGAAATGTTAGATTCTAAGAGATAAAACTTTATTATGTTAGTACCAGGAAGACGTGTTAACCCAAAGGCACAGAAACCCCGTGGCCGCTAGCTTGGTGTTAATGCAAAATGCAAGTCTGTCCCTAGATCTGACCCTAATAGGCTAACTAATCGTCAGCATGGCTCTCGAACACTTCACTCCCATGGGTGGCCCATGATGGCTTGCCCACCACTTCTCCACACGGGGTCTTTACCATTCACTGACGCTGATGCTGTCCCTAAGCTGGTCCCTTCCTAGAATTCTCGCACTTTATCAACAAAAGGGATAGTTTGCAGCGGTAAACAGGGTGAGTTGAGATCTTGGAAATCTTGGTCATCAACTTCGAGATGTGCGAAAGTGGGTGCCGCTTGGTCAACAGTCTTCATGAGGGACTTCCTCAAACAAGGGAGGATACAACAAAAGAGAAGAGCAAAAATAAAAAGAAAAATTAGTATTGCCATACCAATATGCATTAAAGCCTTTTGCCATCCTGTCATCCAACCAAACCATCTTTCCCAGGGATCTTTAATCCCAGAATTCCTTTTTAACTCTTCAGACAGGTCATTTAATTTTTCTATGGCTAATGTAACTTTACCATTAGGGCCTGTGTTTTCTGGGATATAGGTACAACATGTCATGGTGTCAGGTAAAATTTTACATACCCCTCCTTTTTCGGCTAAGATCATATCTAAGGCCATTCTATTCTGGAAGGCCATTTGGGATGTGGCCTGCAACTGTTCGGCCAATCCCTGGAGGGCATCTCTGGTATAATTAACAAAACGCTGTTGATTATAATAAATGTAATTTATCCAATTTAAATTCTTATTGGTGGTAACTATTGCAAAAAGTGATTCAAATCCTGCAGCAACTTCATCTCTTGCTTTAAATTCATTGGGCACCCCCCTAGGCACCCCAATGGCATCAATATAAACATGTGGGTCAAAACTCCCCTTCACTGGGGCTTCGCGCTTAACCTTAGTGTGTCTGGACTCGTGGGTGATGAGGTGTGTATCAGAGATGATGTGTATGGGCATAATGGCCTTAGCCAAAGTACACTCCCCACACCACTCCTTGTCCATCCTGGATCTTAGCTGTAAATCCCCACACAACCAGTAAATATCCCCCAATGACCTAGTGTGAAACTGCAACAAGTTCATGGAGACATTTCTGTAGGTAGCACAATACCCCTTGGAGAAGTTACCCAAAAATTTACCAATTCCATCATAATTAGCATAACAAGTGTAATTACCTTTATACACAGTAATACCATCCGGGGGTTTGACATCCTTGGTTAGGAGAGGATACTCCTTTGTCCATGCTATACATATGGACCTATTGAAATCATAATGATAGGCAAAAAGGCTCAAAACACATTCTTCTATATCTACTGGCAGGATTAAAGGCACAGTACCCAGGTGAGGCCGGGCACCGCCACACACATAGCATGCGGTCTTGTTATGCTTATTAGCATTATATTTCATCCATTCTAACCATAGATTAACATCATTAAAACCTGTTTCAGCGGCCATGGTATCTTCAAAGGTGGGGTTAGCAGTGGCCATCATATCTTGAAAAGTCTGGATGTGTGGTTTTAATGGATTAGGGACCATATGAGTGGCCCCTTGCCACTCAGAAGAGTTGCACATATCTTTGAGTTAGAAATGCCCTAACTTATGGTAGGAACCCTTTTTCCAATACATTCCCATCACATATTGGTCTGCATCTGTTGGACTTGGATGCTCAATGTTAAGGATTAATTTCATTGGTGTTCCCCCCCCAGGCTTTCTTAAAGTCATTCTCTGGAGAAGGGATCTACCCTGATCATCTACTTTAGATAAGGCACTTTTTGGCTTGTAACCCCAGGCAGGCCCGGCATTCCATCCCGCCGCCCCCCAATGGTCACAATTGTGCCCCCATTGTTTGTCCACTACACAAACATATGGGGCTTTTGAATGGGGGATATCTCTATAGATATTCTGAATTTGTGATGTAGGGAACGGGCATTCTACGATGTCACAATAGTCAAAGGTATAGGTAGCCACATGGGTACATGATGAATTATACCAGAAGGTGTACCCACTAACATCCTTAGTAATGGCTACCTGTTGGGCCTTAATTAGGCTAATTAAGGAGAAGGTGTACCAGAGGTACATGCTTGTGCGGTATCTGCTTCCTCTGGGGCAGGAGACTTCTTGCAATGGGAAGCGTGGATCCAATGTGGCCTACCGGCCAGTTTGACGGAAGTTGCGGTGATCAGGAGAACTTGGAATGGACCGTCAAATCTTGGTTCCAGGGTATTTTTCCGCACAAACTTCTTGACCAGAACCCAATCTCCGGGAAGCAGGTTGTGGGTACCTGTATCCAAATCGGGATCTGGAATTGAAGAGAAAACTTGGGCATGTATTTTGTTTAAGGCACTTGCAAGTTCAGTTACATAGTCTACTAAAACATCTGATTGGAGCTGTAACTGCTGCGGATAATAACAACCTAGTCTGGGTGCTGTCCCAAATAGAATCTCATATGGGGATAATGAATGCTTCCCTCTAGGTGTGTGCCTAACGCTGAATAAAGCTATTGACAGGCTTTCTGGCCAGGGCATCTTTGTTTCTTGTGACATTTTTAACATTCTGGCTTTTAGAGTGCCATTCATGCGCTCTACTTTACCACTACTTTGTGGGTGGTAAGGGGTGTGGAAGGCTAGGGTCACCCCTAGAGCAGTCCAAATTTCTTTAGTCACTGTTGCTGTAAAGGCTGGGCCTTGATCACTTTCAATGACTTCTGGGAGTCCGAATCTACATACAATATCTGTAAGTAGGCGCTTTGCGGTTGTTTTTGCAGTGATATTGGCCACTGGGTAGGCTTCTGGCCAGCCTGTCCACTATTACTAGTGCATATTCATGAGGCCCACTCTTGGGCATTTGGATGTGGTCGATTTGAATTCTCTGGAAGGGGTACATGGGCTTTGCCAGGTGCTTTGAAGGCACTTTGATTGGTCTTCCTGGATTGCATTTTGCACAAATGACACAGGCCTTACAGAAGCTGTTGATCAATGTTGTGATTCCAGGTGCTTCATAATACTTCTGTATGAGGGCGGCCATCAATTCTTTTGACAGGTGTGCAGGCCCATGTGCCCATTGGACAACTGCTGGATATAAATTTCTTGGAAGGCAGAATTTGAAGTTGTTGTAATATATTCCGTCCTTTAGGATGGCTCCTTTATTCTTCCATTTCTGGATTTCTTCAGGGGTGATTGCAGCTTGCTGTTCTCGCAAAATTCTTAAATCGGTAGGAAGAGTTTGCAGAGCAAAAACAGGAACTTCTTCTTCTTGTCCGGACACTTCTTCATCCACTTCCTGCAAATTTCTGGCTGCTTGCTTAGCAGCCTGATCAGCCAAATGGTTGCCCTTTGCTTCATCTGTATCCAACTTCCCATGTGCCTTGACTTTCAAAACGGCCACTTCTTCAGGGAGTAGGAGGGCATCCATTAGATCCTTGATTGCAGAACTGTGTTTAACTGGTGTACCGGCGGTGGTAAGAAATCCTCTCGTCTTCCAAATAAGGCCGAAGTCATGCGCCACACCCAGAGCATATCTTGAATCTGTATAGATGTTGGCACGTTTTCCTTCGGAAATTTTGCATGCTGAAGTCAGAGCTTGTAATTCAGCTTCTTGCGCAGACATTGCTGGCGGTAAGGATGATGATTTGATAACTTCATCTGTTGTGGTTACGGCATATCCTGTATGGTATCTTCCTTCTTCATCAGCATATCTTGAACCGTCCACAAACAGGGTAAAATCTGGATCTGGTAATGGATTCTCATGCACAGTTGGTAGGTGCACTGTCTCCATTTTCATCTGTTCAAAACAGTCATGAGGTGTTTCAGGGTCATAATCATTCACTATGACCAGATCTTGAAATTCTTTTTCTAGGAAGTGGCGTGGCCATGCTTCCAGAAGGTCAGTTGTTGGGTATTTGGCAATACCATTTTCCTGTAGCTGTTCTTCATCCATGGTGGCCCATAACTTTGCCATGGGCCCAAGATCATTCCATGACCTTGTCTTCAACTTGGTAACAGGAATATGTGGGATAGCAGTATCCCAATGGCGGTAGAGGTAGTTGAGTTGTTGAGGTAGTTGGACCAAGACCATGCTATTGCCTTCAGAGTCACAATAGAAATCTTTAGCAGTGAGCTTTACATCAGTCCAGTGGTAAAGCTCATCTTCATAGCAAGGTTCAGGAGTAATGTTCGGCTTGTACCACATGGTACAGAAGGCGTAATCCGGGCCTTCACAAAGAGGTGTCTCATCTTCATAAAATGTCAAATGTGGATGCATGACTTTCTTGATACATCCACAGAGCAGGTAAATGTAGGTTTCATCCGTGATAAATCCATAATAGATACCCCCCTCAGGGAGTGGAAGAAGAGTGGACGGATTAAGAACTTGACATCTTTGGATGGAAATGTTGTCAGGTAAAAGAAGATGACATTGTAGGCGCAGGTGTCTGGCTGGGGACACGTGCTTGAGCTGGACTTGGTTGATAATGGCAGAGATGTCATGAGGGGCCAAAACAACCAAGGGGTGGCCAAGGACCAGGTCTGAAGTTCTTTCTATGAGTTCCCTTGCGGCAAAAACAGCCCTGAGGCAGGAAGGGGTCCCTCTGGCCACAATGTCCAATTGACATGAGAAATATCCAATAGGCCTCTGGCGGCCTCTTAAGTCATTAGTTTGGGTAAGAACTCCTGTTGCATGGCCTTGTCTTTCAGAGACAAATAACTTGAAAGGTTTGGTATAGTCAGGTAGGCCCAAGGCAGGAGCAGAGGCAATGGCACGTTTTAGAGAATTGAAATTGTCCAGAGCTTCATTGGTCAAACAGAATGGGTCAGACTTAAGTGCATCATAGAGAGGTTGCATAAGCAGAGAGGCTTCTGGGATCCATGCTCTGTAGTAGGAAATGAGGCCTAGGAAGGCATGGAGAGACTTTGAAGTCCTTGGAGGCGGAATATCCAGTACAGCTCTCACCCTGTCCCGAGTAAGATGTCTGGTACCTTGAGATAGGCAATGTCCAAGGAAAATTACTGAAGGTTGGCAGAATTGCAGCTTGATGAGTGAAGCTTTGCATCCTTGTTCTGCCAAATAGCACAGGAGACTAATTGAACACTTTTCAGTAGTGGGTATATCATCTCCACAGAGCAGTAAATCATCCACATACTGTAGCAAAACAACTTCTGTGTGTTCAGCTTGCCATGGGTCGAGGATGGTGCCCATGGCCTTTGCAAATTGACTTGGAGAATTTTGTGCCCCTTGGGGCATGACAGTCCAGGTATACTGTTGCATCTCATGGGTGAAAGCAAACAGGTATTGACAGGATGGGTCCAGTGGGACACTGAAAAAGGCATTGGCCAGGTCAATGACTGTGAAATACTTTGCAGATGGTGGGACTCCAGAGAGCAAAGTATGGGGATTTGGTACAAGAGGGGTGTCCAGGACAGTAGCTTCATTGACAGCACGGAGATCCTGAACCATCCTGTACTTCTCTGGCTCACCTTTTGGAGTTTTCTTTTTCACAGGAAATAATGGAGTGTTGCATTCTGATTTACATTTCACTAGAGCACCCTTCTCCAAGAGTGCTTTGATTTGGACAGAAATGGCTGCAGCCTGTGCTGGTTTTAATGGATATTGTGGTTTTCTTGGTAACTTAGCTCCTGGAACAAGCTTTACCACCACAGGAGGGACATTTAGGTGGCCTATGTCCTCTGGGCCTGAGGACCATAATTTAGCAGGCACCTGTGTTTTTAGCACATCTGGGAAATTGGACCTCGGTTCTGCTGCCTCCCCACAGGGACCTTCTTATTGCAGCATCAGAGGTAGGGAGCACAAGGCTGAGGTGTCTGATTCAGATAGAGGTGTAGACATTTCTACTTGTCCGTCTGGAGTGAAGGTGATAGATGCCTGCAGGCGTGAGAGAACATCAGCGCCTAACAGGTTAATTGGGCATGTGGAGGATACCACAAAGCGAGCAAGCAGGCTAGAGCCAACTCGTAGTGGAGTTGTTAAAGGGCTGTGTCTTGGCTGGCCATCCACTCCAACACAAGAGACATCAATATTGGACAGGAAAGATGGGTCTGGCAGGTCTTGTTCTCGCAGAACACTACGGGCTGCACCTGTGTCAACAAGAAATGTGGTTGGTTGGCCCTCAATGGGTAAAGTCACTGTAGCAAGTGGCCCCCCCTTATCCCCTGTAGACACTGCCATAACAGGGGTTAATGACACAGGCTTGCCAATTTCCTAATCATCTGGTTCCTCAATTATCGGAACCTCCTTCTCGGCCTTAGGGGCCGGGGCAGGCCTGGGCGGCTTTCTTGGCTCTCTTTGGTTCTGGGCAATCACTTTTAAAATGTCCTTTAGCTTTGCAATTAAAACAATGTCCCTCCTCCGGTCTGGTTCCCTTGGGAACAGGTGTGGAGCGGGACACCATGAGAGGAGCCGAGGTGGGTCTTCTTGGGGTCTGGGCAGATTCTAAACCTCTGGCAACTAAAAGCAGAGTATCCAGAGGAACAACCTTATATTCTGGGCGTGCAGCAATGATTCCCTTGCGTATAGAGTCTTTAACTCCTTGGACAAACGCACCTGACAGCATTTGTGAATGAATCTTGTCAGTAAGATCAAACCCCAAATCTGTGAACATTTGATACAGTCTAGCATGAAACCTTTCCACTGATTCTCCTTTATCTTGTATGACATCAGTAAGGCCAGCTGCCTGATCTGCAAGTTTGTCCTTAGCCCATTCTCTTAATTGGTTGCAAAAGGTTACCCCGGAGGGGTAATCAACATCACTGGAGAGCAGATCTGTACAGAGGTGGCGGGCCATGCTTGGCCAATATGCATCCCCTGCTTTGATAGCACAAATGCTCAGCAGATCACGCCATGCGGCGGAATAAGTCTTTTGAATCTGAACTATCCCTCGGTAAAAAGGCATAGGCTGCTTTTCTGGGTCAGGGAGTGCCTTCATTAAAGCACTAGCTTGAGTGGGGTTAAAGGCAACATATTTAGGAGGGGCCCGTCCTCCCCGACCCTTGTGTCCGAAGGGATCATCGATAGAACGATGAGTTGAAGCTCCCGCAGCTTCCAATGAGACCTGGGATACCCTGTCATCCTCTTCCTCATCTATTTCTATGATTTGGGCCCTCCTGCGTGAGGGGCCCGCTTGAGGTGTTAGGACCGGGGGGTGAGAGGGAGTCCCAGATGCAGGGGTGGTTAGCGAGTCATAGCCTAGGTAGTCACCGGGAATTACCGGCATCAGGGCTGAATGACTGGGGGCCGCCATATTGGGGGCGTGAAAGGAAGCTGCATTGGGGTTAAGGGAAGAAGTGACGGCCATGTTGGATGTGGGCACATCCGGGGCAGACTGTGCCGTACTGGGCATGACCGGAACCTGGGGAGTGGCTTGGGGAAGGGGTTGTGGGTAGCCGGGATAGGGCAGGGCCATGGGATATGGGAAGGGGTAGGGCCAGGCCGGGGAGGGTAGGAGAGTAGGGTGGGGATTTACAGTTAAGGAGGTGGGGTATTGGACCGGGGTGGGGACGGTTACGGGAGGGGACGGAGAGGGATTGGTAGGGGTGGGTGCAGAAGGAGGAGCCGGAGCAAGGGTGGAGGAGGTAGTTAGCTGGGCGGATAAAGAGGGGAGGGGATTATTAACGGAGAGAGAATGCGGGGAAGAAATGGCAGATGAAATGTTAGGATTAGGTACAGGAGGTAGCGTAGGGATGGATGAGGATGATAGGGATGTTAGAGACGGGGAAGGGGAAAAGAAAGATCCATCAGAATTCAGGACCGGGCAGACAGGGGAGGTGATGGGATGGGCGTCGGGAGGATTGGGAGTGGGGAACATAGTCAGCTGGTTATCACCTATTGCTGACTGAACCTTGGGAATAGACATTACCTGTGCGCCATTTTGGGGCGCTGGCTGGGGGAATACCCCAGCAACACAATTAATTATTATGATACACAAACAATTTCACACCTTTGTGATTTACTTCTTCCTCAACCCAACCTTCTTGCTATATAGCCGTCGCTACTCTGTACCATGCTTCAGCAGTCTTTAATAAATCATTATCTGTAAGCTTGCCTTTCTTCTCTGTCAGTAATCTACGCCAACTTTCTGGTTGCAATCTTCCACATGTCGGTACAGCAATTTTACATACTTTTGCAATCTTTTCAACACCTTTAACCATCTCCTCACCCTCTCTGTCTTCAACTAAATCACATGCTAACCAGCCCTTACTGGGCTTACTCAAATCCTGTCCCATAATCCCTTTTCCCCTATACCAGCGTCCTAAATATAGGGAGAGAGAAGGAAAATTGAACGGGAACGTCTACAATGCTCGACTGCCACCTGAGAACCGTGGGTCTTTCTCAAGTGCGTCTTCCCAAAACGTAGACTAGTCACTGAATCCGCCTACCCGGGGTGGTAGACACGGATTGGAGCGAGGTGAGAAGTGTGTGACCAATCACTTCTCTATTAAGAGAAATGGGAGTGGATAGTATAATAGTATAGAAAGTGTAGAAAAGATGAAAGGCAAGGAAAATCCTTAGAGACAGACACAGGAGTTCATGAGACTCCTAATTAAACAAACAAGACAACAATACAATTGAAATACAGTGCATGCATCACAGTTCATATGAAATCAACAGTAATTCCTTTCCTTTACTCGTGTGCTTACTCCAAAGTCACCTCCCTCAACCTCGTAGTGTCTCCACTACCTGCGGCCGCGGAAAACAACTGACACCGGTCCGAGTTCCGCCAGCCTCCCTCGTCACAGCAGCCCACTAATAGTGTCTGCGCTACCCTCACCCTCGAAGTGCCCCTATAAAAACCCACTTACAGGTCTCACTACCACGTGGCGATGAAGACAGCAATGCCTGCCCGAACTCATCCACCAAATGTGCTAAAAATTGGAATGGCTCCAGCTCAGCGCTCAAAGCTGGAGGGTACCATCACTCTGCAAGCAGAGTTACATGCACAGAGAAGCTAGCTAGGCTATCAAAGTGACACAAGAAGGATCCCCAGGAAACTGAGTCTACACAATCTCCACAGATCCAACACACCTCTTTTTCCATACAGCCCCAGCCACGAGGCTCCTAAAAGAGTAAAACAGGCAAAGAAAGACCCCCAGGAACACATCCACAGGTCAACCCCCCTTTTTCCCTACAACCACAGCACCGTGGTTCCTAAAAGGAGTAAAACAGGCAACAGAAGACCCAGGCAAATCCCCTCAGGTCCACCCCCCTTTATCCCAAAAAGGGGTAAAATACAAACAGACAGACAAACTCAGGCAAATCCCCTCAGGTCCACCCCCCTTTATCCCAAAAAGGGGAAAACAAGCAAAACAGAGAACCCCAGGCAAATCCCCTGCAGGTCCACCCCCCTTTATCTCAAAATGGGGAAACAGGCAAACAATCCAAACATACCCAGGCAACAGATAGACTAAAATGCAGGTAAACAAGTGAGTAACGAGGCACCGGGCAAGATATTACCTGTCTTTGATGTCCTCCCGGGAAGCAGTCACAGACACGTGGACGGGTCAATCAAAGGGGCCGGAACATACCGGTGGCTCTGCAGAAGTCTCTACCGTGTACCTGGAGGTGATCAATCTCCTTTCCTTCCCCCCGGATTCCTCCGTCCAACTGCGTCTTCCTTAGGACGGCTCACCGGCCGGACATAGCCCGGTGCCCCACGTTGGGCGCCAAGTTGTTATGGTACTTTTTAGCAGTAAACCAAAATGTTTAAATGTCTATCTGTTCCTGTCCAAATTAAGAAAATTGAATTGCGTATATACGCTGAAGTAATTAAGTCTGACACACAGAGTTCAGGTTAAAATAACTTCGAGAAAATTTATTGGCAAGTGATTAAAAAACGGGCGCGCAGGCCCTTTTAAGAGGCATTTTGCGTCATCATTGATTATTAGAGTATCAGCAAATAAACATCATTAATTGGATTAATTGTTAAGTGTCGGGATTAGTGTCCACCTATCAATATTATTAATTGGCTTAAAAACTAAGTGGTTAGTCCCGTGCCCACCCACCAAGAGGTGGGATTGTTCTGGACACGGGTGGGGACAAGGGGGTCTTGAGCGTCATTTTACACGGTCGGTGATCTCAGGCCTCGTGGCCAGGTGCAAGGTCTCTTATGAATAGAACATTTCATTACTACTGTGTTCTCATGGCCTTCAAGTTATACTATGTTGCAAGTTAGGGGAAAGTCAGCAGTTCCTGAGTTAATCATGTCTTTAGAAAATACAGTCTTTGTCTATTGTATTAGATGTGCTGGGAAATTCTGTCATGTAATGTAGTTTTTAAAATGAACAAGTTAGGTTATGAGGACAAAATGGAGGAATGAAGAAGTCAGGTTAGGAGGACAAAATGGAGGATTCACAGTATGGAGTTAAAATGGGGTTAGTGCAATAATTCAGTACAAGTGTAATAAGGATTTTTAATAATTCCACATCATTCATTATAACAACTAGGTTTAATTGGATTATCCTTCCATCAAAATTTTACATTTTGTTTTCATCTCTTTTGTTCTAGCTTCAAGCTACTGTTAACATTATCTTATCAAAACTATGTTTTCAATCATCAGTTGCAGCTGATTTCCAATTTAACTGTTTCATATGCATTTTTTTCTAACATATTATCCATGTTTGACTGTAGCTCTTCTCTCATTTTGATATATATTACTTACAAGTGAATTTCATAGAAACCGAACTGGAAACATAGCTGGCTTGGAAATTATTTTGGACTTAAATTTTCTTTGAATTCCCTTTCCATTCACTTTAGTGAACAACACTGCCTGTGTTTGACTGCCCAACAGACTTGGCAGATTAATTCCTCAGTAATGCCTTTCCATAAATCACACTCTGCCCACCTGGAATAGAGGTATGATGAGATATATCAGATTCTGCAACAAAAAAAAATGGTTATATAGCTAAACGGAAACAACCCCCCAGCTAAATCATAATCTAAACATATACAGTATAAGATTTAACCTGTATGTCTTCCATTAAGCACAAACTGCAACCCTCTTCTACGAGATATTGTTGTCAAGGCCTGATTCTTGTTTTATAGTGGTTAATACTATGATTGGTTAATACTACTGGTCTCTAGAAGGACCTAGGGAATATATTGGATCTACTGATCTAAAGTATGTTGATTATCAAGTCATCTCCTATAGACATGACAGGTTACCATTGTATTCATGCAAGCTGCAAAGTAACAAGAATAAACTGACATTTTCTTTTCTTCGGGTAAGAAACCATTGGTTTTTACAGTAAAAGCTAAAGAAGAATTTTAAATTGAATGTGAATACACATATATAAAGTAAATGTATTTGAAATTGTCTTTTTTGATGTACATCACTTATAAAAACATTATAACATATTTATCATATGAATTGACTTTTATTTTATTATAGGCAGAAGAAGAGAGGGACGACATGGAAAGAGTAAAACTTGACAATAGGAGAATTCTATTTAACCTTCTACCAGCACATGTTGCACAACATTTTCTTATGTCTAATCCAAGAAATATGGTAATTGTATTGACATGATTTAATGTTGCCGTTTTGCTATGTTTATTTGTGAGATTCAAGAATGCAGGATATGACACCAATTGAGTGGGTGAATAATAAAAGGTTTTTATTACATAGATCAATAGTAACATTAAATAATATTTACAAACATTATTAAACATAACCTAGTATATTTTTTCTAATTACAAGGATTTTAAAAGAATAAAGTAATACATCACTGATTAATGCAGAAAATCAACATCACGCTTGCACCAGGAGTCACTTGGCAAAAGCCTAAAAGTAATATATCACCGACACCAATTGATCTATTGTAGAACAACACCTAGAGTCTTAGATTAATAGCTATTCGCCCATTCACAAGAGAAGCTTCTGACAAAACTTAAAAAAAACAGCTATTATAGTCATACAAAAAGGAGTTTTGCTTAAGTTAGTTTATGCAAGTGACATGAGCAGTTCATGCATGTAAGAGCGCAGCTTACAAGACATCTGCCCACTCCGGAGCACTGTCCAGATGCCCCGAGTCATGTGATAAGACACCTGCACTCTGTTTGGATGATTCAGGAACTCTATGCAGTATGCCCAGAATATTGCAACAACATAGAATATTGTTTTTATCTTCATTTGAGCTTACATTTTTTTCCCATGCAAACAAATTTGAAAAATTATTCAGAAATGCAAAAGGGCAGGAAAAGGTGCCTAGTATTGTACTGCTATACAAATGTTGCTACTATATTGCCTAGCCTAATGCCTTTTGAAAAGGCAACAGGGAGTTACCAAAATTATATTAATTAAAAAGCAGTGAGAACTTGAGCCTTGATTTAATATTGATTTAACAATTTTGCAATCTTCTCATAATAATAATAAAGGGGAGATCAGAGCAAAATAAAAATAAACTTTAAAAAAGGGTAATTTTCAAAAAACAAATGGATAAAGTAAGAGGGCAACTGACAACCCACTCGCCCCTTCCACCCTGAGAAGAACACTGCTTTCTCACACAGTCAGTGTGTAGCAGCAGATATTTCTTCAGAATTGAAAAAAACAAGATATATCTACTGTAACGGCTACCCAGGTAGAGAGAGGGTATCTGCCGTTGGAGACGTCCTTTTACCTGCAAGCTGCTGTGTAGAAGTCAGGCTGCTATAATCCCATCCACGATATCCAGAGAGAGAGTCAGGTTCAGCTGTAAAAAGAAGCAGGATAAGATTCCCAAATAATCCCCTTTCAAGAACGAGACGAGGCTAAGTTTTGAAGGGTCAAGAAGAACTGAGGACTGGGATGCCCAGCCTGCTTTTTATTGTAGTTACACACAAAAAGAACACACCCAGGGGGAGGCATAAAATCACCAATCACACATATGGTACAACCCACACATCCCCTCCCCTCAGATAAACAGTTAACCCAATTATACTGTACACATTTTTAGCCAAGTTCTGGATGTACCCCAAAAACAGGGGGTACACCTTTAAATCCGGTGGATAGCCCTTGTTTAGGGGAGCAACATATCCGAAAATCAGCCCATTCGGATGAATGGTTCGGGAGCTATGGGGTTCCAAAGTTTTGACCGACCGCACAGGTTCACTAGCCGAAAATAGTTCCATGCGTTTTGGCCTTGCGGTCGGTCTCCGTTCGTGTATCAAAACCACACGAAATCCTTTCCATCCACCGTTATCCTGCCGTTCGCCGGAATCCCCATATCAAGTTAAGTGTAACTGTTGTTCGGTAGTTCCAGCACGAAGGTCTGGGCGCATGGAGGTTTCAGCGGTGTTCGCCTGTTTGCGTATCTGTTTTTAGTTCCACGCGTTGACGGACAAACACCGCTGTTCGTGCGCAAGATGGCCGCAAACACGTGCAAAGTCCCGAAATGGCGGCCACCTATTCAGAGCACAAAGGATTCGTGTAGAATCATACGAATGGCTGTATTCCCTGGTAATGGCATTTCTTATACAATATCCATGCAAATAACTCCAGCTATTTTAACAGTCCAGGCATGCAGTATAGTCCTGTTACATCTACTAAGTGTGAAAGGGGCGAGGGGGTTGTCATTTGCCCACTCACTTTTGACTTATTGTTTGAAAACTCACCATTTTCAAATTACAATCCTTAAATTTGCAAAAGGTCAGGTCACATAAACTGTTTCTGTGGAGGTAATAGATGTAGCCACACAACAAGACAGAGCCAGGCAGAGCAAACCCACTACAATTAAGTTACGTATTTGAAAAGAAAGTGGGAGCAGGAGTGTTAGGGACCAGGAACCAGACAGATACAGAAAGTAGATGCAAGACACATTTATGAATAAAAAGAATAGCAAAATTAATATAATCCAAAAGCAAAGTCCAGGAGGCAAGCATGAATCAGGCACCAAAGCGGGTAGTCAGACTAGATCAGGAGACCAGAGAAAGCCAGGAAATCTTCTGGGGAAACACAAGGGCAAGGATGTATTGGTAATTACTGCTTAAATATGCTGCACTAATTAGCAAAAGGGGCTGACTAATAACAATCAGTTGAGCAACCGTGGCAACAGTAATGAAAGGAGCTGATCATTAACCCCTTCCCGACCGAGGACGGAAATTTTCCGTCAACCTTGTCCTTCAGTTAAGGACCGTTGACGGAAAATTTCCATCATTTACTAAAGTTAACCCCAGATCGCCGCGATCGCGGGGTTAACAGTGCTCCGGTCTGCCGCTGTATTAGAGGCACTTCCGGGTTCTGTGTGAAGTGCAGGGAGACGGATAAGTGATGATCCTCTTCATCCTGTGTAAAAAAAAAAAAAAATAAAGTTAAATCCCACCCCCCCTTCCCTGTTTTAATAAAATTAACCCCTTCCCTGCCAATTGATCACTGACTACAGTGATACATTGGCAGGGTATACATTTTAATGTCATCTGATTTTTTTTTTTAACCCCATGAGGGTTAATTATTTTTTTTTAACCCTCAGGGGTTAAATTTATTTTATTAATTAATTTAAATATTAAAAAATTATATATTTAGCTAGCTGGGATGGGTGGAAGTTAGTGGGGAATTGGGGAATTTGGTGTTGGGCTAACTAGGGGTTAACGTTAAAAAAAGTTTTAAAATAAGCTTTAAAAATGTAAAAAAATGGGTGGGAGTTATGGGAAAATGGGGAATTTACGGTTAGTGCTGCTTACTGCTAGTTAGGGGTTAACGGTAAAAGAAAAGTTTAGAAAAAAAATGTAAAGTGTAAAAAACGTTTAATAAGTAAAAAAAAGTTTAAAAACGGGTTTTACACTGTAAAAAAGGTTTTACAAAGTAAAAAAATACATTTAAAAATGCTCATTACCATTACACTTGGTACAAGCTAGCGGAAAAATTATCCCACGCTAAGGTTCAAAATATGCCTTTTGAATTACCCTGGGATTCAAAGTTAAAAAAAATGGAATGGCTGTGTTTCAAATGTGCCCCTTCAATGTCCACATATACCTGGCAAAGGTACATACGGGGGTATTGCTGTACTCAGCCGACATAGCTGAGCAACATATGAAGTTGTATACAGTCGTAGTACACATAAGGTTTGCAAAATATACTGCGCAAACTCACTTTGTGTGTCAAAAAGGCAGAAAAAATGCTTATTACCACTACACTTGGTACAATCTAGCGGAAAAATTATCCCATGCTAAGGTTCAAAATAGGCCTTTTGAAATACCCTTGGATGTCTTCTTTAAGAAATGGTATGGCTTTATGGGGTATTTGGATTATATAGCCTGGTAAAATACTCTAAAATGGGACAAGGGCACAGTGTAAAAATTAAAAGTTTGAAAAGAACTGGAATGGGTGTCCCATATGTGCCCCTCCGATGTCCACATATACCAGGCAAAGGTACATACGGGGATATTTCTGTACTCAGCTGACATAGCTGAGCAACATATGAAGTATTATACAGTCGTAGCACACATACGATTTGCAAAATATACTGTGCAAATTTACTTTGTGTGTCAAAAAGGCAAAAAAACGCTTATTACCATTACACTTGGTACAAGCTAGCGGAAAAATTATCCCACGCTAAGGTTCAAAATATGCCTTTTGAAATACCCTGGGATGTGTTCTTTAAGAAATGGTATGCCTTTATGGTGTAGTTGTAATATTAAGCCTGCTCAAGTGCTCCAAAGTGGAACACGGACGCATCAAAACCCTCCATGAAAATTCACACTTAAAAACCATAACTTGTTACGTCTCTTTTACAGCAGTGTAACTTCACAAATTAGTGTCTAGGTCATACATTGGGCATATTGTTTTACTCAGAAGACTTAGCTGAGCATAATTTGGGGGGCTTGAACTTAGTGGCACATATGAAATATACAAAATGCCCAGCAAAAATGTAATCCGTATGTAAAAAATTATTTTTTACCACATACTTTGGTATATATTGGTGGAAAAAATGGGGGCATGTTAAGGCACAATATGCACCATATGAGATACCCTGGAGTGTCTACTTTTATAAATGGTAGGCCTTTGTGGGGTTTTTTTGAACAGTCAAACTGCTATAATACCCCAAATTGAAGCATAGGCCCATTAAATCCGCCTCTCAAAATTCTATTGTAAATGTTGAAACGGACAGGTCTCCTATATGGCACTGTAGCTTCACGAAATAGTGCCAAAGACATACAATGGGGTTATCGTTGTACTCAGCAGAAGTAACTGAACACAAAATAAAACTTTGTACAGGAATAGCACACACCAACTTTACAAAATACACATGAGAAGTTCTTTGTTATAAGTTTGTGTGCCAAAAACTCCAAAAAAACGACATTTTACTCCAATATTTAGCAGATATTGGCGGTGAAATGGCTACTTAGAAAGTGTCAAAACAACCTTAGGACAATAGCCTGTGATGTCTACTTTATATAAATATATACTTTTGTGTGTCAATTTTGTTTTCTTTTATGGCTATTAAGCTTACAAGACAAACATACCAAATTCTAAAATCGCTCCACATTAAAAGTTTATTTTACTCCTTGTGCTTTGGACCTGTAACTACCAAAAAAAAACTTAAAATCCCAGACACAATATATATTCTGTAAATCAGAACAACTAAATGAATTTATTTTTAATTACTTTCTTTAACCTGCACTAATTAGGCACACATTATTATTGCAAAAACTGTACAAAAAACACATTTCTCTTTATTTTTTGCATTTTTCTGTATTTTTTTAATAATAAATAAGCATTTATATATATATATATATATATATATATATATATGTGTGTGTGTGTGTGTGTGTGTGTGTGTGTGTGTGTGTGTGTGTGTTACATCAAATTAAAGCCCTTTATGTCCTTTAAAAAAGAGGATATAATATGTGTCGGTGCAATAAACGAGAGAGATGCAAATTGCAGTTGAACGCATACAGCAAGAAAATGCAAAAAATGCTTGTGTCATTAAGCGTAAGACAAGCTTCTGAAGCTGTGTCCTTAAGGGGTTAAAAGCAGCTCAATCGCTCAGACACAGAGTAATGAAGGGTTGTTGTTTAAAACAGCATAGAAACCCTACAAGGAGAATTTTAACTTGTAAAATCAAGATGTTTCAGGAAAGTAAAAATAAAACTGCAATAAAACGCAATTTAAAAAAGGAGGAGGAGAAGTAGGAGCAGTTCTATTAGATCTATTTTTTTATTTTTATTACTGCCAGATTTTATAATACTTACACATTTTGAAACAACTTTGAATGGAGTGGTGAGTGGGCAATTAGATCTCAGCTAGTAGATGATGACACCTCAAGTGTTACAATGAATCGCAATGTAAGATGATTAGATTGAACTTGAGGAATGCTCTCAGATCCATCAGTTGCAGGGGCATTTGTGAGCATTATGGGTTCAGAATGTTCCCTATAACAGAAAGCATTTGCTCACTTTCAACAGTGGTCATTCGATATGACAATATCTGGGAATGCAGGCCACACATTCTTATTATGATGCCCTTAACTCAAAGAGTCAGCAGTAGGAGTAGGAGTCATGCAGGTAAGTGCTGATGATTTCAAAGGCACCACTTTCTTTTCAGTTGCTTGCTGCTTTACTTGCTCTACTTGCTTTACTTGCTCCCACCATACTGCCAAGAATGTATGCCCAAAATGCAGCTGTTCCACTCTGCTGTGTATGTGTTGCTCTGCTACTGCTGCTGGTAGTATAAGACCTGTCCCTTTGTATGTCAGGCTGTTGAATCAGATTAGAAGGTTCTGTCCCTGGAATCCGTACGATGCCTGGCTCTAAGTGACCAATCCAATATTAGAGTGTTATCTCTTCACGGATACATTATCGTAATATGACTAACTACAATCCATATATAATTTCTCCTTTGTCTTAAAGCCAAGCATTTGTTTTTTATTTATTATGATGTTTGATTTGATCATTTTTCTTTAATTTTCTATTGAATTAACAGTGTCAAAATAGAAAGTACAACACTATTCTCAATTCTCAATCGCAATTTGGCAATAGTTTGATGCCTCTTTGTATTTGAAAAACTTCGCTAAACAATAAAAAAAAAAAAAAAAAGCCAGGGTGCTTTTCTTCCTCCCTCTGTTAGCTCTGTTGAGCTAACAGAAGTGGCAAACCCGCTGTGCTAGAGCACACCTGCCACTGCCTCCCCCAGTCACATTGAGCCTGTATGTAAGCATCCACATGACTCGGCTCATTGTACCTCTGATCCCAACTCTTGCTTTTTTCTCTTGATCTTCCGCTGGCTCTCCCTAGCTCCGCCCTCACTGCATGTGCTCGTGCCTGAGAATGAAAAACTTCACAGTGAGAAGCCTCTGATTGGCCATTTCCATGGTATAGACTGAACCCCGTGTACCAGACCACCCCGATACCATATTTAGAATGTGTAGTTAGAATGTTCACACCTTACTAACGAGGTGTGAAAACCACAGACCACAAGTGTCAACCACGTGGGGGCGCTCCGGCGCACAGAGCCCCGTGTGATAGACCACCCCGGCACTCCATTTAGAAAGTTTACTTAGAATGTTCACACCTCACTAACGAGGTGTGAAAACCGTAGACCGCAAGGGAACAAGTGGCGCGTTCTTCTCCTCTGTAGCCGCCAGTTCGTATCACCAAATGCCCACCATGGGGAGCATTCAGCTCCTGAACCGGTCTGAGCACACTGTCTTCGATCCCCGTGTCTGGGATCATCCTACCTGCTCCTAATGGAGCTATAATCACTCGTTAAACTCGAACCTGGGAGCTATGAGGCTAGGCTCGTCGCTTCCCAAGCAAACGATCTCTCCTGCGGATGCCTGAGTGTGGATATCCACCGGAGAGAGGCACGTGGGCCAGTGGGGAGTCGGTCTTGCAACTGTAGGCCCCGCTGACCTGTGAATGTCCGTGTTGACCAATGGGAGAAGGAGCGCCTCAAACTGGGTTCGCGCCATTCTCCTGGTTTGTTGGTCGGCATGAGTAAGCGCTGAATGGTCGCCGTGGAGAGCAGGCGACCAATCGGAGAAGGAGCACTCGTTCATACGGGGTTTCGCACCCTTCCTTCTGATTGGGCGTCAAAACCCCTCTCGTCCCTGAGCGCTGATTGACACACATAGGTTTCGTACCTTTCAGCGGATTGGTGGAATTGGGTTTCACGTCCTATCTTCTAATTAGGCCGCAAAGACCCTCTCCTCCCCGAGCACCAATTGGTGCAGCCGAGTTTCACGCCCTTTCTTTGGATTGGGAGGTGAAACTCCTTACTCACCAGAATGCTGATTGGTGCGTTTTGGTTTGCGCCCTTTCAGCTGATTGGTTTTTGCTTGGTTTGGGCACAAAGTTTGAATTCGCCCGACTAAACCAAGCAACGCTATGGAACTAATTTCGGGGATGTACAGAGCCGCAAGCCCCAGACATTTGATGCTGATATCTTGTGCCTTGTACATCCGATCGCCACACTTTTTGCAGGGATCCCAGATGGGACCTGGGTCTATCTAGCAATGTAGGTCTCAACCCTGTAACCCCTTCCCTTCCAGAGGCGCTGTGACGAGACCAATCTCGCCACATTGCATTGGAGGAGCCTGGTTGCCCGCCTGCTGCCTTTGGACTATGGCCCTGGGAGATTGGGCCCTTTTAAAAACGTATTCGGCCCTAACAGAGTGCATGTCACTCATTCTGGCCCTTTAAACACAGTGGGGCCATTCGGTACTTGCCCTGTGTGAGCGGTGATACCCCCAGATAGCTATGCCATGGAGCCTATTCATATAATGAAAGACTATGGGAAAGACTTTGGCTCCATGGCAATTAAACTGTATTTGTGTGGTCTGCGTGCCATTCACCTAATAATGTGCACTGAGACCTGAGCTATCTGGGGATATGTTACATGTCTGTGTTTAATGTATACAAAGTAACTTTATGTATTTTAAAGTGTTTTACTGTCTTTGTGTAACCATGTGCTCAATGGAGTCTGCCTCTATCCCTGGATAATTGGATTACTTCCCCCCATTGTCTCCAGGATAGAGGCCTCTGTAAAACCTGTGTGAGCCAGATTTTGCCATGCTGCCAGCCAGGGCCCAAAAGATACTTTTACTAACTTTTGAACCCCTGGTCTGATTCATGCCAATTTTTAATATGTTGTTCCCCTGAATGGATTGATTGTGGATATGTATTTTTATGTGAATGTGATGTATGGTTTTAGAGTTATGAAAGTTGGGTAGAAAGTATGTTTTAACTGTATGTGTAATTGAGTTTCCTCTCAGGATAAGGGGAGGGAATATGTGGGATGTAACTGTGATGTGATTGGTTGTTTTGTACCTCCCTGTGGGCGGACCTGTATTTGCAACAACTGTAATAAAAAACAGACTGGGTGTGCCAGCACCTCAGACCACTGCTTGACCCTCAACACGGAGCCTTGTCTTGTTCTTGGGGGGATTCACTGTATGCTGTTGGAGATTGATTGCTAGGAGTGTAAGCTGATGTATACTTTTCCTGTTTGTCTGCTAGCAGCTATTCATGAGGTTCCAGTTTGGAGTGCTATTTTGTATCCAGTTCGGGAGTTTGGTGTTCTGCAGTAGCTGTGCCTGTCTCTCAGAAAGGGGATTATCGCCTAAACGGATTTTAACCCCTTTTCTGCTGAAACAGTCCGTTACAGGCGCCAAGTCCCTAAATGTAACCCACCTCCCTCTGGTTTAACGTGTATCCCTGTATACTGTTTGGTATCTCCCATAGCGGAAGATGACATTGTGTTGTGTTGTGTTGGATGGAGACCCCCTGTTGGGGTCTGTGCCTAAAAAGCTGTGTGCCCTTCATAAAGATTGTCAAACGTTGCACTCTGGAACTGCGTGTCGTCCAGTTACTGGGGAAAATGGGTCTGACCTATTATTACTAGAATAGAATAATCAGCTGGGTTACCCAGGTCCTGCTACAACTGGTGGCAAATGGTGGGATCCCCATGTCCCTGCCAACAGACCCATGGACTATAGTACTCTAAAGCGACCAACGTTGCAAGACTTGAGTGAAGCTAGAGGGATAATGCCTGGCGGTCGTAACAAGGCCGAATTGACTGCCGCACTATTGGAAGATGACCAGGCATGTAGTGAGGCAACTACTCCCCAGCCAGGGGCCAGAGAAGAGGAAGAAGTGCGCAAGGAGGTGGACCGGTGCCTGACATATTACAGAGAGCCACCCTCAGAGTAGACTGTCAACAGGATCTTTTCTGAGGTACAAGTCTACGTCCTTGCCAATAGAAAGAGGGTGACCCCCACAAGCCCCAATGGAGGAAGGATGGAAGGGAGAGCACCAGGAAGCACAACCGCCCTGACCTGCAACCTACTATACAATGCCTTCAAATAATTCAAGGAAGCAGAAAAAGGCATCAATGACTTCCTACAGGATTTTGAGCGCCAGTGCCTACTACAAGCAGTCGACCACACCAACTGGGTCACCATCCTGGCCAGCAAATTAGTTGGGAAGATGGTGGAAGTCTACCGGGCTGTATCAGAGGACCAGATCCGGGACTATCCCTTTATCAAACAGATCCTCCTGGCCAGGTATGCTGTCACCCGGGAGCAATACCGCTGAAAGTTCAGAGAGACCAGGAAAGGGGTGAAGGACCCCCATGCGGAGTTGGCATGCCGCATCACAAGGGCCACCCAGAACTGGCTCAACTCCCAATGAGCTAAGTCCTGGAGGAGATCACCCAGCTCTTCATGCTGGAACAAAGTATGAGAATGGGTGAGAGACAGACAGTCCAAGACCCTCACCGAGGCGGCACAGCCAGGGCCGGACTGGGTGTGAAAACCAGCCCTGGAAAAAATTACATACCAGCCCCATAGCATTGCAGAGTCATCAGAATTCACCTTAACAGCCCATTAAAATGTGGACGGCATATAACGCCGTAACAGCGTTAAAGGGACACTATAGTCACCCAGACCATTTCAGCTTAATGAAGTGGCCTGGGTGCAATGTCCCTCAGGTTTTAACCCTTCACATTTAAACATAGCAGTTTCAGAGAAACTGCTACGTTTACATTTGTGGTTAATCCAGCCTCTAGTGGCTGTCTTCCGGAGAGACACTAGAGGCGCATCTGCGACGCTGGAGGCACATTTTGCCAAACCGCTTTGTTTTCCTGACACTATAGTGATCCTTTAAGAGTTTAAGGGGTTATTTTGGCCTGGGGAAGCCAAATGGTTATACACCTATGCTCTAAACCTGGAATAGACATCCTTTGCCACTCCAGATGTTGTGGACTACACCTCCCATTATGCTTTGCAAGCCTTAATGGAGATGTAGTCAAAAAACAAAGGGAGTGTCGAAGGTTACCTACCCCTGCACTAAATAAAAAATATATAATACAGTTCCTACCCCATAAATATAATATTTAATGCTATAATATTTAATGCTCTCATCCAACACCCTTCCCTCCACAGTTCCTAATAAATATATTACAAATATAATTCCCTCACCCCTGTAGCCCCCTCTATTTACATTTCCTTCTATACACACATATATATATAATATTCATTGGGCCACAAATATAAATGTCACAAATATAATCATTGCCTCATCTCAAATTCCCTAGTCAGATCTTTCCCGTCCCCCCCTCCCCCTATCTAATACACTGCTGACCCCCCTCCCCCTAATATACTGCTGTCACCCCCTCCTCTAATACACTGCTGACCCCTCCTCCCCTAATACATTACTGACCCCCTCCCCCAATACATTACAGACCCCCTCCCCCCAATACATTACTGCCCCCCTTCCCCTCCCCAATACATTACTGACAGTGAGTCTCACAGTGAGTCTACTTCGGGGCAGAACGGCACTACTTCTAGTGCAAACAGCCTGACTACGTCAAAATGACCTGCCCCCAAAACCGGGGCAGATCGCAGTGGGTCACCCCCGTAGTCCCTGCCAACCCACGAGCCGCAGCTCTCTGCTACCACAATGACCCCACAGAGTTCTAGAACCCAGATGAAGAAGCCTGAGGCAAACCTGTTCAGGCCGGCTGTGATATCCAGGACCACCACAGACAGGCAGTACAGCTGAACGGGCACAAGGTCCAGGGACTCCGAGACACAGGACCTACGCTAATTGTGGTGCATCCACAGCTTATCCCGGAAGGAAGTACCATAGCAGTCCGGGAGTACCATAGCAGTCCGAGTGGCCAGAGGGAACATCCACTATATACCCAATGTACATGTCCACCTGGATTGGGGCGCTGGAGCCCAGAGAATCGAAGTGGGCCTCATGGACCTTCTACCCGCCTAAGTACTTCTCAGCAACGACCTGGGACACCTTGCATCCGCTTTTGTCTCTGTTCCGACCCAGGAAGAAGTCTACCCGGTGATGACCCGCCAACAAGCCAGCACCCCCCCGGTCAACTCACACTCTGAGGCTCAGATAGGCACCTGTGTTCCTTTCCACCCACCAAGGTCCCTGTCAGGATTACTGTTGATGCCCAACATGCAGAACTTATGTAGATAAAAAGAAAATTCCTAAGATGTATTGCCAGGCCTTAGAATCGCCGAATATAACGTATAAAGGAAAAAAACACAAGACAGGGTAAAGACAAGATGTAGAAATAACGTAAATGATGAACAAGCCACGAGTCAAGGAACGGAGATATCAGAATAGTCAGAAGCCAAAGGTCAAGGAATACAGAGATCGGATAGTGAAAAGGGAAGCCAAGGTCAAATACACAAGAATCAATACAAGGAACTCGCACTCGTATAACCACAATGGAAACCACAGGGCACAGAGAAATGGACAAAACAGGTTTATATATTCCAAGATGCTCCAAGATTGGCTGCAGGGAAGCATGTGATCGTGGGCGTTTGATACACCTAATTGATTAAACTTGATATGGCACTGTAATGGTTCATGTGAAAAACCCTTATAATATACGAAGCTGCAGCGGCTGGCGTCTCTAAAGATTGTAGACCTGGCCACTGTGTGAGAAGGAGGAGCTAAAACCAGGTTTAGATGAATGATTGGTGGTACTCCCATTGCCTCATGGGAATGCCGCCAGACTGAGAAGTGCGGGCGGCGTGGCAGTCCCGTAGAAAGCCCTGTTGGCAAGCCCCCCGAGTCAACCCCCTTTTCTCTGGGCACCATTCCTGACCATACACCCAGGCCACCCATATCCACTACCTAAACCCTGAGCTCCGTGAGCCTACCCCTGACCCGGTTCCCCTACCCTGGGATACCCCTGCTGAGTTTGAGAAGGAGGTAGCCACCGACCCGACCCTACAAGGTCAGAGGGACAAAGCCACCACAGGGGAGGTAGGGAAAGAGGGAAGGAGAGTGGTTATAACACATAGCAGTGAGGAAGGAACCAGCTGCAGCCCATACTTCCACCAAGCAGCTGGTGGCGCATTTGGGCAGGAGCCAGACGGCGTCTCGGCTCACTCAAAATTTCTTCTGGCCAGGCATCTCCCAGGATCTGAGGCAATACTGCCAGACCTGCGATGTCTTCCAGAAAGTGGGGAAGAGGGGGGGACTGACACAGGGCCCCCCTCCACCCCCTACTCAATATCGAAGATCTGTTCGGCAGAGTAACTGTCGACATCATACGTCCCCTAGCCAAGCCTAGTCCCTCTGGGAAGAAGTACATTCTGACCATCGTGGATTGTGCGACCCTGAGCAATATTCAGGCAGAGACTGTGGCCAAAGCTCTGATGCGATTGTTCTCCCAGATGGGGTTTCCCCAGGAGATTCTCTCAGACCAGGGCACCCAGTTTACTGCTGACCAACGACCAACTGTGGAGGTTGTGCTGCATTAAACTGATCCTGAGTTCCCCTTACCACCCCCAGAACAATGGCCTGTGTCAGGGGTGGCGGTCCGATGACCGGGACCCAGTATGCCTGATCTTAATATTAGGAGTCACTGTGTGGAAATGGATTATCAGGGCCTGGTTCTGGGCAACCACATGCTCCCTGGTGTTGAGCACCAGCGTTGTGCGGCCACATACCAGGGCCCTGATGCAGCTTCTGCGGATCCCAGGTGCCAGATGACAATATGCAGACCTACTAGGAACTGGATAGGGAGGCTCTGCAGTAGACATGTATCCAGTACAGAAACATGGTAAGACTAAAATAGACACCAAAACAAGACTAGGAGAACCCAGAACCAGAGCAGGACAGAAAGTAGAACCCAGAACATGTACACATGACATGAGGAAAACAAGAACAGGGCAGGACTAGACTGTACATAAACTGGAAATACAAGACAAAATAAAACAAGACAAGAGATACAAGGCAAAACAAGAGGAGAAATAACTAAGTACTATATATGTGAAACATTGGAGATTTAGACATACATAAATGGCCAAGATGTATGCAGCCCATCACTGCGCCAAAGTACTCTAATTACAGTGTGTTTCTATGCCTAGATATGCATGACTAAATAAACAATAATAAAATACACACAGCACTTACCTGCAAGAAAAGGCCAGAGGACCTGGAGCAACTGCCTGCAGGAACCAACTGAAACAAACTGGATTAATGGAAAAGGAAAGTGTGTGGCAACATAAAACAAACATATAAAGGAATCCAAGAGACTGGGAATTCTAGGAATGGAATACAGGAATGAACCCAGAAAACCCAGCATAAAGAAAACCAGACATGGAATAGATAACCAGAAAAAACAAGAAAAACTAAACAAGCATTGTAAAAAGAGTACTGGATAACAGAAGCCAAGGCAGGACATCTCCGCAGAACAGAGCAGGATGTGACACTGCTTTAACGGTACGTTAAGCAAATGCTCCATACCTTTGCAGCGACTTACAAGGATTGGGAGAAATTCCTGCCCCATCTCCTGTTCGCTTATCGAGAGGTGCCGCTTGATTCGACTGGGTTCTCCCTGTTCAAACCAATGTTTAGGCAGAGAGTGAGGGGACCCTTAGACCGAGTGCGGGAGCACTGGGAGGAAGCTGGGGAACAGGAAGGGACCCCCATTGTTCCATATGTGCTGGAGTTTAGGGACCGGCTGGAGGAACTCACCCATCTGGTGCGATGGAACCTCTGGGCAGCCCAGAGGTGCCAGTGCACATGGTATGATTGGGGCGCCAGAAGCTGTAGCTTTCAAGTCGGACAGAAGCTTTTTTTTTTTTACATGACAGGCTACAGGCTGCCTGGCAGGGCCCATACTGGGTAGTGGAACGGAAAGAGGACTCTACCTATGTGATCGGCCCGTGCTCGGGTACCGGAGTCCGACGCCTGTGTGAACATGCTCAAGCCCTACCACGAGAAGACAGAGGATGTCACCACCATTTGCGCTCCAGAAGATTATGGCAATCTTCCCCTGTCTGACCTCCTGGAGGATGGTACTCAGGCAGGGTCCAAAGAAGAGGTCCAGTTAGGGGACCGACTAACCAAAAACGAATGCAGACAGGTGAAAGATGTTGTTCGCAAAGCGAATGACCTTCTCCAACCTACCAGGGTAAACCCCCCTGGCCACCCATAGAGTGGAGACCCCGACCAACAGCCTCTACGCCAGACCCCATACTGGATACCGGAGGCTGTGCTACCGAGCATGCTACAGGAGATCCAGGAGATGCTCCAGATAGCGGTCATCGAACCATCCACAAGCCCTTGTGCCTCCCCAGTAGTCCTAGTCACGAAGAAAGATGGGACTACCAGGTTCTGTGTGGACTACAGGAGGCTCAACAACAAGACGGTCTCCGATGCCTACCCCGCATAGATGAGCTGCTCAATAGAATAGATCAAGGCCGGCACCTCACCACCATTGACCTATGTAAAGGATACTGGCAGATCTCGGTAGCAGCGGATGCTGTCTCCAAGTCCGCCTTCATCACCCCCTTTGGCCTGTGCCAGTTTAAAATCATGCCATGTGGGATGAAGAACGCCCCGGCCACTTTCCAACGGATGGTGGACCAGCTGTTAGATGGCCTCCAGGGCTATGCCTGTGCATACCTGGACGACATCGCCATTTACAGCGATACTTGGGAGGAATACCCAAGGAATATGTGGGGGCTGTGCTGGACAGGATCAGGGAAGCAGGATTAACTTTAAAGCCCAGTAAGTGCACCCTAGGGATGGCAGAGGTACAATACCTAGAACACCGGGTGGGTTGTGGGACAGAGAAGCTAGAACCCGCCAAAGTGGAGGCAGTAGTTATGCCCTGAAAAATGCCCCTGTCCTGGCAGCTCCAATCTCAGAAAACACTTTCTTGTTCACACAGATGCCTCCATGTTTTGATTAGGAGCGTGCCGAGGTCGGGAATGATGACGTGGAGAATACCTTGTGGCTTACTTCAGCAGGAAGCTGCTGCCCAGGGAGGTAAGCTACGCCGCCATTGAGAAGGAGTGCTGGCAGTGTTGTGGGCACTGAAAAAGCTGCAGCCCTATATGTATGGACAGCAATTCACCCTGCTCATGCTGGTATGGCTTAACCGGGTCGCAGGGGACAATGCCAGGCTGTTACAGTGGAGCCTGGCCCTGCAACCATCTGACTTTACCATTCACTACAAGCCCGGTAAGCAGAATGGCAATGCAGACGGGTTGTCCAGACAGACAGCCCTAGATAAATGATCCGTGAGCACTCCCCTGGATATTCCCCAGCTGATCCGTCGGGATCAGGCAGTGTATGCCGGTTGTTGGTTAAAGGGGAGCTGTGTTGCGGGGCTGCTGCCTAACTGTGAATTGCCCTTTTTCTGTGTGTGGATTTACCCTCCTAGAATGTGTGTCCCCCCTTTTTAATTTACCCCTTTCTGTATACCTTTCTGTATACCTTTTAACCACCCGGGGGCGGTCCGACAGATGGAACCCCCAGCCCGATACCACATTTAGAATGTGTAGTTAGAATGTTCACACCTCGCTAACGAGGTGTGAAAACCACAGACCGCAAATGTCAATCACGCGGGGGCGCTCCGGCAATCCATTTAGAACGTTTACTTAGAATATTTGCACCTCACTAACGAGGTGTGAAAACCACAGACCACAATGGAACAAGTGGCGCATGCTTCCATGGGGTGACCGCCAGTTCGTATCACCGAATGCCCACCACGGGGAGCATTCGGCTCCCAAACTGGCCTGCGACCACTGTCTTCGATCCCCATGTCGGGGATCATCCTCCCTGCTCCTAACAGAGCTATAATCACTTGTTATACTTAAACCTGGGAGCTGTGAGGCTAGACTCGTGGCTTCCCAGGTAAACGCTCTCTCCAGCGGATACCGGAGTGTGGGTATCCACCAGCGAAAGAGAGTCGGTCTCGCAGCTGCAGGCCCCGCTGACCTTGGGGAGGGGAAAACAAGAGCTCTAGCATTGTTCCAAACATATTAAGCGGTGGATAGCTCACTTCATGGTAGCATATCTATACTTTTTATTTGATGGCGTATGTCAATGTTGTGTGTGTATTGTAAGTCCTCCTCTGAGGACTTTAGGTTAGGTCTTTCAAGGCCCAGGTTTCCCACACTTTATGTCTCTTGCTTTGTATTAGTGTTACATTCACAGTGGCCAGTTAAAATCTACCTACTAGAGATATGTATCTTATACGCTCCTGCATCGTAGCAGTGGAGGAGGAGAGCCAGTTTTTAGCTATAAGTGATAGTGCTTCTGTTAGGATATGGAAGAGCAGGCCTTTGTCAGCTTTATGATCATCAAACATAAATAGTAAAAGGGAGGCAGGAGAGTTTGGCACATTTATTTTGGTGTGTTGTTGAATGAGTGAGATGACGTTTTCCCAATAGGTTTGAATTTTGCCGCAACTCCACCAAATATACAGGACTGATCCTGGTTCTCCGTGGCATCACCAGCAAATATCGTATTGGGAGGGGAGAATTCTGGCCAATCTCGTGGGCACCATGTACCATCTATAAAATAGTTTGCTCGACAGTACCATATGGGATGCGCAAGCAGTGAGATTTCTATGCGTGTTGATGGATCTAAGCCAGGATTCTTCAGAAATTTGGCGACCTAAATCTCGTTCCCAGGCTTTTATGCAAGGAAGGTTCCTAAGGTATATGGTTGTGTTTAGGAGTGAGTATATTGTGGAGATTGTTTTTTTTTCCTGGTTTAGCAGTCATGAGGGATTTTTCAAAAGCATTTACTAGGTCAGTCTGCATTTTTATGGTAGGCATGATCACTTGAGTTTTCCACCAATATTTTCAACATAATTGTATATAAGAGAACCTTGCAACACTTGGAATGGTGTACAAGTCATGTAATTGTTCAAATGACCACAATTTCCCTTGATATTGTAGATCAAAAAGATAGTTTAGGTTACATCTGTTCCATATTTTAAAATTAAACTCAGTGATTTGGAAGGCTAAGGCCTTGATAGACATAGCCAGTGTGGTAGGGTGGCAGCTGCACAGGAGACTCTGCGATGAGTCCCATATTGTCAGGGTTGTGATTGTGGTGGGGAGTGCTTGCTTGTGTGAGATCCGGCCTCTGGGACGAGGTTATCCAGATTAAAGTGGATATGTCACATTATCGCCTCCAGTGTTGCTCAATTTGCACCCACTGTGGTGTGTTGGGGTATTGTTGAACTAACACTAGGCTGTTTACAATGGCTGCTTTGTAATAAAGTTGCAGGTTGGGGAAGCCTATGCCTCCATTTTGTGTAGCCCTATAAAGTGTGGACACTGCTATCCTAGGCCTCTTCCCATTCCAGATAAACATGTTTATCTGCTTTTGTAGCGCTTCAGAGTATGCAGATTGGGCTATTAATGGGAATGTTTGAAACAGATATTGCAGTTTCGGTCACCATTTTAAGTGCCATTCGCCTGGACCAGGAAATACATTTGTGTTTCCAGTTGTGTAGGGTTGCGGAAACCCCTTTTATCAATTGGACATAGTTTAAGTGGTATAGTTGGGATAATTGAAAAGGGAGCTTAACCATAAGGAAGGTCACATAGTCAGTTTGCCAGTCGTATGAGTAGGCATTCAGCAGTTCCTCCCTATAGTATCCTCCATCCCCACCCCCATGGCTCGCATTTTCATAATTCAGGAGTGTGATTCGTGCATTTGGGAGTAATATGAGTAGCATCTGTCATTAGGAAGCTGTCATATAAGTTGAATTTGAGTAGCAGTTTTATCATCGCCTTACATTGGGGCTTAATCGTCTTGTGTCTTAAGCAGTGATGTGGCGCAGATGTGTCTAAAGTGAGCACTTAGTTTATATCCCCATGTGACAAACCCTGTACCTGGATTATAAACACTTTTTTTCATTCCCCTGTTTGTTCGGTATATTGCATACACCTTCAATTTTATTATTATTCTGTTCGAATACAGAACAAACCAACGAATGACCAGACCACCCGTATGTGAAGAATGCTGCTTGTTAACCGCCGTTACCCCTGTCAGCACTTCATTAACACTTATAACTGCAACATTCTAAATGGTCAGCAGGGTGGTCGCTGTTCATATGTATGAACAGGTGGCGGTGGCCACCTTGAGCCGTAAACACAAGCAGCGGTGTTTGGTCTTTGAGTGCATGGAACTAAAATCGGACACTCAACCGTCCGAACACCGCTGAACTTCCAGGCTATCCAGGGATATAGGACTTGAGGGGGTACCTGTTTGCAATATGTATGTTTTGCGGTGTAATAAATGTACCTGCTCTGTATCTGAGAGATAATTTAATTTAGAAGTTAATTGTAACTAAGTCCTCTCTCAGGTCCAGAGAAAAGTATGGGAGGGATTCCTCTGCAATGTCACTTTGGAAACCGCTTGCATGGAGAGTTGCATAAAAGGTCGTGTGTGGCTTCCAATAAGCCAGTTCACTCACAGCATTCAGTCTCGACTAATGTCTGTGGGGGAAAGCTATACCTGCTATAACACTACTTTGCCTGTTTTTGCATTATAGGTTTTGGGAACGCTGTTTGGGATTAATATAGCATTACTCTAGGAGGAAAATAACATTTCTGGCAGCGAAACCCCTCTTCCTATCGAGGTGGCCACCACATGTGGTAGCTGCAGTGGGATGCTAATCCTGGATGTAATAGCAGAATATTCGAAAATCAATACCAAAGCAAGCAACCATCCCAAGCGGGAATTAATTGCCGAATTGCTGGAAATGGATCGAACCAACACTATGCCCGAAACATCTGTCACAAATGCGAAGGAAGATGAACAGATGCGAACCATTCTGTTACGACTAGTCCTGTTCGGCTCAAACCCTCCAGCTGACATTATTAGGCAAGTGCTGGCACCATCGATGCTAAATCTCAGAACAAGCAGTAGTACCAGTTACGCCAGGCAGAAATCCAGCACTCAGGGAGCCCAGCAGTGGCTCCACCGCAGCGGAAAAAGGCATACTTTGCTGCATTTAAGAACTTTCTAGCAACAGAAGGTGAAATAGATGGATACCTTGCTGATTTTGAGAGACAATGTGCTTTACATAAGGTACCCACTGACGAATGGGTCGCCATTTTAGCAGGAAACCTATCAGGGAGAGCTGCAGAGGCGTTCAGGGCTATCCCCGATGACGAGATCCAGCATTACCATGCCATCAAAGAGGCATTGTTCGCCCGGTACGACGTCACCCCAGAGGCCTACCGCCGGCAGTTCTGAGAGTGCCCCTCCACCGAACATGTTCCCACTGGGTAGCCGGGTGCCAAGCAGTGTCGAGGGAGGACGTATTACAATAGTTTCTACTGGAACATTTCTTCAATACCCTCAACCCTGACATAACAGAATGGATTTGTGACCGGAGACCACTTACCCTACATGAGGTGGCTCGCTCGGCTGACGAGTATACGGATTCCAGGAAAACGGAGCAACCCCCGGGCTGACCGAGAATCAAAGCTGTTGTGCCCCCTAACCCCAATCCTTACAGGGGACCACCCAGACATAAGCTCACCCCTCCAATGACAGGCCCCTTTGCTTCAGGTGCCAGCAGATTGGGCACGTTCACAAAACTGCCCTCTAGAGCCTCCTCAACCATTGTGATGGTGCCCCAATAGTCCCCCTCCTCGTGCCCCAGCTCCTGCCGTTCACTGCCTGGAGGCAGAGTCCCACTGAGTACTGGAGGGTACTTCACGAGGCTGATACTGTTTAGGCAGCCACTCAGGACGGGTAGTCTGCTAAGGGATTAAGAGATACCGGAGCTACCCTGACCTTGGTGCAATGACATTTGGTATGGGAAAATGAGCACACAAGTCAAAGTGGCTCTCAGGGTAGCTGGGGGAGCTATCTATCATTTACCCACTGCCCTGGTTCACCTGGATTGGGGAGCCGGATCTGGCCGGTGAACGTGGGAATCATGAAGAATTTACCAGCCAAGGTGTTACTAGGGAATGATTCGGTCCCTTAACTTCTGCCTACATCTCCAGGGAACCGGCCGATGCCCAACCTGTAACCACTCGCCTACAAACTCGAACTGCAGATGCTGGCACACATGTCGAGGAGACCCAAGTAAGAGACCAACCTCTGACTGTGATGTTAGATCCAACCCCGTTAGGCTGGGATATCCCAGAGGAGTTTGGGAGGGAAACCCAGGAAGATCCTACCCTCCATAAATATAGGACCAAGGCAGATACAGAATAACGGGGATTAGAAGGGGAAAGTTTTATTTGGAAGCAAGATCTGTTATATAGATTAACCGAGACCCACAGTAGAGGAACAGCCCCATTCCAGAAGCGCTAACTGGTAGTACCCAGGAAATACCGGATGGAACTTCTCCAGATTGGGCATGATGTACCCGTGACTAAATCACTGGACCACTACAGATGCTTACCCGATGCCCCTGGTGGATGAACTGTTAGATTGCATCACCAGGGGACATTAACTGACCACCATAGACTTGTGCAAAGGCTATTGGCAAATTCCCCTGGCTGAGGAGGCTACCCCCATAGACTTGTACCAGTTTAGGGCCATGCCATTCAGGCATTGTACGTTTATTGGTTGTTTTACAAAACCCCGTGGGTGGTACTAATGTGTAAGAATGTGTATATAAGAACAATAAACCCACAGCTCTGTCTGTTCCTGCTTGACCCTCAAAACGGAGCCTTATCTCGTTCTTGGGGGGATTTACTGTATGCTGTTCCAGTTTGACTGCTAGGAGTGTAAACCTATTCGTATGGTTTTTCCTATTCGGCTGTTTACAGCATTCGTATGGTTCCGGTTCGGCTGTTTACGGCATTCAATGCTTCTCAGGTTTGGTGGATTGGTGTCTACAGTGCCTGCCTGTATTTCTGTATGGGAATATCTTCTCAACGGCTTTTAACCCCTTTTATGCCTGAGGGTGCCGTTACAATTGGTGGCAAGCAGCGGGATCATTACCACAGCCAGAAGGACAGCTTCAGGAGACACCATTCTGTGGATTTACAAGTTGGGGGCAACGCATGTCCCAGTACAGTGACCCTAAAAGCAACAGAATGGAACCAGCAGTGTTATACGAGGAGGAGGACCTGGATGGCCGGGATGCATTAAGGAAAGGCATCTGCTACGGGGCCCTGGATAATGTACAATACCAGCGGGGTGAGAGTCTCCCCAGTGAAGAGCAGAGGTTGCAGAAGCAAGTGGCCCTGTGGATGCCCTTCCTGGGAGAGCAGCCCCTGGAGGAATGGGTGAAGAAACTAGAGAACCGGGTATGACAGGAGCTATGGCTGGAGGATGCCTACCATGTGCTCTGGTGGTATATGGCACAGTATATACCCTGGACAGCCGAGCAAGACAAGCCAGAGGGAGAGGAGTTTGATGGTTCTGGCTTGTTATTGGAGTCCTTTGCAGAGCCTGACTTCGGGAGCCCTGCGCAGACCAGACTTCAGGACATTTCTATAAGAGAGAGGCTAGGCATGACTGGGATGAACCCCATGAGGTAGAGTAAGACCTGGCTCACCTAGCAACCCTGGAGTGGGAACTGGAGCAGGACTACCAAGATCTCTTCCACTCCATTGGAAGGCTCAGCAGGACAGCAAGGTGACAGATCCAGACCCATTAAGCTGGGAAGATATTGTGGAGATTTACTGGGAAGAACCCCAGGTGGCCGGTGGAGATGGGACCGAGGTCTCTCCACTGGTCCTGCAGGGAATTGTGAGCCCAGTCTCCATTCCCCAGCGGCAGGATGATTTATTGGGAATTGGAAGCCCAGTCTCCATTCCCCAGTGGCAGGCTGAGTTACAGGGGGCAAAGACAGACAAAAACTGTATTTCTCTGCCTGTGATAATTACATTAACCCATTGTGTAAGGTAATTGCATCACAGGCAGAGGGGAGGATTTTGTGTGGGAGTGTCTGAGTGTATTGTACTTTATTGGTTGTTTTACAAAACCTTGTGGGTGGTACTAATGTGTAATGATGTGTATATAATCATTAATGATGTGTATTAATGTGTAAGAATGTGTAAGAATGTGTATATAAGAACAATAAACCCACAGCTCTGTCTGTTCCTGCTTGACCCTCAAAACGGAGCCTTGTCTCGTTCTTGTGGGGATTTATTGTATGGAGTGTAAACCTATTTATATGGTTTTTCCTATTCGGCTGTTTACAGCATTCGTATGGTTCCGGTTCTGCTGTGGATTGGTGTCTACAGTAGCTGCCTGTATATCTGGAAGGGAATATCTCCTAAACGGCTTTTAACCCCTTTTATACCTGGGGGTACCGTTACAAGTACTATCGCCAAGCTCCTGACTCCTAAAATTTACGAGGCAGGCCCTGTGATCTCCAGGATGTAAAGCCACTTTTTTGTCCCTCAAACAAACCCTTCTTAAGGCTCCTGTCTTGGCTGCCCCAGTACCAAACAAACATTTTATTGTGCACACAGACGCGTCCATGTTTGGAATGGGGGCAGTTTTAAGTCAAGTCGGGGAAGATGGAAGAGAGCACCCTGTCACGTATCTCAGAAGGAAATTGTTACCCCAGGAGGTGAGCTACGCGGCACAGAAGCAGGAATGCTTGGCGTTGGTTTGGGCCGTAAAGAAACTGACCCCTTATTTGTACGATGGGAATTTACTTTAATTACTGACCACAACCTACTGGTATGGCTTAACCGTGTCGCGGGGGACAATGGCAGACTGCTGCAGTGGAGTTTGGCCATACAGCCCTACAACTTTCACTACCATCCCAGTAAGCAGAATGGCAATGCCGACGGGTTGTCCTGAAAAACAGAGCTCACCAACTAAGCTAAACCCGGACATCCTCAAGTCGACCTGAAAAAGGTCAAACTTTGTCTGCTGGAGTGTCCCACATGGAGGGAGCTTTGTGACAGACCACCCTGTCCCTGGATTATGAAAACTCTTTTTCTTTCCCCTGTTTGTTTGCATTCACCTTCGATTTTAATATTATTCTTTTTGCATACCTAACAAACCAACGAATGACCAGACCACCCGTATGTGAAGTGTGCTGCTTGTTAACCTCTGTCACCCCTGTCAGCCCCTCGTTAACACTTTTAACCGCAGCGTTCTAAACGGTCGGCTGGGTGATCGCCGTTCATGTGTACGAACACGCGGCGGTGTCCACCTTGAACCGCAAATACAGGCAGCGGTATTTGGTCGTTGAGTGTGTGGAACTAAAATCGGACACTTGACCGTCCCATCTTCGCTCATGTTCATCTACATTCGTTTGGAAGGAACACCATTCGGTGGGAGCTTACTCCCGAACAAGAGACATCTAACTAGCATAAGGGCTAATACTTTCATTCGGTATTTTGTGAGATTCACCTGCAATGTCACTTTGGAAACCCCTTGCATGGGGAGTTGCAGAAAAGGCTGTGTGTGGCTTCCAATAAACCAGTTCACCACCAGCATTTAGTCTCGAATAATGTTTGTGGGGGAAAGCTATACCTGCTATAACACTTTGCCTGCTTTTGGATTATCACTATTGGGAACAATGTTTGAGATTCCTATAGCATTACTCACAGTAGGGGAAAAAGAAGAGCTCTGTCGCCACACCCCACAAAGAACAAGTGTTCCCCTTTGTACAGCCACTACTCTAGTTAACTCACTATGCATAAAGTTGTGTTGGTTCGCATTCGGAGCATTCACATTTGCTAGAGTATACATAACATTGTTTAACAAGCATGTCAGAATTAAGCATCTACCCTGTGCGCCAGATATTTTATGTAGCAATTTAAAGGCTACTGACTTGTGTATGTATATGGAAACCCCTCATGATTTTTGGACATGAGCGGAGTGGAATTGGTGGGAAAGTATTTTATACTAGGGATTGCATGATTTAGGGAAGTGTGTCTCCTGGAGGCACTTGACAGCAATGTGGTGTTTTTCGGCATCATTTTGGACCCTGTGCCTTTTGTGTTTCATGTCAAGCCCCCGTACGTTATGTGAATATATCTTAAAATTGTTGGTCATCATTATGTCTGTTCTATGTTTATACGGCCATATACATGGCCCTAATCTAAAATAGTCGCACTTCAATTAAGACATGCCATGAACCAGGTTCGCCACTTGGGGACACTCCCCTGCCCCAAAGACAAAACAAAAAAACTGCTTAGTAGATATACCCCAAATGAAAACATGCATTTATTATTATTATTATTATTATTTTTTTTTTTTATATTTTATTATTTTCAGTATGCAGGTTGGGATACATAAGAGAATAAGGGGATGGGTTAATGGGAGAATACAAGTTACAGAGTTATACAAGACGGTTTGTAGTCAATTGAACAATGTAAATTGTTACATACATTCTTGTCGGTACAGTAGGTTGGTTATCTGCGTGAGGTAGTTACATGTGTCTTATACAGTCGCCCATACTGCACCTGCGTCTCAAAAGTGTGAACACCGGCTAGGTGAGGTGTATCCTCTGAGGCTCAGTTGGCATATCTGGAGGCCCTACTCAGCATCATCGGACACTCTCAGTGACGCCCTTAGGATGTGCGGTTATCCTTTGTAGCCGGGATATCCCCAGCATCAAGCTTGAGGTGTGTCATAGATTAGCCTCATTCATTAATCAGGTGTGTACGCTGGTGGGTATTCCCCATAAAGGGTAAGAACTGGTCGTAAGTTATTTGGGAGGCAAAGTTGGGTCGGGTGGTGAAGGTAGGGGTGGGGGGGGGGGATGGGCAGAGTGTGTCGACACTTGGGTACGCATTGTGTCCTCAGTTTGGTTCAGTTGAGACTGGGTCTAGGAAACACTCACATGGAGCCATAATGTTGGCTTATTTCACCTTATCATCCCACGCTAGTCGTGTCCGTTGTATCTACCTCGTCCAACACCCCGTCCAGGCCTCCCAGCCCCTGTCAAACTCAAGTTTCTTTCGTGGAGATGTGATCGCCATCCTTTCGTAAATTTTGTACTGGGTGACTTTGGTTTGGAGTTGGGCTAAAGACGGGCAGATTGTTGACTTCCAGTGTAGTGCTAATAGGTTTCTCGCTGCCAGTATGGTAAGGGCTGTGATTTGCTTTTGTACTAGGTGTTACGGTTACCCTTAGGCTAGCTGAGAGCTGGACCGTTTAGTCGTCTGGACTCCTAGTTGCTGAAGAGGGGAGAGCCGATTTCCATAGTATTCCATACGAGTCCTGTAAGTGTAGAATCATCCCACTAGCTATAGCATAGCTAGGATACCTTTCTACCCACAAAACGAGTCAAAGCAGCGATTTGAGGGTCAAGTAAGAACTGAGGACTGGGCTGACCAGCCTGCTTTTTATTGTGGTTACATGCAAACAGGATACTCCCAGGGGGAGGCATAAAATCACCAATCACATATTGGGTACCTCCCACACATCTCCTCCCCTCAGATAAACAGTTAACCCAATTATACAGTACATATTTTTAACCAAGTTCTGGATGTACCCCAAAACCAGGGGGTACCCCTTTAAATCCTACACCGCTGTACAGATCTTGTTCAGGGGAGCAACATATCCGAAAACCAACCCGTTCGGATGAACGGTTCGGGAGTTAGGGGTTTTCAAAGTTTTGACCGACCGCACAGACTTTCTGGCCGAAAATAGTTCCACACGTTTAGGCCTTGCGGTCGGTCTCCGTTCGTACGGTAAAACTCCACGAACCCATTGCCATCCATAGTTATCCTGGGGGTCGCTGTACTCCCCATGCGAAGAGTAATCGTCCTACCGAACGGTGGGCCGTTCGGTAGGTCCAGCACGAAGTTATGCTATCCTGGAGGTCTCAGCGGTGTTCGCCTGTGTGCGTCTCCGTTTTTAGTTCCAGACGATTGCTGGCAAACACCGCTGTTCGTACGTAAGATGGCCGCGAACACGTGCAAAGTCCCGAAATGGCGGCCACCTATACGTTTACACAAAGGATTCGTGCTGAACCATACCAACGACTGCAAATAAGTCAGAAAGGCGAAAATAGCATTTAAAGGCACACAGTGCAATAAGGTTTTTGTAACAGTTTTTGTAACACTAGGGTTAGGGTATCTGGGAGTATCAGCAAGAGGCATGTGGTTTTGGATAGTTGGAACTTGGGGATGCTGAGCTGTTCCAGTGTCTTGGTTACAGCGGTCCAAAGGGGTAGAATGTCGCCGCATGACCACCACAGGTGCTCCAGCGTTCCCACAGCTGCGCGGCATCTCCAGCAAGTCTGGGGTGTGTTGGGATATATGCGGTTGAGCCTCTGTGTACCAGCGGTAAAGGAGCTTTCTGTGGGCTTCGATGTGTGTGTAACATTTGGTCCACTTGGAGAGGCCGTTAAGGGCCCGCAACCAATCTTCGTCAGCCAGAACCATCCCACAGTCTGTTTCCCAGTGTGCTTTATAGCGGTTTGATTTGGCTGTTGTAAGCTCTTGCCATGCATTGTAGCATAGTGTGAGTGTTTTGGGTCTTGTAGGTGATGTCCAGCATCTGTCTATGACTAGAGGTGAGATGACTCTGTCGGGGTTTTGTGTTTTGTGTGTTGGTGGTGCATGTGCCTGCAGGACACTTTTCAATTGTAGGAAAGAGAAAATAGCTCTGTTTGGAACCTTCCACCGCAGTTGCAAGTCTGGGAAAGGGATTACGCCCCCAACATCTAGCAGTTGTGATATCTCTGTTATCCCAGCCTCGGTCCAGTCTTTGAGGGGGATATTAGGTACCAGTGCCTTTAGGACCGAGATTGGTGATCTGGCATGTAGGGTATCTCTATGGCCTATGGTGTCTATGTAAACGTCTCATAATGTGAGTGTTAGCTGTGTTGTCGGGAATAGATCTGTGCGTTTAGATTTGAATTTCTTAGGTAGTCAGTCAGGGTCGTGTCTTTGAATTGTGCTCTTTCCATGTCAACCCACAGTAGTGCACCAGGTTTGGCATGGAGGAGTATGCCAGTTGAGAGTATCGCCGCCCTGTAATATTGTTGAATGTTAGGGGGTCCCACACACCCCTGCCCTGCGTTGTCTGCAGGAGTGCCAAGGCTATTCTGGGTCTTTTGTTGCTCCAAATAAAGGAGCCACATAGTTTTTGCAGAGCTTTACAGTATTGGGATGTGATTCCCAGTGGTATCATTCGGAAAATGTAGAGGATACGCGGTAGGATCATCATTTTGTATGTGTTAACTTTGCCTAGCCAGGAAAGTTTCGTGTGTTGCCATTTGTGCATTTCTGATTTACATAGCGTTAGGAGAGGTTTGTAGTTCAATCGGGAGGTAGCGAGTATGGTAGGTGCTATTTTAACCCCCAGGTACGTGATGGAATTCAATTTCCAGTCAAACTGGTACGAAGCACGGAGTGTTTCCATGAGGGGCCTAGGTAGGTTTAAGGGTAGGGCTTGTGTCTTGTCTTGGTTTAGACGATAATGGGAGATGGTACCAAATCGCTGTAGTAGATCTAGTAGGGGGTCAAGGGAGCGTTTCGGGTCTAACAGTGCTATGAAGATGTCGTCTGCGAACAAGGATATGAATGCCTAGGATCTCAGGATGTAATTGGATCTTTTGCGCTAGGGGTTCTAGGGCAAGGATATATAGGAGGGGCGATAGGAGGCACCCTTGGCGGGTCCTGTTCGTGATGGGTAAAGGCATGGAGAGGAACCCTCCATGGGAGACTTTTGCTGCCGGGTGTTGGTACAATGCCATGACGCTAGCTATGGTGGATGTGGGAAAATTAAACCGTGAAAAGACTTTGGTCATGTAGGTCCAGTTCAGGCGGTCGAAGGCCTTCTCTGCATCTAGAGCTAGGAGAAGGCCTGTCGATTTTTTGGACTCTATTGAGGATATTATGTTTAGGATCTTCCTAGTGTTATCGGAGCCCTTACGTCTTCTTATGAACTCAGATTGGTCATTGTGGATTAATTTGTGCAGGAGGGGTGCGAGGCGGTTACTAATCATTTTTGCGTATAGTTTAGCGTCTCCGTTGAGAAGGGAGATGGGTCGGAAGTTTTTACATTGGGTGGGAGGTTTGCCTGGCTTGGGAAGCGTGGAAATGTGTGCCATGAGCATTTCTTGTGGTAGTACGCCATCTGTGGCACATTTGTTCACTAACTGTAGGAATAGTGGTGCTATGGTTGGTGAGAAGGTTTTGTAGTATTCATTTGTTAGACCGTCAGGCCCAGGGGATTTGTGCGTGGGGAGTTGTGAGATAGCTGCTGTGAGTTTGTCAAGGGAGAATGGAAGTTTCAGGGATGTTATATCCTCCTCAGAGAGCTTGGGGAGGTTTAGGTCGGATAGGAATTCATCTATTTTGTCTGGGGATGGGGTGGTAATCTTAGGGTCGTGCTTGAGGTTGTATAATTCACTGTAGTATTGGGCAAAGTGGTCGACAATGTCTTGGGGGTTTGTTATTTTCTTACCAGTGGAATCGTTTAGGAAGGCAATCCTGGAGGCGACATTCCTCTGTTTTATTTGTGATGCTAAAATGGCACCAGCTTTGTTGCCACTCATAAAAAAATTGTGTTTGCTTTTCCGAAGCATGTATGTTGTTTTGGCTAGCTCGATGTTTTTGAGTTTATTGTGAAGAGTTAAGAGTCTCGTTTTCGTAGGAGTTTGTGGGTCATGTTTGTTAGAGTGTGTTAGGGTTTGGATTTCCCCTAGGAGTTTGGTATATTCAGCCTTTCTTTGTTTGTTGGCATAGCTTGCATGCTTTATAAAGCTGCCTCTAATGACCGCTTTGTGTGCTAGCCATATTTGTTCAATTGAGGAGTCCGCGGTTGTGTTTTCTGTGATGTAGTGTTGTAAATCTGTGGTTATCTGGGAGACTATAGATGGGTCTGTAAGGAGGGATTCATTAAGTCTCCAGGAACCCGACCCTTTGTTGGTGAATGATTCCGTAATACTGAGAATGATGGGAGCGTGGTCTGACCATGTAATTGTCTCGATCGTGGTTTCTTCTATTCGGGGTAGCAAAGTGGTGGGGATGAGGAATCTGTCTATACGGGAGTAGCAGTTATGTGCCGCTGTGTAGCATGTATAATCTATTTCTGTGGGATGCAACATGCGCCATGGGTCTATCATGTGTGCCGCTGTCAGGGTAGAGCTTATTCTATTCGACAGCGTTGTTCTCTGTTTGAGTGTGCAACTCGCAACCTGTGTGGTGGAGGAGGAGTCAATTTTGCTGTCTAATAAAAAGTTGGTGTCGCCTCCAATGATTACCTCCCCGTATTTGTACATGTCCATCAATGCTAGAATTGTTTGCATGAATTCATATTGGTTTTCGTTTGGGCTATACACATTGATTAAGGTATAAGGCATATTATTCATTAAACATTGTAAAATTAAATATCGGTCTTTCTTATCACCAATTTTCCTAGCGAAAACACTACATCTTTACTGATCAAGGTGGAGACCCCTCTTTTGCGGAATAGCATGCATGGAAATCAATTGGGTACCATTTGGAGGTAAATTTGGGTTTGGAGTGCCATTTGAAGTTTGTCTCTTGGAAAAAAGTTACCTCCGCCCCACTTCTTTTCGCTTCCTGCATGGCTAGTCGCCGTTCGTTGGGCGAGTTAAGCCCTTTGGCGTTCAGTGACATAATTTTAAGTACCATTTGACCATCGTGTGGTATGCTGTGATATGGAATTCTGCATCTTAACTATTATAACAGGCCTATTATCATGTTGGGGCCGGGCGGCATTAGCAGACACCTCCGTCTTGGGTATGTTAGGCGCTGGGTGGCCCACTATGGCAAGCATGTTGCGGGTATCAGACACACTTTTTGGGGGGGTGGGGTGGGAAGGGGGGAGAACAGGGGAAAAACTATATACAGTGTTCCGTAAGTCACCTCTCAGTGACATTCAATTGCCGTAGGCAACGGAAAAAAGGGGCTACTGGAGCCCAAGGGGGTGGTTCGCTCAGAATTGGAGTCACCCACCGCGACTTGGTTTGTGGTCTTTTAACCCCTTCAGGACGGAGTCAATAGTGCACGTTCTGATCAAAACAAAACGTAAACAAAAACTAGAATTTGCGCTACATGTCTGTTCAACCGTACTTCCCCTCTTTCAAATTATATGCACCCACACTTATTATATATCATTTTGTTCAGGAGAAACAGGGCTTTAATTTACCATTAACTATTCATATATGGAACATAATTCATTATGAATAAAATTTAAAAAAATGTGAGAAAATAAGATTTTTTTTTAAATTTGTATTTCCGTCTGACATTTTAGCTGTGAATGTCATAATACTGTTAGGTTTTACTGCACAAAAATGCACATATTTGTAATCAGTGATGTCTCACAAGTACAACAGTATCCCCCATTAACAGGTTTTAGGGCGTTTTGGAAAGTTACAGGGTCAAATATAGAACGTTCCATTTTCAAATAGAAATTTTCCAGATTGGCAATGTTACCTTTGAGACGGTGTGGTAGCCCAGCAATGAGAATTACCCCCATAATGGCATACCATTTTAAAAAGTAGACAACCAAAGGTATTGAAAGTGGGGTATGTTTAGTCTTTTTTAGTAGCCACTTAGTCACAAACACTGGCCAAAGTTAGCGTTCATATTTGTTTTTGTGTTAAAAAAGCAAAAAACTAATATTTGGCCAGTGTTTGTGACTAAGTGGCTACTAAGAAAGACTGGACATACCCCACTTGCAATACCTTGGGTTGTCTACTTTTGCAAATGGTATGCCATCATGGGGGTAATTCTCGTTCCTGGGCTACCATACGCTCTCAAAGGCAACATAACCAATCTGGCAAATTTCAATGTAAAAAAAATGAAATGCAAGCCTTATATGTGACTCTCTAACTTTCCAAAACACCATGAAACCTGTACATGGGGGTACTGTTATTCTCGGGAGACTTCACTCAACACAAATATTAGTGTTTTAAAACAGTAAAACATATTACAACAACAATATAGTCCATAAAAGTGCCGTTCGTTTGTAAAAAATGCAAAAAACTTCACTTTTACTTAAAATATCATCGTTGTAATACAATTTACCAATTTGAAACACTAATATTTGAGTTCAGCGAAGTCTCCCGAGTAAAACAGTATCCCCCATGTACAGGTTTTATGTTGTTTTGGAGAGTTACAGGGTCAAATGTAGTGCTTGCGAATTAAATTCTCTGCACTTTCTCCCTGTGTTGTCAGGCATGTCAATCAAATTTTAATTAATCAAATCACCTAATTATGTTAAAAGATTACTTAAATATACACGTAGAATTTTAATACATATGCATTTATAGGTATTTAAATTCTACGTGTATACTAATGGAATATTTTATGTAATTATATGTATTTATCTATATATATATATTTGCGGTTATTTGCATTTTATATATAGATAGATATATATATATATAGAATGTCATTCTAAGTGTATTTTGTTACCAATATATATTTATTAATAACAAAATACAGTTAGAATGAAATTACATATGTATATATAATTATCTATATATATATATTTGCGGTTATTTGTATTTTATATATAGATAGATATATATAGAATGTCATTCTAAGTGTATTTTGTTACCAATATATATATATTAATAACAAAATACAGTTAGAATGAAATTACATATGTATATATAATTTATATTAAATTTTGTTTGAATATTTTATTTATTAATTTTATTATTGTATTTATTTATTATTGTAATTATACGAATTTATATATATAATATATGTTTATATATCTATTATATATATAATATATGTATAGTATATATATGTAACGTCATTCTAAGTGTATTTTAATACTAATATATGTACTTATATTAGTATTAAAATACACTATGTATGACATTAAATATATATAATATACATATTTATTATATATATAATATATATACATATATTATATATATATAAATACATTTGATTTATTTTTAAACATGTTTAATATTTTTTTTTTATACTTCCCACCAGCAGGGGGACTGTCTAATATTTTAGACAGTCCCCCTGCTGGCAGATCCACAGCCAGCTATAGGGGGCCATGTGATCGCTCTTTGAGAGCGATCACATGGCCCCCGGGGGCCTGATTTGCCGTGGGAGGGCTGCCTGGGCTGTGAGGCAGTCCTCCCGAAGCGGAGCGCCAGGAAGGTAAGTAACCCGGGCGCTCCAGGGCTTAAAGCAGTTACGGCGTGCTATGCCGTCACAACGGCTTTAAAGCCCACTTAAACCGTGACGGCATAGCACGTCGTAACGGCGGGAAGGGGTTAACAAACCTTTCAGTGAGTTTTAAAGCAAACATCAGTTAAACCCAAACATAAACCAGAAACAGAATAAACCTGAACTTCACGCCCATTGGGGAAATGGTGTCGTGATGTGAGTTCATATATCCTTCAGGTCAGTGACGTTTCGTGATTCGCTTCCTGCGATGTCCCGGGCATTTTTGACCATCCTTTAGCGAGCTTCTGTGGTGCTTGTGCAAGTGTTGTTTTTTTTCTGGTGGTCGTTGACAAGAAGTGGTATATTCCATTCCCGTAGCAGTCTTTTGCCGTCTTCCGGATTTGTTATGGGTTTGTTTATGCCGTTTCTCTTGACGAGTAGTTTTGTAGGGAAGCCCCACTTGTAGGGGATGTTCGCGGTTCTGAGTGCTTCTGTGACTGTTGCAAAAGTCCGCCGTTTAAGCATAGTCGCCGAGGAAAGATCAGTGAATAGCTTGATTTTGTTGTATGTCTCAGGCCATTTGATGGTAGTTCCGGCCACTTGCATGAGTCTATCTTTGACGGTGAAGTGATGTACTCTAGTGATGGTGTCTCGTGCAATGTCAGGCGAGAGATGTTTAGGCTTGGGCAGTCGGTGTGTTCTGTCTAGTATCAGATCAAATTCAGACAGGGAGGGGATCAGTGCTTTGAACAGGTCTTTGACATACCTGGGGAGGTCTTGTTGTGAGACAGTCTCAGGGATACCCCTGATGCGGATGTTGTTCCTCCTGCTCGTGTCTTCCTGATCTGCTACCTTTTCCTCCAGTGATTTCAGTTTGTGTTCCAAGACAGTGTAAGCTACTGCCATAGAATTATGTGCCTCCACTAATTCTTCAGTCTTATCTTCCAGACGTGCAGTGCGTTCCCCCATGCTGTGGATGTCAGCTTTGATGTCTGCAGTCATTTGTAAGAGGTCAGCTTTGAATGAGGCTTGAAGTTCTTGCATGATTATCCTGATAGATGAATTTTTGGCAGGGCAGTTATGTTCAGAGTGGCTGTCTCCTGCCTCAGAGTCTTGGGCGGGAGAGTGCCGTCCGTCGGCGCCATCTTGGATTTTCGGTTTTGTGCTTTGCGACCTCTCTAAGTGAGAGTTTAGCGTTTTTTGCTTCAGTTTTTTCACGGCCATGCTTTGCTGGAATGTTTACCCGTCGGGTGGTTCGTGTTTTGCACGATTTGTGCGGTTCGTTGCGCTGTGATAGCCGGTTTATTGCCGCGGGCCGGGAGAGCTCCGGTATTGCACGTCTGTTCACATGCGCGGTCAGGACACGCCCCCTATTTTTATTTTTTTTATTGGGATTATATTTACAAGTGTGTCTTAGCAAGTCTCTAACACATGGTACTGCCATTCGATTCAACCGTCAATAGCCTCACATTAATGCATGTTACTCTACGCTATACTAGCATTTGCCGTTGCTTTCAACCCTATTGTGTCATACCAATTTTGTATGCATAAGTGTTAATCATACTCCTAAGCATTTCACAAGTATGCCTTATAAATGTATTTATTATATATTAAAAAATAAAAATAAAATAAACATATTTCGTTCACAATTTCACAAGCTAGACTTTTTATAAATGTAGGTCTTGTAAATTCTGTCTCCTCCTACGTTTAGCGTATGGCCATCACAGCCTCAAACTAAATCAGCACTATTGCATTCTAGTGGTCTAAACCTCATTCCTGTCATAAATTCTTTTATACCCTCTGTTCAACTGGCTCAGTAAGTATGCATTGTATAATTTTTAACTTGTGTATTTCTTACTGTCTCTATGTTAACAATTTCACAAGCTAGACGCTTATTGTTATTGTTTTTGTTATTATTATTGTTATTATTAGTATTTGCAACATAGGTTTCTCTACTCTCTCATTACTATCATATTTCTTTAATTGCTACTTCTCCAGAACTCTACAACCTATATCTGATCTACCAATCACCCCCTCCATTACCTTTATCACAGCCTCACGTGGCCACCCTGCACCTCAGTACTTACACTGGGCCCCTTCTCAACCTCATATACATGGTCCTTGCAAAAGGCCCTCAATGGGACTTTGCAACATCCGTTCCATGTGACTCTCAGTGGGCAACATTATATGTTCCTATTTCAGCCCTTTATTGTGCTTCTCATTTGCATAACATCCACTTACAGGGGTTGCATACTTCCCTTACCACACTACACGATATCGATAAAATAATCATACCTTACTATACGGCTTTCACTAGGTGATCCTACTGGGGAATCTGTATTCTTCATCCCGTACATTGTTCCTACCTAAGTCAAACACTATGGTTCATCAGTATCTATTAGGCAGGATCATCATTTCTACACCATCAAGCACTTAGCGAGCTGCCAGTTGATACAGGGCTACACTCTCATCGACATGCCCATTACTATTATTCATCATAGTATGTCTTTCACCACTAGAAGAGGTTATTTTATTCCAAAGTGTAACGGACCGTTTCATCAGACAAGGGGTTAAAATCGTTTAGGCGATAATCCCCTTTTCACAGACAGGCACAGCTACTGTAAAATCACCAAAACTCACGAATTGGATATAAGTGAATGCACCAAACTCCCGAACTGCATACAAGGGAATAAGGTAGCACTCCAAACTCCCGAACTGGAACCTCACGACAAGCTGCTAGCAGACGAACAGGAAAAGCTCCCAAGCGGCTAACACTCCTGGCAGTCAGTCCCTATCAGCATACAGTGAATCCCCCCAAGAACGAGACAAGGCTCCGTGTTGAGGGTCAAGCAGTGGTCTGTTTATTGAGGGCTACCTGCCCCTGTATTTATGCAGGTCTCCCACCTGGTGGACACTCCCCTAGGGGACCAGATGGAAGACTGTAACAACGGACAGACATTTAGCATTTCAGGACAAACAGAAGTAAAACGTCCCCACAATGCATCCTGGCTTCCTCCCCTCTGCCCTGGAGAAGTAATTCAATTATCTCCCAGGACAAAGGCAAAACTCCATTACACACGTGGGGACACAAAACAGACTATCACTTTAAAATACATAAAGACACATTTTATACATAAAACACAGACATGTAACATATCCCCAGAAAGCTCAGGTCTGAGTGCACATTATTAGGTGAATGGCACTCAGACCACACGAAAACAGTTTAATTGCCATGGAGTTAGAGTCTTTAATTACACGAATTGGCTCCATGGCATAGCTATCTGGGTTAACATTCACATATACAAACTACCGAATTTACATGTATTCAGTTTGACCATCACAGGGTAGGAGGCTGGCAAACAGGCCCCTCCAAAAGCCAGTGACTAAGTTACTTTCGTCACACCACCTCTCCAATCTTTCTTAACTAATTTACTACTATAACTCGGCTTATTGTCCCCAACTACAAATGGAAAGGCAAAGCCTGTAGTTGTGGGAGGGGTTTATATGGCCTATAAATTCACAGGCCTCCCCTTCCTCTGGGCTGAGACTTCCTGGTTCAGCCCACCCACCACTCCCTTTATTAAACATTCACTTAGTGAGCCCTCTTTTACAGGCCTACCTGAACGTCGGTTTCGGCACAGCACAACCGACTTATACCACCACTACTATAACTCTGCTTATTGTCCCTGACTACAAACACATATACCGTATATACTTGAATATAAGCCAAGTTTTTCATCACATTTTTTGTGCTTAAAAACCCCAACTCGGTTTATACTCGAGTCAGTGTCTGTATTATGGCAATTTACATTGCCATAATACAGACAGGGGACTGTGGGGGCTGCAGAGTGTTTACTTACCTCTCCTGCAGCTCCTGTCAGCTCCCTTCTCCTCCAGCGCCGGTCCGTTCAGCACCTCGGTCAGCTCCCAGTGTAAGTCTCGCGAGAGCCGCGGGGTCATAGTGCGGCTCTCGCGAGACTTACAGTGTGAGCTGACAGAGGAGCTGCACGAACCGGCGCGGAGGAGGAGGGAGCTGACAGGAGCTGCAGGAGAGGTAAGTGCTCTCTGACAGCCCCCCTCCCCCCACTGAACTGCCAATGCCACTGGACAACCAGGGAGTGAGAGCCCCCCTCCCTGCCATGTATCAAGCAGGGAGGGGGGATGGAAAAATAAATACATAATAATAATAAAATATTAAAAATAATAATAATAATAAAAAATAATATAACAAAAAAATTAAAATAATAATTAATAAAATAAATAATAATAATATAACAAAAAATGATTAAAATAATAATTAATAAAATAACAATAATCAAAATGCCCACCCCCCACCAACACATACACAAACACACACTGCATCACACACTCACACTTCATTCATATACACACTGCATGCATATACACACACTGCACTCATACACACACTGCACTCACACACACACTGCATTCATACACACACACTGCATTCACACAAACACTGCACTCATACACAAACACTGCATTCATGCACACACTGCACTCATACACACACTGCACTCATACACACACACTGCACTCATACACACACACTGCATTCATACACACCCTGCATTCATACACACACACTGCATTAATTATATACACACACTGTAAATAAATATTCAATTAATATAATTTTTTTAGGATCTAATTTTATTTAGAAATTTACCAGTATTTCCCACCCTAGTCTTATACTCAAGTCAATAAGTTTTCCCAGTTTTTTGGGGTAAAATTAGGGGCCTCGGCTTATATTCGGGTTGGCTTATACTCGAGTATATACGGTATACATATATATATATATATATATATATATATATATATATATATATATATATATATATATATATATTTGTATCTTGTGGAAAGTCCTTGCACTCCGGCTGTCTGTATTCCCATGGCTGGGTGCACAAATACCAGGGCTTTAAATATCCAAAGATTATGCACTTTCTTAAGGATAAAAAAGATGTCACAGATTGTAATAGTTTCATTTAAAACCACCTCACCTAGGCAAAAAATTATGGGGGCTTAGTTATATTATATGATCATATATTGCATAAGCCTGCCACAAAATCAATGTACCTCATTCTTGGCAGGTCCTTCTCTAGCAGCCTAATGCCTGCCCTTATAAGATCAATCCACTTACTTGGTTTTAAATAAAACTATTACAATCTGTATGATTTTAAATTGTTGTTTAGTAAATAAGCGAGTACGCTGGATTGTGTATTTTGTATGTTGTATATATTTACCCCAGCAGCACCCTATAATGTATGCATGTTCAGATGAATGCAGCCCTCTTGTTTATATATATATATATATATATATATATATATATATATATATATATATATGTATATATATATATATGTATGTATGTATATATATATATATATATATATATATATATATATATAGTTAATACAATGTTAAACAAAAATCTGCACACCAGTCAAGCCATAAGACTTGCTTTTCCCACAGAAATCCCAAATCTGCAGTGATGTTACAACCGCAAAGGATTCATGGTGCGCATATGCAAATTAGTTTAACAAAGAATCGCATTTTTGCCTCATTCCATTTTAAACATGGATTCCTTTTAATCTGTGTTTGCAGTATACAACTGCTTGGAACACAATTTAGGAAAATATGCAAAACCAGTGAACCACTCATGCTTCCCAAGCTCTACCAAGCCTCAATAAGCAAACCAGTAACCAACCTTATGCTGATGAGTTGCATTAACAACGAAACAGCTGTCCATGAGTGGTTCACTGGTTTTGCATCTTTTCCTAAATTGTGTTCCAAGCAGTTGTATACTGTAAACACAGATTAAAATGAATTCATGTTTACAATGGAATGAGACAAAAATGTGATTCTTTGCTAAACTAATTTGCATATGTCCACCCAGAATCCTTTGCCGTTGTAACATCACTGCAGGTTTGGGATTTCTGTGGGAAAAGCAAGTCTTATGGCTTGACTGGTGTGCAGATTTTTGTTTAACATTGTATTAACTATCCACAGACTTCAGGTGGAAGGGGTTTTCAATCACAATTTTTCCCCACCATAACCTTTTTGGATTTTGCTTCCTACATATATATATAGACTTCCACAGATCGACAATGCAGAAAAAGAGGAGGTTCCTTGGCAAGACAAACCTCTCCATGGGGTGTACCACTGGCATATAGTGGATGTGGTTCACATGACAAAATCCTACCAGTGGTTAGAAAAGGCAGGACTGAAAGACAGCACTGATGCACTAATCCTATATATATTCAGTGGATACAAATATGGCTGACTCCAGTACATCTCCTAGGTCTAAATGAGAGAAAATGATTAGAAAACTGAAATACATTCCCTTAGGTATACAACATAATTATAAAGAGACCGTTACCTGCGCTCTGGCCTATGTACATTTAAACAAAATGGAGGCTCTTTAGTTTTATTCCAATGGCCATTTGAATATAAGCTCACCTGCCACATCAAGGCAAGCCCCAAAAGGTAATTCCTACACGGCCATTAGATTTGCTGCTATCAGGGCCGGCCTTAGGCCTTTAGGCGCCCTGTGCAAAAAATCTTCACAGCGCCCCTCCCCCCTTCCCCACTCCTTCCCCTCCTCCATCCCCCTTCCCACACACCCTGTCACACACACACAAAGGCAGACAGCCATACACACGCACACACACAAACACACGCAGGCAGTCACACACAGACAGCCACACACAAACACACACACACACAGACATAGAATGTGACGGCAGATAAGAACCAATGGGCCCATCTAGTCTGCCCAGTCAGTCACACATAGGCAGTCACACACACACAGGCAGACAGCCACACACACACACACACACACACACACGCAGGCAGACAGCCACACAGTGGCAGAGGCAGGCAGACAGCCAAACACACAGAGGCAGACACACACACACAGTCACACACACACACACACACACACACACACAGGCAGACAGTCACACACACAGACAGTCAAACACACAGACAGTGACACACACACAGGCAGACAGCCAAACACACAGAGGCAGACACACACACACACAGTCACACACACACACACACACGCACACACACACACACACACACACACACACACACAGGCAGACAGTCACGCACACAGACAGTCAAACACACAGACAGTGACACACACACAGGCAGACATTCACACACACACACACACAGGCAGACAGTCACACACACAGACAGTCAAATACACAGACAGTCACACACACACACGCAGACAGTCACACACACAGAGAGTCAAACACACAGTCACACACACACAGGCAAACAGCCACACACACAGGCAAACAGCCACACACATAGGCAGACAGTCACACACACACACACAGTCATACACACACATAGACAGTCACACATACAGTCACACACACAGGCAGACAGTCACACACACACACACACACACAGTCACACACACACACACACACACACAGTCACACACACAGGCAGACAGTCACACACACACACACAGACAGTCACACACATACACACACACACACACACATTCACACACTCACACACACACAAACAGTCCCACACACAGACAGACAGTCACACACACACACACACAGGCAGACAGTCACATAGTTACCAGTGCAGCTCCTGGATTCTGGTTGTTGGGGGAAGCAGGGACTCCTTCCTTCTTCCCCTGCAGCAGTTTCCCGGTGCTTTTAGCTCCGCCCCCAGCGCACGGTAAGCTCCACCCCCGCCACAATTATTTTTTTTATTCCGCCGGCCATGTGTGAGCTGTGTCGGCCGCAGGGTGCCCCCTGCTCCATGGCGCCCTGTGCGGCCGCACAGCTCGCACACCCCTAAGGCCGGGGTATGAAACAGGAAGGGGTATTTTATAAACTCTTTCACATTTAACCCTATAAAGGGTTAAATGTGAAAGGGTTTATAGAATACCCCTTCCTGTCTTATTGGAGATGAGGGTTAAATGTGAAAGGGTTAAATGTGAAAGGGTTTATAAAATACCCCTTCTTGTCTCATTGGAGATGAGAGTTACATGTGAAAGGGTTAAATGTGAAAGGGTTTATAAAATACCCCTTCTTGTCTCATTGGAGATGAGGATTAAATATGAAAGGGTTAAATTTGAAAGGGTTTATAAAATACCCCTTCTTGTCTCATTGAAGATGAGAGTTACATGTGAAAGGGTTAAATGTGAAAGGGTTTATAAAATACCCCTTCTTGTCTCATTGGAGTTGAGGATTAAATGTGAAAGGGTTTATAAAATACCCATTCTTGTCTCATTGGAGATGAAGATTAAATGTGAAAGGGTTAAATGTGAAAGGGTTTATAAAATACCCCTTCCTGTCTCATTGGAGATTCGTGGCTGATATCAGCAAATCTGATGAATAGTGTAGGACTCACATTTTGGGGCTTGCCTTGACGTGGCAGGTAAGCATTTATTCAAATGGCCATTGGAATAAAACTAAAGAGCCTCCATTTTGTTTAAATGTACATAAGGATTTACACCAGAGCGCAGGTAACGTTCTCTTTGTTTTTGCTATGTATTTTGAGCTGTTGGATACTAAGCTACTGCTGCTGTAAGCGTGGTGCTTTATTTTTGTATTTAACATAATTATCTCTCAAAATGAATACTGAGTATAATGAGTGGTTAGACCAAATTAAAGAAAAGGTAAAATGTACTACTATTGATAGTTCACCTCTAATCAAATAACTTAGCAATGTAGACAAACAATACATGGAAAACTATTATACAATCATGTGCATATTTCATGATTGGACATTCAGCTATGCTAACAGAGCGTAATGAAATGGAAAATACATTAGTCACATACCAGAAAAAAAATTGGAATGGGCAGAAACAAAGTGTGAGGAAGTGTCTACTGGATATAATGCTGTTGATGCTAAGCAATCTAATCTCTCAGATAAGTTGAGCGAAATGGATAACTTGGTGGACAGTTATGTACAGGAGATAAATCAGCTAAAAGACAGTTAGATAAATATCAGATGGAAAGTGAAAAAGCACAGGAGAAAAGTCTTGGTGATTTCTCCCCTTGTATCAACACACCAGACCAGAATTTCCCAGAACAGTCTAAAAATAAGGACTTGAGAAAATCAGAGAAAACATCCTTGGAACAGGATTCTTCATCTAGTGATATTGCTACCATTAACTTGGGTAATAGTAACATCCCCAGGATGTACTTGAAACCAGAGTAATCTGAATAATTTTCTATTATTATCTTGGCCAAGACAGTTTTTTCAAATTGTTTTGCCAAAGATTGCCATTTTTATGCTATGCTGGTAAACATACAGAGGAATCTCGCAAGAGATTATGACTGTAATTTACCGTTAAAATGGCTGGTCAGTCACTGCATGAAAATCATATACTATATACCATGCACATGACACAAATCATTAAAAGGTTAAGAAATTTGGTGATAAGATGGTGTCAAAGACGAAAATACAGTTAGGATTAGAGTCCAAGAAGAAGACTTATTCTGGGGCACTTAAAACTCCAAAAACTCAGACACAGGAAATGGCTACAAGCAACCCTGTTAGTTCCTCTGAATATAACTCTGAAATGTCCAATGCCAGTGGGAATAAACATCCCTGGTTTAACAAGAACCAAAGCAATTCTCAGTGTGGTCAAGAAATCCTCAGGGAAATAGAAGATATTATGAAAACAGGAACAACTGATCTGCTTCCAATAATTCCCAACAGTCTCAGCCACCCCAGCCTAACTCTAATGAGCAAGGACAGAATGGCAGTGGCAAAAATAATTTGCATTGTCAGGCTGGTCAATTGACAGACCAGATGGACAAATTCATGGGGGAAATGACAAAAATTTGCCAAGTATTTGCCATAAATCCTTTTTTAGGAGTGGCAACGATTGCAGAGCCACCTATCTAACCGCAACAGCAACCACAGGTGTTACTGCAATAACAGCCACTGTGACTGAACAGGCTAGGTTGTCAATAGATGTAATGTCTTACTCTGATTCCTTTCCAGATCCACACAGTGAGATACAAAATAGTTGTATGAAAACAGTGTTGTCCATGTAGTACAGTATAGTCCCACTTGGAGTGTCAGGGGAAGTGTCTCTAACTTCTCATTCCATGTTGCAGTCAGATCAAAATGATCCACAGGCTAAATGACCCACAGGCTAAATGATCATTAACTTCCTCTAGTTTCAAGGATCCAGACCTGAAAGGGTTAACTGGTGAGACGCCAACCACTAGTTCCTGAAAAGGATGGGTCATTGGGTAAGACTCAACATTCTTCAGTACAGGTAGAAACTACTACTGTGACAGGTAACGTATGGAAGACGAGTGATATGTTGACAAATTCTAAATTCTTATGTGAATTAGAAGAACATGAAGGAAGATACTACTTGTCTGTAGAAATACAGGATTCACTACCCCAACCTTTCAGTCAGTTAAAATAATATAGCAGGTTTAACGGATCAACTGTACTCCAACCGAGTACCTTCCGTTGATAGACGCTTCCTTCCACCCTGGATCAGCTTCTGTCCTCCAGGACCGTGTGGAAAAGACCTCTCCTCCAGGAGAGCATATCAGGAACAGCTCTTAAAAGAGCTAAGTAATTAGAGCTCAAGGGAGTATACAAAGTATAGAAATCCCCAGTGTGATTATAGCAGTTCTCCTCCAATCTCGAGACAAGACTACGTGTTAAGGGTCAAACAGGAACAGAATAAACTGAGGGTTTATGGTCTCTTTTATACAAGTTTTCCCACAAGGTTACCACCCATGTGGACCTTGTGGTACACAGGACACAAAGTTACAAAGCCAATCAAAACAGTCTTGTACAGTTAGGCACTTGTACAGTTAGGCACCTGACAGGGATAATACTTTCTAGCATAAATCTCCCTTTTGTCCCCCCCTGTTTTCTTACACTGTTTGTAATGGAATATAGGATTTTTTTTTAACCTAAGCTAAATAAAAAGTTATATTTTATTTTATTTCTACCAGTTTATATGGGGTTGCATCAATATTCTTAAGGCTTGAAAGGGGTATTGTTCAGACCTATTTATTCCCATTTTTTTTTCTTAGTTCTGATCATAACTTGATCAATGCTGCCACTACGCATCAATACGTCAAAAATTTGCGCAAGCACTTACAGCATGCGTTTGCTTTTGCCCAAAATAATCTTGAAAAAGTAGCAACAGGAGTTAAGATCTATTATGATTTAAAAACCACGAAAAAGGAATACGAAATAACAGATCAAGTCTATCTGTATAACTTTGCGCAAAACGAAGTGAAGGAAAATAAATGTTTAACTTCTTGGAAAGGGCCATATGTCATAATTGATCAAATTTCCCCAGTAGTGTACGATAAAAATTCACAAATATGGTAATTTTATTGAAAATGGATTAAGGTTAATCAGTTGCATGCTTGTCATCCTAAATCTCAATTAAGGATTATAGGTGTGGATTCAGACGCAGGATGAATAACTAACCTGGATGAATGCTTGATTCCTGTGGAATCGTATGATGGGAAATGTTGTGATGTGCCATGATCTCATATATGTTCATGTAACTAGCCATTTCCTTACCATCCAGAAACTAATTTTTTTTGAGCAGGTTCTTAGCTTGTTTAGTTGCTCCAGGGAAATTACTAAGGAGTCAGTAAGAAATTTAGTGAGGGATTAAGCTATATAAAAATATAGATAAACAGAATAACATAATGTAAATACTATGCATAACGTAGATTGTAAATAATATGTTATTAAAGGCCAAGTGATGTACACTGTTATAAGTATGTATGCTTAACAATGCTTGAATCATTAGTAGATACATTTAAGACAAGTTCCTCAACCCTCACTAGAAGACATAAATCAATTCCTTAATAAAATAGTTACCTTTCATAACTCAACAACAATCTGCTGAACTAGACAGCCCCTTCACAGAAGAGGAAGTACAGAAAGCGATACACTCTCTCCCAAAACACAAGGCCCCAGGGCCTGACGGGCTATCCAATTACTATTATATACAGTTGCAAGAAAACGTATGTGAACCCTTTGGAATGATATGGATTTCTGCAAAAATTGGTCATAAAATGTGATCTGATCATCATCTAAGTCACAACAATAGACAATCACAGTTTGCTTAAACTAATAACACACAAAGATAGAAATGTTGCCATGTTTTTATTGAACAAACCATGTAAACATTCACAGTGCAGGTGGAAAAAGTATGTGAGGACTTACTGTAATACTTGCGAGGTCTGCCAGAGAGTGGGAAAGAGAGGAGACCACCCCAAGGCACACCTCGTCAACATGCCCATTATAGAAGAACCCTTTAGCTGGGTAGCCATCGACCTAGTGGGGCCACCTGGCTGTTCCGGTGGTTGCAGGGGGGAGCTGGCTGGTTGTGATCAGTCATAACGGTGAAGGAGCACCCCGTACTAATAATGTTGCAGCTTCTTGAGGGCCCAAATGAGGCACTCCTTCTCCACAGTGGCATAACTGACTTCCTTGGGCATCAGTTTTCTGCTCAGATACGACACTGGGTGCTCCATGCCACCCTCCCCGGCCTGACTCAATACAGCTCCCAGTCCAAACATGGAGGCATCTGTATGGATGAGAAATTTCTTAGAATGATCTAGCGCCGCTAATACAGGTGCCTCACTGAGGGGCGTTTTTAACCGCTGAAAGGAGTCCGCACACTCTGGGGACCATATAACTTGTTTAGGGAGAGACTTTTTGGTCTATAGTGCTGTAAACCTGTACGAACATCATGTAATAGCCCGCTGTCCCTAAAAATGCCATAACTTGGTGTAACAAAATCCCTCACTACTATCAGTAGTTATGGTGATTTTTCTCACAGTGGTTATGGTGTGGATCATGGTACTAGCATTGTATTCCAACCAAGAACATGCTCCTAGACTCTGGTTACCCTGGGACTATGGCCACTGGAGTGCATTACCTGTTAAATACTCCATTTCCGCATCTTGGATGTTAAAAACTATGTCTGGCCCTTTAACTCTGCTGGGAAAGAATCTGTAATTTTAAAACCAGTGTGACCAACTGCCATTTTCCACTGGCTTTTCTTGTGCAAAACTGCCCTGTTCCTCTGGCTTATGGAGAAGCCTGCTTGCCAACTGTATCACTACTAGCTCTCTTAAGACCTCTCTCCAGCTACCCTACTACACCTTCTGGAAAGAGAGCCCCAGCTACACCCTCCTGGAGGAGGGAGCCCCGCTCTACCCACTCTACAGGACTTTGAGCTGGAGCTCTGCTGTGGTTTCCAGTACTGGGAACGAGGAAGCCCAGACGGTAGATACCCTACTCCACAGGGATAACCATCACACTTGGGTTTTGGTGCGGGGTTGTGGCCACAGGGTTATGGCCTCTACTTTGGCAGGTTCGGGTCTCTGTTTCCCGGAGCTCACTCTATGGCCTAGGTACTGCACCTCTGCCATCCCTACATGACATTTGTCTGGCTTTAAGGTTAGACAGCCGGTTTGGATTCTCTTGAGCACTATAGACATGTGTTCCAGGTGAGCTTCCCATGTGCAACTGAAGATGGCTAAATCCTCCAGATATGTACATGCAAAGCTCTGAAATCCCTCTAAGAGCCAATCAGCCATCCTCTGAAAAGTAACCGGGGCATTCTTCATCCCAAATGGCATGACCTTAAACAGGTACAGGCCAAAGGGGGTGACGAAGGCCGACTTAGGGATAGCCTCAGGCTCCAGGGGATCTACCAATATCCCTTGCACAGATCTATAGAGGTCAAGTAATTCCCTTTTGCCATCCAGTCCAACAATTTGTCTACCCTGGGCATGGGGTAGGCATCAGTGACTGATTGGTCGTTGGGCCTCCGGAAGTCGACGCATAAATGGGTCGTACCATCCCGTTTAGGCACTAGCACTACCAGGGATGCTCAAGGACTCTGGGAGGTTTCTATCACCCCTAAGGCTAACATTTCTAGGATTTATTTGTGCATGCACTCCCTAACGGCCTCAGGGATGCGATATGGCTGTTGCCGGAGGGGAAATTGGCCTGGGGTCTACACTCAGTGGACTGCCAGTGTTGTGTACCCGTGTATGGCAGAGGACATATTGCTAAATTCCCTTAGCAGTTGTGAGGCCTGCTGTCTTTCCTCTGGGTTTAGGTTGTCCCCAAAACTTACTTGTGTTACAAACTGCCATTTGTAACTGGCCCTTTAAATGACAAATTGCCCTGCTTCCCTGGGTTGTGGAGAAGCCTATCTGCCAGCCTCCTTCCTCATGACTATGGCCCCTGGGAGATTGTACCCCTAAAAACTTGGACTTTTATTGGGTGTGTATGGCCCTTTAAGAACAGTCTGGGGACATATTGTGACTTTGTTGAACAATTCCCCTTTAAGACGGTGTCCCCAAACCTTTAATATACTGTGTTCCTGGCTTTCTCCCACTTGGTTCAGTAAATGGGGCTAACTGAACCAAGTACCACACAGGCGAACCACCCAGAAGTGGAAGTGTGCAGGCAATTTACCTCCCAGGCTGTGAGGTTACTGCAGGTTAATTGCCGAGCGCTGGGTGGCCGCTGTTCGTGCAAACCAACACGTGGCGGCAGCCATCTTTGTTCATTCAAACGAGGTCAGCGGTATGTGTAGCCAAATCCATGGAACTGAAATCGGCTACACATTTCACCCTGACCCTTACTTTCTCCTACACTGAACTTTCAGCTGCAGAGACTAAGTCCCGTTTGAAGATTCAAACGCATGTTCGAATTGGACTTAGTAATTTTTCTGCATAAAATAGACCGACCGAACAGCCCAAATCTATGGAACTGTTTTGGGCAGGAAAATGTGCTTGCGGTCGGTCATAAAGGACTTCCGTCTATCTTTTTATCCACTGGATGGATTTGTCTGATTTTTGGTTATGTTTATATTTATATATTTTATATTAATTGTGCTGATTCTAAATATGTAATTCTTATGGAGAGTGGATGTATGGTTTTAAAGTTACAGTGTATGTGTAAAAACTGTATTTTTCCTCCCTGTGATAATTATGTTAAGTATTGTGTACCATAATTGAAGATTATGCTAGCTTTAGTGTACTGATAATCTTAATTTTAATAATGACAGGAGGCGAGTATTTTGCATATCTCTCTTTACTAACTCCATACAGCAGTATGAGAAACACATAGAAAAAAGAACCAATCACAGGAGAGCAGGATGTACATAAGGCAATGTGACCTTGTCATTTCCTCTTTCAGAAAGCGACAACAAGCAGAAGTAAATATATAGCAAACAATAAAACTAATAATAACTTCAATTTCCCATGTGCGAAGGAGCAAACTTCCAAAGAATTCTATACGAACAACGAAAAAGAGTTCAGGGTTGAGACAAATCCGAAGGATAAAATCTCCAATAGTTTCACGTGAACTGCCAATTATCTTCAGAGACGAATCATACTGAAAAAGAGAATGTGTGAAAGGTTTAGACATAGTCACGAACATGTAACTCCAATTAAAGTACCACCTAACATCCCATTGGAGAATATAGTAACTATAATCTGATAACTGAGTAATTGTAATGAGAACTCTAATGAGGATTCCATATTAATGGAAGTACGAACATATCATATAAGCACCAATCTGAGAGGCAAACCTACCTTAGCACCTGATATCTGCAAAGCAAACAAATAGAAAGGGTTGGCAGTGAAGCAGGGGGGGGAAATACTCGCCTCCTGTCATTATTAAAATTAAGATTATAAGTACACTAAAGCTAGCATAATCTTCAATTTTACCACATGACAGGAGGCTTCGTATTTGACATTTTTAACGCTGAGAAAAGAGTATAGAACTAAATAAGAGTCCTACGGTGTGCCGAGAGACCCAGTATTCGGCATTGTGGGGAGGTCTTCTCCGTTGAGCGCCCACGTATACACCATCTAACGGGAAATTGTACAAGACTGTCAGGGTATTTATATCGGCAGACATTTTGTGCTATGATAGAAATTAAAATGTATATTGTCAGAGTCACTCTGAACAGAGCAGACTCCATTTTGTTATTTTCAAGCTAACAAAAGACACAAGATTTCTATCCTTCTGTAACACTAACTACTGAGCTGGGAGCTTAGGAATGTTTGTATATACAAATCAAGTGATAACAGGGGATGGATAGACTGTCTAAATGCTAATGGAATAGAATAAATTCTAAACCCAGACAATTGTGACAGAGAAGATTAAATAATTTAATTTTACTTTCGATATTGTATAAGGTCCCATTGTAATTTAGAGGTCATATTTAGTTATAACTGTCATATTAGAAATTATAGCAGAATTTGCCAGACACATAGTCTGAAGAAAGCCCAAAGAAACTCTTTGAACTGACAGAAAACGTAAATTATAAATAACCATAAAGATAAGCTAAATGACGTCAAAATAGCCACCAGGAAAAGTTAACTCTTTCCTGGATAGGTATGTTTAGTGGGACGAGACTGCCCTCAATAGACAAAATACTTAAATTGCTATCTGGAAGGTAACCACACCTCCAGTTTTCTATTGGTCTATCACCTAGTGACGAACAGAGAATTTTTCCCTTTAAAAAAGTTAAGACAAAGGGAAGAGAGAGAATGCAAAGGAAGCAAAGGAGGAAGGAGAAGGGGTTTCAGATTCGGCTATGCAGAGAAATCCATGACAGATATCCACTCCAGGGCACTCAGAATTTCTTACACACTAATCACACATCCATTCAGTTCCTGAGACTACCTACTAATCTGATGAAAATGTCTACTCAACTGGTAATTATACTGGTTTCATTTAATTAATCTAAATTAATAAAAAAATTCTAATAGCATGATATATGACTGGATAAATCACGATCAGATTTCGATATTTATAAATCTTAGTTAACTAAGAAGTATATAGTTATAAGCATTCCATTCTGCAGATGGAAAGGAATAATTATATATATTAATGTGACATATCACATGTTAGCATATCGTGATATTTATCCAGGTGTATTGATTTGCTCTAAAATAAGATAGAATATCTATTTAGGCAAGTTAAAATTCTGCTTATAGAACATGGTAGATTACTCTTATTGGATGGTTCCAGGAAATGACTAATGAGCTGGTATAAATGTTATTTGATTTAAAATCACATGAGAATAGGTCTTAATTACCTAGGAGGTCTAGCCAGCATTGAAAGGGTATTTCTAACTGTCAGCTAAAGTTTTATGGCCTTAAGCTGCAAGCTCTGTGTGTGTAAGTTTCACTTTCGTTTCTCTGTGAAGCCCATCATAAATCATTATCTTGACAATTGATATGTTAACCATTGGAATGTGTATTGCCATTGCATACCATGTTGTACTAAATATTCATTTATTATTATCACGCATATTACATATTATTATTATTTAATTTGGCACAATATATTGTATCTATTTTTATAACAAATTGTGATTTTATTTATATGGAATACATTTCACTTACACGATAACAATCTTTGGGATCTGAGAATTGAAATAGTGGGCAATTCTCAACTGTTTACTATTATTATCCCATAAATATCCCCACAAATTGGAGGCACACTGCTGAGATTGTTTAAATTGAAATTATATTCCATATACAATAATATTGGTGTAATTCATGCAATATTAATCTTGATATAGAAAAGAGTTTTGTATTGAGATTAAATCAGTGTATAGAAATATGGCTGAATCTAGCGCTTCATCTCAATCAGAGAATGGGAAAAAGTTAGCAGAAATACAAGGTTTTCCCTTAAGCATCTTATATCAGCATCTAAGGATTAAAATTGATTATCCAGAGTGGATACTCCAAATTAATAAAAAACGGTTTATGATTCGATTCATGATAGATCGGCTGATTCACCTATGTTTAAATATTTTAGCAACATAGACGAAGACTCTGCAATGCAATCTGTTACCAAATCATGCCCGTTTTTCATATTGGGTTATTCAATTATGTTAAAAAAGCATAATGAGATAGAACTTAAATTGGACGAGTGTCAGAAAGACCTGGTGCTCGAACAAAGAAGGTTCAACACTATGTCTGATGAAAATAATATCCTTCAGGCTAAAAACTCTAACTTTTCAAATAGACTGGAAGGAATGAGCAAAAGGATGGATGATTATGATCAACAGGTAAAACAGTTACAGATGCAGTTAGATGAATGTCAAAAGGAAAGTGAAAAATTACTGGGAAAAGACCCAGGTGATTCTTCTCAATTCCCTGATATTCACACACCAGACCAGGTTTTCATAAAACAGTCTCTAAGAAAAGATGTGAGTAATTCTGAGAAAATACCTGTAGATTCTTGGCAATCTTGGGCAGAACAGTTTGAAAAGACTGTCCTGGCCAAACTTGAGAGGGAGATTCCAGTTCAAGGTGATAGAAATGAAAACAGACATGGTTCTGTACGCTGGCAGGATTCTGATGCTGATCAGAATTGTGACAGTGAACGAGAAGCTCAGAGTGATGGGAGTGAAAGTGATTGCACTGTCCACTCTGAAGGCCATGTGACTGATATGCCATCTGCACTGTTGTACGGGTCTAATTCCTCTTCAGCAGACAGATTGCATAGACTTGTATCCAGACACAGAGAAAACAGAAACAGAGATCGTAAATTAACGATGCCTGTTTATGAAACGCCAAAGGTTATTAAATTCCTTAGAGAGACTGTCCCACAATTTTCTAGAGGTTCAGGAAACATATCTGAACATCTGGAAAATGATAGAGCAATGAATTCATTGGGCATGTGTAGCGGAGGGCAGTATTAAAGACCACGATCTCCGCTGGTTCCACGAGTAAATCCACAGTCAGCGCTGAAAAGTAAGGCAAGTCCCCAAATCCTCCCAATAACCGGACGAAACACAGTTTGGGAGTCAACTAACTCGCTTTATTCACAAGCTGGCATATTTAAGCAGTTCCCCATGCAAGGGGTTTCCGTACACATAATCCAGGGGATTTCTCCCAACATGCATTGTTCTTTTCCCAACAGGCATTGCTGCACGAGAGGGATACTCCCACTAAAATGGACGATTAAGTGGATTATCCCCTCGTGCAGCAGAACCGACAATTTACTTTAAAATATACATTTTACACAATATTCGGTACATTGAGATGACCGAACGTTCGGTAGATAGCTGGGGTCTGAGCGCACCTTTTGTGAGAATACCGCTCAGATTCCAGCTGAAATGACCGAACGCCGCACAAATACAGTTTTGCATAGAAGTTCCCCTCAATCTGTCGAACGTATCTAGGGGAACGATTCTACCGAAAACCGGGCTCCCGAATGGCCTGGAAGTGCAGCGGTGTTTGCATCATCGAGTAGCCGTTTTTAGTTCCAGGCACTCGACGACCAAACACCGCTGCGAAATAGACGAATCAAAGATGGCCGACCGCCGCATGGTCGGTAGTCGAACGACGGCCACCCAGGATAGTCTATAATTACCGATTGCAACATTGTTGCAATCAGTTAACAAGTGCCACACGACCCTAAGTGTGTGATCTACCAGGGGGGCCCGTATTCGTTCGGCGAACGGCTTAGATCGCCGCTGTTCGCCGAACAAAGTACTTGTATGCTGGTAGCTTACGGCTGCCAGCAAGCGAATCACCATAGCATAACATACACACAGCAAATATACACGGCACACATTACAGCCTACAGACAACCTTCCCATATTATAGTTCAGAAGTGGCTAGGTTTGCCACAATGCTCCCCCAGAATCAAGCCGGCATACACAGTCTGATCCCAACGGATCGGCTTGGGGAGGTCCGGGAAAGTACTCACAGATCACTTTTCAAGTTCAGTTTGTCTAGATAACCCGTCAGCGTTACCGTTTTGCTTCCCTGGGCGATAGTGTATTGTAAAGTTGAAGGGCTGCAGCGCCAAACTCCAGCGCAGCAGCCGGGCGTTGTCCCCTGCTACACGGTTAAGCCACACCAACGGGTTGTGATCTGTGAGTAGGGAGAAAGGTTGTCCATATAAGTAGGGCTGTAGTTTCTTAAGGGCCCACACCACGGGCAGGCACTCCTTCTCAATGGCGGCGTAGCTTACTTCTCGGGGCAATAACTTTCGGCTCAAGTAAGCTACGGGATGTTCGCCGCCATCAGTTCCAACTTGGCTCAGCACTGCCCCCAATCCAAACATTGAAGCGTCTGTGTGGACAAGAAATCGTTTAGTTGGATCAGGAGCCGCAAGTACTGGAGCATTAATTAGTGCAGTTTTTAGTTGTTGGAATGCCTGTTCACACTCTGGGGCCCAGACAACCTGTCGAGGAAGGTTCTTACGGGTCAAGTCAGTCAGGGGTTTGGCCAGGGCGCTATAATTGGGTACAAACTTTCTATAGTACCCGGCGGTACCCAGAAATGCTAACACCTGGGTTTTCGTTCTAGGGGTCGGCCATTTAGCTACCGCTTCCACTTTAGCTGGTTCGGGTTTCTGTAGCCCGCTTCCCACCCGGTGGCCCAAGTACTGCACCTCTGCCATCCCTATATGACATTTACTGGGTTTCAGCGTCAACCCTGCCTCTCCAATGCGATCTAGTATGGCCCCTATGTGTTGTAGATGCTCGGCCCAGGTCTGACTGAATATAGCTATATCGTCTAAGTAGGCACAGGCGTATTCCTGGAATCCGTCCAGTAACCGATCTACCATCCGCTGAAACGTCGCCGGAGCGTTTTTCATCCCGAATGGCATGACTCGAAATTGATACAAGCCAAACGGGGTGACAAACGCCAACTTAGGGATGGCATCCTCGGCTAGCGGAATCTGCCAGTATCCCTTACATAAATCTATGGTAGTGAGATACTGGCCCCGTGCCATCTTATCCAGCAGCTCGTCTATCCGGGGCATCGGATAGGCATCAGACACCGTTTTGTCATTTAGCCTCCGGTAGTCGACACAGAAACGTGTCGTGCCGTCCTTTTTGGGTACCAGCACTACCGGCGATGCCCAGGGGCTATCGGAATGTTCGATAACCCCTAGCTGCAACATCTCCGCTATTTCTTTTTCCATGTGGGTCCTGACTGCTTCAGGGACGCGGTACGGAGTCTGCCGCATGGGTAGCTGTCCTGGGGTTTCAACTCGGTGGGTGGCTAGCGGAGTGTACCCCGGCAAATTGGAGAAGGTAGACCCTTTAGCTACGATCAGCTCTTGTACCTGGGCACGCTCCTGTGGGCTTAGCCGCTCCCCCAGCTGAACCCCCTTGGAGGGCTCGGTCTGCTCCTCCTGTTCCAACAGGTCAGGTAGGGGCAAATTCTCTTGATCCTCCGAGGCTGAGGCGCATATCGCCGCCACGTCCTCTATCCTCTCAGGGTAGGGTTTGAGCATGTTCACATGGAGCATGCGTCTCTTCCCTACCCCTGAGCAGGGGCCAATCACGTAGGTGGTGTCACACTTCTGTTCCACCACCTGGTATGGGCCTTGCCAGATGGCCTGCAGCTTGTCTGTGCGGACAGGTTTTAAAATCAAAACCTTCTGCCCTACCTGAAAGCTGCGGTCTCTGGCTCCCTTATCGTACCAACGGCGCTGGCGTTGCTGGGCCGCCTGGAGGTTGGTGCGCACTTCCTGAATCAGCGCCTCCAGACGGTCCCGAGACGGAATTCCAGTACGTATGATACAATAGGGGTTCCATCTGGGCATCTGGGCTACTCTCTCCCTCCCAATGTTCTCTAATGAGATCTAACGGTCCCCGTACCCTTCTCCCAAACAGCAATTCAAAAGGGGAAAATCCTGTGGACTCTTGGGGTACCTCTCTATAGGCGAAAAGTAAATGGGGCAGAAAGCGTTCCCAGTCTCGGTGGGCCTCTCCAAACGTACGGAGCATCTGTTTCAGCGTACTGTTAAATCTCTTCCATAAGCCATTGGACTGGGGGTGGTATGCGGAATTTACTATTGGCCTAATGCCACATATTTTCCATAGTTGCTGGGTGACCTCGGCGGTGAATTGGGTGCCCCTATCGGATATTATTTCTTGGGGAAACCCCACCCGGGAGAATATTTTCATCAATGCCTTGGCTACCGTCTCGGCATGGATATTCGCGATAGCTACGGCCTCGGGGTATCGGGTGGCATAGTCTACTACGGTTAAGATGAACCATTTACCAGAGGGACTGGGTTTGGGTAGTGGCCCCACTATGTCAACGGCCACCCTACTGAACGGTTCTGAAATAATCGGGAGGGGACATAATTTCGCTTTGTGACGGTCACCTCGCTTGCCTACTCGCTGACATATATCACAGGACGTGCAGTATTGTCTTACATCTTTAGAAATCCCTGGCCAGAAAAATGCATGGGTCAATCTATATCGGGTACGAGTCATTCCTAAATGTCCGGATAAGGGGATATCGTGAGCAATCCTAAGTAGCTCGGGACGGTACTTCTGGGGTACTTCTGGACAATCCACTAACTGTTTGGTGGTCACTGTGGCGGACCCTCCCACTCCCCGTTCTGCAGTGCGATATAGTAGCCCCTTCTCCCAAGTATACCGCTCCCCCTCTGTCCCCGCTTGGTTAGTGTGTACCCTGTCTCTATACACCTGCAATGTGGGATCTGCCTTTACCTCGGCTTCAAACTTAGCTGGGGTATCCCAGGACATATGTGTCGGTTGAGGGTCTTGGTCTCTTACCTGAGCCTCAGAGTGTGTAGGTGGAGCCGTGGTGCGGGCTTGTTGCCGGGTGGTGACTGGCTGGGCTTCTTGGTAGGGAGCCTGTGGGACAAAAGCAGATGTCATCTGGCCCAAGTCATTCCCCAGTACCACATCTGCAGGTAGGTTTTGCATGAGACCTACTTCCACAAACCCCTCCCCCACACCCCAATCCAAATGTACTTTAGCAGTGGGCAAACGGTACACTGCTCCCCCTGCCACCAGTGTGAGCGGTCCCGGGGACTAGGTGGGGTACAATCAAGGTGAGTGTGGCTCCGGAATCTCGAAGCCCTTGTAATTCTTTCCCCTCCAGCGTCACCAGCTGGCGATGATGCTGCCTGTTGTCAGTGGCTCTGACCGACATCACCTCGTGTAATACCCCTAGTGGTTCCTCGGGTTGAACACTCCACATCTCTTGGGCCGCTGGTTCCCGCTGATAATAGTGGGCTGCAGCCCTTGGTGCGGGATTCGGTCGGGCTTGGTTCCAGGTGGGTCTGGCCCGATTTTGGGTGCATTCCCGGGCTATATGCCCCCACTGTTTGCAAGAGTGGCACTGGATATTGGCACGTCCATTGTACCGGGAGGCGGGTGGTATATTCCCTGGGGCCGTGCGAAAAGGGGTTGCAGTGGGACCCGGGGAAACGGGAACGCTGGGTGACCCTGTGGGTCGCGTGTAACTCTTGGAGAGGGTTATCTGATGCCTTCTTGCATCAAAATGCTGGTCGGCTAATTGTGCCGCCTCGGTTAGGGTGAGAGGTTTCCTGTCTCGCACCCATTCTTGGGTCACTGGAGCTAACCCGTCAAAGAATTGCTCTAGCAGCCTTAACTGCCACAATCCTTCCATGGTAGTGGCTTGGCTCGCTTGTATCCACCCTTGGGATGCTTGGTCCAGCTTGTGTGCCCACTCGGCATGTGAGTCTTTATCTGGTTTCTTCAGGTTTCTAAATTTCCGCCAGTATGCCTCTGGGGTGATGGCATACCTTTCCAGTATCACTCGTTTCACTTTCTCATAGTCCTTGCTGTCCTCGCTGGGTACAGCGCGGTATGCGTCAGCTGCCCGCCCTGCTAGTCTACTTGCCAGCAGGGGGACCCACGTGGTCCGTGCTAAGTCATGTAAATCACACAGCCTCTCAAAATCTTGTAAAAACCCATCAATTTCCTCCTTTTCCTCGCAGAATACTTTAAATGCTTGATAAGGAATTTTGGGTTTTACCTGGCTGTGGGATGACTCCGTCGCGGCCTCTGCTCAGGATGCTGTATACTGCGGGCTGTGTGCCATCACGTACTCCTGCACATTCGCCATTACTAAGTTCAACATGTCCACTGATATAGGCTGTGGTAAAAATGCCAGCCTGGTCCTCATTTCTCTCTCGTAGAGAGTTTCTTCCATGACTGCTGGGGGTGTAGCGCTGCGGGCTTGGTCTCCCTCCATCAGCTCGGCAATTAGTACAGCCTTAGGTTTGCTGCTGGCTACTTTACCCCTGGCTTCCAGTAGTCCCTTTAACGTCTGTCTCTTTAATTTAGAATAATCCGTCTCCATTCACTTCGGTAGTCGGTTCTTTCGTTGGATTCTGCTTGCCATTCCCTTTTCTCATTCGGCAGTTACAATTTGCACGAATTGCGCTCTTTCGGCTGTAAGGTCGGATCCCGTCGCTTGCCACCAATTGTAGCGGAGGGCAGTGTTAAAGACCACGATCTCCGCTGGTTCCACGAGTAAATCCACAGTCAGCGCTGAAAAGTAAGGCAAGTCCCCAAATCCTCCCAATAACCGGACGAAACACAGTTTGGGAGTCAACTAACTCGCTTTATTCACAAGCTGGCATATTTAAGCAGTTCCCCATGCAAGGGGTTTCCGTACACATAATCCAGGGGATTTCTCCCAACATGCATTGTTCTTTTCCCAACAGGCATTGCTGCACGAGAGGGATACTCCCACTAAAATGGACGATTAAGTGGATTATCCCCTCGTGCAGCAGAACCGACAATTTACTTTAAAATATACATTTTACACAATATTCGGTACATTGAGATGACCGAATGTTCGGTAGATAGCTGGGGTCTGAGCGCACCTTTTGTGAGAATACCGCTCAGATCCCAGCTGAAATGACCGAACGCCGCACAAATACAGTTTTGCATAGAAGTTCCCCTCAATCTGTCGAACGTATCTAGGGGAACGATTCTACCGAAAACCGGGCTCCCGAATGGCCTGGAAGTGCAGCGGTGTTCGCATCATCGAGTAGCCGTTTTTAGTTCCAGGCACTCGACGACCAAACACCGCTGCGAAATAGACGAATCAAAGATGGCCGACCGCCGCATGGTCGGTAGTCGAACGACGGCCACCCAGGATAGTCTATAATTACCGATTGCAACATTGTTGCAATCAGTTAACAAGTGCCACACGACCCTAAGTGTGTGATCTACCAGGGGGGCCCGTATTCGTTCGGCGAACGGCTTAGATCGCCGCTGTTCGCCGAACGAAGTACCTGTATGCTGGTAGCTTACGGCTGCCAGCATGCGAATCACCATAGCATAACATACACACAGCAAATATACACGGCACACGTTACAGCCTACAGACAACCTTCCCGTATTATAGTTCAGAAGTGGCTAGGTTTGCCACAGCATGTATGATGGCATCCATAAGAAATAGTTAATCACGTGGACCTTTGATTCAATGTGCCTTTGATTCAATGTGCCGTGTTTATCTAGAAAGTCTTCAAGCTATACAGTTAATGTCCTGGTCCAAGATGAAATATGAAATAATCATGGAATATGGTAAGTATAAAACCATTGCTTGTGCAAAGAAAGCACTTTATAACTTAAAGTGCCGTCCAGATCAAAGCCCCAGAGAATTTTTAATAATTCTTAAAAATGCATACTCCGTGGCCCAAAGAAAACCCAGGTATGAAAGCACAGACTTCAAAGATCTGTATTTTCATGCCAAGCCGGTAAACATACAAATGAATCTCGCAAGAGATTATGATTGTAAGTTACCATTAGAATGGCTAGTCAGTCAGTGCATGAAATTGTATACTATACACCATGCACATGACGAAAATCAGCCAAAGGTTAAGAAACCTGGTGATAAAATGGTGTCAGAGACTAAAATTCAGTTAGGTTTAGAAATCCAACAGAAAAAGAGGACCTATTCCGAAGTTTTTAAAACACCAAAACCTCAGAAACAGGAAAACGCCAGAAGCAATTCTGCAAATTCCTCTAATAACTCTGAAAATAAAAATCCAATACCAATGGGAATAAATGCCCCTGGGTTAATAAGAACCAAGGCAATTCCCAATGGACAAGGAATCCTCAGGGAAATAGGAGATATGGAAACAGAAACAACCAATCTGCTTCCAATAACTCCCAACAGTCTCAACCATCCCAGCCAAATTCTAATAGGCAAAGACAAAACGGCAATGGGGGAAATAATTTGCGTCGTCAGGTTGGTCAATTGACAGACCAGATGGGCAAATTAATGGAGGAAATAACAAAGATTAACCAAGTCTTTGCTATCAATCCTTTTTTAGGGACAGCTCCAAATGCAGAGCCACCTGCACAACTGCAGCAGCAACAACAAGTGCCGCAGCAAATATAGCTACTGTGATTAAACAGGATAGGTTGTCAATAGATGTAATACCTAACCCTGTTTCCTTTCCAGGTACTAACAGTCAAATAAACAATAGTTGTGTTAGCAAGCCTATTGCCTATCCCATCACTTCACTTCCGGGTGAAGGAGGCGCAAATAGCCCCAGCAGCCACTAGCTTCCAGGATCCAGACCTGAAAGGGTTAACTGATGAGATGCCGACCAACAGTTCCTGCTTGACAGTTCAAGATAATCCTAAAAAGGATGGGCCTGTGGGTAAGACTGAGCATTCCTCAGTACAGATAGAAACTACTGCTGTGATCGGTAATGTATGGAAAACAAGTAATATGTTGACACATTCTAAATTCTTATGTGAATTAGAAGAACATGAAGGAAGGTACTACATGTCTCTAGAAATACAGGATTCACTACCCCAGCCTTTCAAAGGGTTAATCGATACTGGTTTACAATCCACTATCTTATCTAATACCTACTTCCAGCAGGTAATGGACTTAGCAACGGATAAGCCGAAGCTAAGAGATTTCCCCAATGCTCTGTTGAGTGTTGGAGGAAATGCCCTTCATGTCATTGGCAATACCTGGTTAAAGTTTAAAATAGGTAACAAAACCTTTAGACACCCGGTGATAGTGGTAGATCTCCCCTATAACCGACTGATTCTGGGTATAGACATACTCAGAAGACTTAACACAATTATTGACTGTGTGAATGGAATTGTATGGTCACAAGCTAAGGTTCCTATAACCTATGAGAAATCACATGTACAACCTGATCGTAACTGCCATGTGATAGAAGAAAGACCTGACTCGATAGAGGTATATTTTAGGAATAGTCAGTCACCTGACGTGACTATCCTGCAGGTGAATGATGCAATCGCACCTGTAGATGAGCATTCCGTAAGAATTGCTCCAGAGAGGATCCAGAATGTCTCTCTGGAAGGTGATGTTTTAATCATTTCCACAGGGACTATGTTGAATCAGTAGATCTGGCAGGTCATTCTCAATTCCTTGCCAGAATTGAAAGGGTTAATGACAACTTATTCTTTCTTATTCAGATAAATGACTTAGGAAGAAGTAGGAATGCAAAGCTGGACTTAAAGAGTGAGAACAGCTATATTAGCAGAAGTCTGTTAAAGCAGATCGCTAATCCTAAAATGATCAGGTACGCTTCCCCACATGACAGGTGGATCCAGAACCTGGATGGCGAATCAGAGAGTCACAATGTGATAGCAAAATGTTTACTATCTATTTCCATTGGAAATAAGACAGTTAAACATTTATTCCTAGTGATAGACGAACCTCGCTATCAGGTTTACATCGGCAATGATGTCATACATCGCTTTGCCATACACCTTGACCTGATTAATTCCAACTTGTGGACAAGGTTAAAAGGTAATCCTTGTGGATACCTTCACGAGGAAACCGCCCTGAAATCAGGAAAAATACTCCCATGTGCGGTAAGTATCCAAGTACCTGATTACATAACCATTCCACAAGGGACAAGTAACTTTCTTTTACCCTTACAGGTCAAGGAGGGTCAGAGATTAGAAAACTCTGATGCCCTAATCTGTTTATCCAACAGGATACAACAAATAGGGATGGTGGTTGTAACGGACCGTTTTGCACACAAGGGGATAAAACCCAGTTTAGGCGATATCCCCCTTTCCAGATGCATGGGCAGCTACTGCAAACACCACTCTCCCGACTGGAACCACACGAACACTGGAACAGCTGAACAAGAAAAGCATACAATCCGCTTACACTCCTGGCAGTCAGAATACAATCCAATTCCCCCAAAGAACGAGATGACACATCGCTTTGAGGGTAAAACAGGAACTCTGGACTGGCTCATCCAGCCTGGCTTTTATTTCCATCTCACACATACAGGCCACACCCAGGGGGAGGCATAAAAGAACCAATGACATAGATGTTTGATCCCCCACATCTCCTCCCCTTAGTGTGACACATAATCTCATTATGCATACAGTTTAGAATATACTTTTACACAACTTTCATAACTTTAAAACCATACATCGCATCCACATAAAAATCACATATTCAGACTCAGTATACTTTAAACATAAACACTCTCAAAAATCATACCAATCCCTTCAGTAAATAAAAAGTTACATGGAAGTCCTTTTATGACCGACCGCAAGCACCTTTTCTTGCCCAAAATAGTTCCATGGATTTGGGCTGTGCGGTCGGTCCATTACTGGTATAAAAACGGCTAAGTCCCGTTCGAAGTGTGTTCGGCACTTCGACTTTAGTCGAAGTGTCGAAGTGAAATAGATGGTACGGGTCGGCGGTGTTCGAAGTTAAAATGGCCGCCGCCACGTGGTTCTTTGTCCGATGCCGGTCACTTTGACGACTTCGACCACTTCAGCACTTCGGCAACTTCGGCTGCATCCGAAGTGCCCTCTAGTAAGTGCCAATCCTTCTCCCATAGTCATTAAATGGGCGAACACTGTTTTTAAAGGGCCCAATCTCCCAGAGCCATAATCGCTGGGCAGGAGGCTAGCAACCAGGCCTCTCCAGTTCACAGTGGCGAAGTTGGTTTCGCCACACTTCTCCCCTTTACCAATTAGACTAACAGGGTACCTGACCTTCTGCCGGTCAGTGCCCTGGTTAGTCCAGCAACCCACCCACAAGACAGAAACAGCAGTACAGCACACCCACAATAAACGGTTACTCCACCTGGGTAAGGGAGAATCTTGTCCATGTCCAGGTGCTTTACCACGGTGCTGTGTGGGGGACTGGTAGGCTGCCTTGGTGGGTTGCTGAGTGGGCAGAGACCAGCGGTACTCTGTCCTGGTGCCAGCACTACCACGGGAGTAGTCTGGTTGGAGCCTGGTTGCTGAAGACTGACTGTCTCCCTTGTAGGTGCAGAGCTCGGCTGCCGGAGGGGAAGACCGACTGTCTCCCCTTTGGATACACCGCCCTGTGGCTGGGGAACAGGACCGACCGTCCCTACCCCTTGTGCTGTAAGTGCAGAGACTACTGTCCCATCTGCACAGTTGTGGGGCTTAACATCTCCCCTTGGTGGGTTAGGCTGCCGCTTGAGAGAGGGTGTAACAAGCTCCTCTCTCTGGACGGTAAACTGCCGCTGGGGAGAGAGGTTAGCAGGCTCCTCTCCCTGCCACTCTCTCTGCTGGTGGAAAGGGAGACCAGCTGTCTCCCCTTTCATTCTCTTGTCCTGCTGCTGGGGTGCGAGACTGACGGTCTCTGCTCCCTGCAGGACACACTGCCGCTGGGGAGGAAGGACGACACCTTCAGCTCCCTGAGATACATACTGCTGCTGGGGAGGAAGGATTGTACCTTCAGCTCCCTGGGGTACACACTGCCGCTGGGGAGGATGGACGACACCATCAGCTCTCTGGTATAAACACTGCCGCTGGGGAGGAAGGATGACCCCTTCATCTCCCTGGGATACACACTGCCGCTGGGGAGGAAGGTCGGCACCTTCATCTCCCTGGGATACACACTGCCGCTGGGGAGGAAGGTCGGCACCTTCAGCTCCCTGGGTTACACACTGCCGCTGGGGAGGAAGGACGACACCATCAGCTCCCTGGGATACACACTGCCGCTGGGGAGGAAGGACGGCACCTTCTGCTCCCTGGGATACACACTGCCGCTGGGGAGGACGGACGACACCATCAGCTCCCTGGGGTACACACTGCCGCTGGGGAGGAAGGATTGCACCTTCGGCTCCCTGGGATACAATCTGCAGCTGGGGAGGAAGGGCGGCACCTTCAGCTCCCTGGGACTTACTCTGCTGCTGGGGAGGAAGGACGACACCTTCAGCTCCCTGGGATACACACTGCCACTGGGTATCCTCACAGGACCACTCTAGGAGATCTACTACCTCGGGTTGCTGTTGGGAAGGAGGACCGGTTGTCTCTTCCCGGGCCTCATTGATGAGTCGCAGGTAATCCCCCTCCAGGTTCCATTCTTTGGCGACCAAATACTGTAGGTCTGCCTCGAGGTCAATAGCGCTAGGGAGCCCCAGCATGTCTTCTCGGTCGTAACACAGGTCCCAAAAACGAGAGTCGGTCGCTTTCCCAAAGTCCTCATCGTCAATATTATTCCCAAATCGGCCAAGGTCAGTGTAATCTCTGCCTTCTGGGAACTCATACTCTGCCATCTCTGGGACACACTGAGCTGCGTACCATTGTATCGCCTGGTATGCGTCGTCTAGCGCCAGTTCTGCATATACTAGAATCTCGAGTCTAGTCACCCACTTTTATTTGGTCTGTTTTCTCAGGAGGGGAATCCGCTCTGCCATTCGAGCCAGGATTCGCTGCCTTCTGCTGCGGCGCCGATCCCCTCGCGAATACTGTACTTCCTCTAGGGCTTCATCCCACAACTAGGCTCTGACAGCCTCTCTGTACATCAACATGTTCTCCTCTGAGACTGCTCCAGACCCCAGGACGTAATTGTTCAATCTATCTTGAAATTTCTCCTCCATTTTCGTAGATAGGGTCGCTGTACGGGTACTAGCGTTGCCCTCAATTGTAATCCAGGAATGGTGTTGTCCGTAGCTGTCCTTCTGGCTGTAGGAACGATCCCGCCGCTTGCCACCAATTGTAACGGACCGTTTTGCACACAAGGGGATAAAACCCAGTTTAGGCGATATCCCCCTTTCCAGATGCACAGGCAGCTACTGCAAACACCACTCTCCCGACTGGAACCACACGAACACTGGAACAGCTGAACAAGAAAAGCATACAATCCGCTTACACTCCTGGCAGTCAGCATACAATCCAATTCCCCCAAAGAACGAGACGACACATCACTTTGAGGGTAAAACAGGAACTCTGGACTGGCTCATCCAGCCTGGCTTTTATTTCCATCTCACACATACAGGCCACACCCAGGGGGAGGCATAAAATAACCAATGGCATAGATGTTACATCCCCCACATCCCCTCCCCTTAGTGTGACACATAATCCCATTATGCATACATTTTAGAATATACTTTTACACAACTTTCATAACTTTAAAACCATACATCACATACAAATCACATATTCAGACTCAGCATACTTTAAACATAAACACTCTCAAAAATCATACCAATCCCTTCAGTAAATACAAAGTTACATGGAAGTCCTTTTATGACCGACCGCAAGCACCTTTTCTTGCCCCAAATAGTTCCATGGATTTGGGCTGTGCGGTCGGTCCATTCCTGGTATAAAAACGGCTAAGTCCCGTTCGAAGTGTGTTCGGTACTTCGACTTTAGTCGAAGTGTCGAAGTGAAATAGATGGTACGGGTCGGCGGTGTTCGAAGTTAAAATGGCCGCCGCCACGTGGTCCTTTGTCCGATGCCGGTCACTTCGACGACTTCGACCACTTCGGCACTTCGGCAACTTCGGCACTTCGGCTGCATCCGATGTGCCCTCTAGTAAGTGCCAATCCTTCTCCCATAGTCATTAAATGGGCAAACACTGTTTTTAAAGGGCCCAATCTCCCAGGGCCATAATCGCTGGGCAGGAGGCTAGCAACCAGGCCTCTCCAGTTCACAGTGGCGAAGTTAGTTTCGCCACAGTGGTAACGCATACACCAATGGTAAGTATTGGTAAGACTCCCACCTATATAATGGTCAACAATGTTACACCCAATAGTGTTACTTTACCAAAAGGAACATTATTAGGTCTAGCATTGGATGCTGAGTACTATACATTTGGTTTCCAAAACCAAATTATAGGCCTCATGCCTGAAGAATACTTAACTGAGGACGAAATTGTCGATCAAATATTCCATTCCTCCCCAGAAGGATTATTCACTATCCTATCTGTATATCCCTTCAACGTCGAAGAAGGCTCGTGTAAAATCGAAGAAGCATCAATCACCTTCGATCATCCGCTCAATGAGCAGGAATCACGAGAGTATCTCGACCAAAGAGAAAAGGTAAGTCAACACCGAACTGACCTAACTTCTAGGCTTGAAGAAGCTTATGAGATAGGCCAGCATGAAATCTTTCCAGGATTTCAGGAAAGGCTAGAAGAGCAAATATCCTTAGCTGACGGTTGCTCCAACGATGCTGAGCGACAGCAGCTAAAAGGAAATCCTTTTGGAATTCCAAGATATTTTTGCCAAAGATTCCTACGACTGTGGGTTAACTAACCTCCACGTAGCCAGAATACAAACTGATCCAAATCTACCACCTGTATTTATCAAACAATATAGACTCCCATTAGCATCATATGATGGTCTACAAGACATCATTCAGAATTTAACCCCTTAAGGACCAAACTTCTGGAATAAAATGGAATCATGACATGTCCCACATGTCATGTGTCCTTAAGGGGTTAAAGGAAAGGGGCATTATACGTCCGGTGCACAGTTCGTATAATAATCCGATCTTGGGGATTCTGAAACCTAATGGACAATGGCGTTTATGCGCTGACTTACGACAGCTAAATAAACGCGTCTATATGTCTGGTTGGCCAGTGCCATACCTAGACCAATGTTTGGTACAAATGCAGGGATCCAAAATATTCACTGCCATTGACTGTGCGCAGGGATATTGGACTGTACCAGTCCATAATGAAGACCAATACAAATTGGCCTTCACATTTGGAAAGCAGCAGTATACCTGGACCTGTATGCCCTTCGGTTACATAAACTCTAGTCATGAATTCGCTGTGTTCATGCATAAAGCTATGCCTGACACACTCGAGAGAGGAACGTTATCATATGTCGACGATGTCTTGCTGAAAAGCACTTCCTTTGATAAGCATATCATAGAGATTAGACATGTTCTCACTCAGTTAAGAGAGGCAGGGATTAAACTGTCTTTACAAAAGGCGCAATGGTGTTGCACCCATGTCAACTTCCTCGAACATGAGAACTTCTGAAGGATTAAATCTCCAGAGAAAGAAGGTTGAAGCTGTGCTAAAGGCTAAAACACCTTCAAACATCAGGGAATTAAGATCGTTCTTTGGTATGACTAACTACTCCCATAAGTTTATAGATAACTATGCAGAAATAAAGAAACCACTCTTACACCTGCTTAAAAAGGAAACTACCTGGAACTGGGGGGAGCCTCAGGACCAAGCGGTAAGTGAACTGAGGAGGAAGCTCACTCAGGCACCCTGTTTAGCATACCCAGAGGGGGGTAAACCCTTATATCTGGAGACAGGTTATACCAATTTAAGCATCAGTGCTGTTCTGTATCAGAAGCAGGACAGTTTAAACAAAGTTATTGCATATGCTAGCAAGACTTTGTCACCTGTTGAAGTTAAATTTAACACGTGTGAGAAGGCGTTATTGTCGACTGTCTGGGCACTACAACATTTTCGTAGCTATATCCAAGGTGAGAAAATAATTGTAGAAACAGCTCACCAACCTCTACAGTATCTGCAGAGTGAAAGAATTAGAGACGGTAATCTCTCTAACAGTCGGATTACTGCATGGACTCTATCCTTACAGGGATGGCCATTAGAAGTCCGTTATAAACACAATAAGAGAAGCCCAGTTGCCCAAGGTTTAGCAGAATTACATGACTGTACTGCTCCATCTCTGGATGATAATGACACCGGAGATGACTTCCTAGAAGAGCAATTGCTATCCCCTTATAAAGTTTATGACGAGGAATACTGTCGACCACTACCCTGGGTATACATTGATGGTTGTTCATATCACCACGTTGCTAGTGCTGAACGGAAGTTAGTTGCAGGCATCGGAATCGCCTGGATAGGTGATTATCCCAATGTATCTATAGGATACAATATTGGTCCCAAAAGCAGTCACATAGCCGAACTCTTGCAGTATATAAGACCATTCAAATGGCACTAGAATATGGTATCAAAGAATTTGTTATCATAACTGATTCCAACTATGTTCGCAACAGTTTTGTCGAATATCTGCCTAGCTGGAAACGTAACCAAATGCTGAAAAGCAATAACAAACCTGTTAAACATGGGACATTGTTTTGTAAAATCGATGAGTTGGTTAAGGAACATGGTTTAACCATATATTGGAAGAAAACCAAAAGCCATTCTAAAATAGAAGGTATTGACAAGGATGGGAATGACTTAGCCGATTCACTGGCAAAACTAGCAGCCATCAATGGTGAAACCCTAAACATTGATGATCTTATGGGTTCAATTCATGTTGAAGCCATAACTAGACAACATGCTAGAGATAATGCCGACTTAAATGTCGTGCAATGGAGTCCAGAAGCTCCTAGTGAGGACCTGATTACCAGTCAGAAGAATGATCCTGTCATAGGCATATTCTATAAACATATAGAAGACCCTACTGACAATCCCATCACAGATGAGGATTGCAAAGATAATGAAGATTTACGAATCTTGATGAGATATAAAGTCCAATTTAGTATCATGGATGGGTTGCTGGTCAGAACTTCTAAACATGGTATTCAACAATGGGTAGTCCCAACTGTATACCGAGGGTTAATGCTCCAACACGCACATGATGCACCTACATCTGGGCATCGTGGTGATAAGATCACATATGAGATATTGCATGATTATGCATATTGGCCACACATGTTAAGAGATGTTAAGACATACTGTCAGGGATGCTTGATTTGTCCGCAATATCAACCCCATGGTCCAACCCATCGTGCACCACTTCAGAAGAGGGGGGTGTCATTACCCTGGTGTGATATTCAAATTGACTTTATAGGTCATGTAACAAGATCTTCAAGAGGTAACAAATACATGTTAACCGTTACATGTATGTACACAAAGTGGATAGAGTGTTTGCCTTGTAAAGAAAACACGAGTACCGTGTGCGCCACTTTGTTGATTAACCATGTCTTTTCCAGTTTAGTCTGCCTCAAAGAATTGAGTCAGACAGAGGTAATCATTTTACCAGTGAAGTAATGGCTAAGATGTGGAAAATTCTAGGTGTTAAACAAAAGCTACATATTGCATACCGCGCTGCGTCTAGCGGGGGGGTAGAGCGATATAACCAGTCTATCGTTAATATTCTGAAGAAGTATGTTAAGGAGTCTGGTAAAGACTGGCACATTAAATTGCCCCTAGTTTTAATGGCGTTTAGAGCTACACCTAGTACTGCTACCAAATTGTCACCTTTTGAATTGATGACAGGAAGAAAGATGGTTTTACCACAGTATTTACTATATCGTACTTCGGATCATAACTTGATCAATGCTGCCACTAGGCATCAGTATATCGAAGATTTGCGCAAGCATTTACAGCATGCGTTTGCTTTTGCCCAAAAGAATCTAGAAAAAGCAGCGACAGGGGTTAAGACCTATTACGATTTAAAAACCACGAAAAAGAAATATGAGATCACAGATCAAGTCTATCTGTATAACTTTGCGCAAAATCAACTCAAGGAAAATAATTTTTTACCTTCTTGGAAAAGGCCATATGTCATCATTGACAAAATTTCCCCAGTAGCGTACAAAATAAAAATTCCTAAGGATGGTGATTTTATTGAAAAGTGGGTTCACATTAACCAGTTGCATGCTTGTCATCCTAAATCTCAATTAAGGATTATAGGTGTGGATTCGGATGCAGAAGGGTGAACGACTAACCTGGATGAATGCTTGATTCACGTGGTATTGTATGATGTGAAATGTTGTGATGTGCCATGATCTCATGTACGTTCATGTCATTAACCATTTCCTTGCCATCCAATAACTACATTTTCTAAGCAGGTTACTAGCTTGTTTAACTGCTATGGGCATATTTCTGTGGAGTCAGTAATAAATGTAGTGAGGGATGAAGTTATAAAAATAGAATTAGAGAGAATACATTTGTTGATGAATTGTAATAATGTGTTGTCCTAGGCCAAGTGATGTCATACTGTTATAAGTTTGTGAGCTTAACAAACCTTGAATCATTAGTAGATAAGTCTGAAACGAGTTCCTGATCCGTGACTGTCGAAAGATGTCCAAGAAGGATGTGGCGTGTTTCTGGATCGTACTGCTCCTGGGCCAAGAGCTACGGACCAACCCGATCGCAGAGATGGGACCATCCTCCGGCATCCTGATTCAAGAGACACCAGGGTTCATCTTGACAGAGAGGAGGATCCTTACCTGACGTGTGTTCGTCAGCTTTGACCCCAAGATTTCCATCGAGAAGGCATACAACATTTCATCGATGCAGCTTCCTGAGTTACAGACTTGGTACCAGATGCACCTCCAAAGAGCACAGGACCATGTGCGAAACATCTTGGAGCAAGCCCGGAAACCATTTGTATCCAGTTCTATTTCGATGAGCAACCGACCCAAAAGGTTCCTCACCGCTATAATTGTTGCATTAGTTTGTGCCACTGTCGGTGCAGTTGTCGCAACTGGAATGTCTGCAGCCAACTCTATTACTGTCCAAAAGCTGGATATAGAAATCTATGCGCTAAAGCAACACATTAACGATATTCATCAGGTGATAAAACAGCAAAGAACACTTCTCCAAGACGTGTTAACAATTGTGCAAGACACAGTTGTTACAACAAATTTGCATTCGGAGTTAATTGCCAAATCCACTGAGTTGCACCAAAGTCATGACTTATTTAAGCGTGAACTTCTATTTCTGCATGACCCAATATTGTTCCACACACTTGCTTTTCTTGACGAAGTGCAAACTGGAATGATCGAATTGGCAGGGGGACGCATACCTCTGTATTTTGTATCCAAGGATATTGTTCATGCGATGCTTGCCAATGTGGATGGAGAAACAATTGAGCCTATGCAATTAAATCTGGCCTTTGAGATGGGGAGCGCTATACCTCTCTTAATTGACCCGGAACGTATGGAGATTTGCTTTTTATTGGCCATACCATATGTAACTCCCAAAAACATTTTTCAAATGAAAACAATTTACAACGTCGGTACATGGAAGGAAAATAGTTGTAATAATAGATGTAAATACAGCTGCTTAAATTGGTAGCAGCCTAAAGGATCACAATGTATCTAATGATAAAGATACTATGTTATCTGCTCAGCTACATATACTCAGACCTCTAACTGTGGTAGAGAAAATGGCTATCTATTGAAACATAAAACAAAGACAAGTGAGGTAATTACAGTGCCATACTGTGAAAAAAGTGTAAGTCTAAGAGAGACAAAAAAACGCCTGATGCGCGTTTCGGTGCTATTCAAAGCACCTTCGTCAGAGGAAAACGATACACTGCTCGGGAAGTCCTTTATATACCAAATATTGTAGGTTCATTAACCAATGGGTGTCTTTCCTTGACAGGGGGGTGTGGCCGGCATTTCCCGCTCCAAATAAACCTATCTAGTGTAGTTAGATCGAGGACGTCAGATGGAGTGGGACGGACGGGGTGTAAACATTGAAATAAGCTCCTCCCAGTTTTCTCCGTGCAGGATAGCATTATACTATTGTCTTTAAACATTATATGCTCCATAATTCAGATTTTTACACAGTATATTGTTGTACGATACTTATTAGAATACTGTTAATCCCAATTACAAAACATATTAATCCAATACAGGATAAATAGAAAAATGAAAAATTTACACCTTATTTGTCCAAATTCAAATATATTGATCTATTTGTAGAACTAACTTGCAATGAGATAGAGAATTTGGATAAAAGAGAGTTGGATGTTTCTCCATATAGTAATATCACTCCTCAAGAACGTAAATCCTTAAAGCATCTACAAGAGATTGAAGAAATCATTTTAAAACCTTCAGATAAAGATGGGAATCTCGTTATTCTTGACAGATATGAATATGTGTCTATGGCACAAAGGATACTTCAAGATGAAGATACATATGAGATATTAGGTAACAATCCTACAAAAAGATATCTTTCTGAATTAAAGAATATCTTGGATGAAGCAAAGTCCCTGTCACTCATTTCTAAAGATGAATACCTCTCTCTATACATCAAAAATCCAGTGGTTGCAACCTTCTATTCGCTACCAAAAGTGCACAAACAGCCAATAATGAGTGGAAGACCGATTGTCTCTGGTAATTCAAATTTAACACAGAATGTGAGCTTATACGTTGATCAGATCATACGTAAAATTGTTATTGATTTACCATCGTACCTAAGAGACACTAAACATACTTTGAAGGTCTTCGATGGGATTAATCTTCCTCAAAATGCAATCCTGTGTAGCTTGGATGTGGAGGGTCTCTATAGGTCCATTCCACATGAAATAGGGTTGACACACTTGAAAGCACATCTTGACAATAACCTAACTACTTCAAAGAGACATAATCAATTTGTACAAGATCTCATGAAATATATTTTGACACATAATTATTTCATGTTTCAGGGAAAATACTACCACCAGGTGAGAGGGACAGCTATGGGGACGGCTTGTGCCCCCTCATATGCAAACCTCCACCTAGGGTGGTGGGAGAAGACCATAGTATTTGGTATATCACTGATGGATTATACCAAATACGTCAAGATTTGGAAGCGCTATATCGACGATATAGTAATAGTATGGACTGGAGCTTTTTAAAGAATTTGTACATACTCTAAACAACAATGACATTAATTTGAAATTGACTTACGAAATGGCCATAAACTTACGAAGGGCCATAAACTTCTTGAATATCTTGATTATGATTACTGAGCAGTGTAATGTGACCACTACACTCTTCAAGAAACCAACTTCGACTAACAACCTCTTGAACTGGGAGAGTTACCATCCACTCCCCCTCAAAAGAGGGATACCACTGGGTCAATACCTGCGTTTACGTCGCAACTGCTCCACGATCGAAGACTTTAAGAAGAAAGCAAAGATTCTAAAAGAGCAGTTCAAAAGGAAAGGATACCCCAATAGATGTCTGAAAAATGCATACCAACGAGCCCTCATGACAGACAGAGAAAACGTCTTGATAGATAAACAAAGAAGTGAGAATACACAATTGATAAGATGCATAGGCAATTTTGATGCCGGTTGGCATCCAACGCTTAAAATTCTTAATAGATTCTGGCCACTTCTGTTACAAGATCACCATCTCATTAAACCATTTGCATCAGTTACAGCAAGACGGGGAAGAAACATTAAAGATATGTTAGTCCCAAGCCACCTACGATCCATATCCACTAAACCCACATGGTTGAACTCCTCACTATCTGGAACGTACCAATGTGGCAGATGCAAGGCATGCACATTTATACTTCGTCCATCCAAGAAGATCTCGGACTCGACAAATACACATGAGTTTGACATTAAAACTTTTTTTCAATTGCCAAACCACTGGATTAATATATCTACTGACTTGTTCGTGTAAAAAAATGTACGTGGGAAAGACCATTCGTAGAATCCGAGAACATGTTACATCAGTCAACCCAAGGAGATTAGTTGACACTCCAATCTCGAAACATCTCAAACTCCATCATGGAGGCTCCGCAGAAAACATACGTTTTTGCGGAATTGAAAGAGTTACACTTGGTCCAAGGGGAGGTGACCTTGACAAAAAACTTTTGCAAAGGGAGAGCCTTTGGATATATAGGTTAAAAACCCTCTCCCCTATGGGTCTGAATGAGGGTTTTTCATTTACACCATTTATCTCAGATTAATTAATTATTTTGAATTTAATGCTTCAACTATATTTATTATATATAAGTAGTCTTACACATTGTTTGATGTACATAATTTGTTTTGTTTTATTTATGCTTTTTATTCTTTTGTGAACCTGCTCATTTTGTAGTACATTTTTCTATCTGTACATACCGTATATACTCGAGTATAAGCCGAGTTTTTCAGCACATTTTTTGTGCTGAAAAACCCCAACTCGACTTATACTCGAGTCAATGTCTGTATTATGGCAATTTACATTGCCATAATACAGACAATGGGGCTGTGGGGGCTGGCAGGAAGCTCTTACCTCTCCTGTAGCTCCTGTCAGCTCCCTTCTCCTCCGCGCCGGTCCGGTCAGCTTCCCTGTCAGCTCCCAGTGTAAGTCTCGCGAGAGCCGTGGGGTCATAGTGCGGCTCTCGCGAGACTTACAGTGTGAGCTGACAGGGGAGCTGACCGGACCGGCGCGGAGGAGGAGGGAGCTGGCAGGAGCTGCAGGAGAGGTAAGAGCTTCCTGCAAGCCCCCCTCCACTGAACTGCCAATGCCACTGGACCACCAGGGAGTGAGAGCCCCGTCCTCTGCCATGTATCAAGCAGGGAGGGGGGACGAAAAATTATAAGAATAATAATAATAATAAAATAAAAAAATAATAAAAATAATAAAAAATAATAGTATAACAATTTTTTTTAAAATAATAATTAAAAAAATAACAATAAAAATGCCCACCCCCCACCAAGGCTCTGCAACACAAACACACACTGCACTCATATACACACACTGCACTCATACACACACACTGCTTCATTATATACACACACTGTAAATAAATATTCAATTAATATAATTTTTTAGGATCTAGTTTTATTTAGAAATTTACCAGTAGCTGCTGCATTTCCCACCCTAGTCTTATACTCGAGTCAATAAGTTTTCCTAGTTTTTTGGGGTAAAATTAGGGGCCTTGGCTTATATTCGGGTCGGCTTATACTCGAGTATATACAGTAGTTGGTGTTCATGCCTTATTCCATATGTAGTTCTTAATATTGAGGATTTCTTACTTAATGTATATATCTATTAGAGTTAACTATGTATATCTTTATTCCTGATACAAAACAGAACAAAATAAGTTTGCGCCTAAAATATACAGTAAAACATATGAGTGTATATAAAAAGTAATATAGAATAATACAATTTAATATCAAATATTAAATGAAATATAAATGGATAATTGGCAATAGTCCAAAACACTTATCATAAGTCCGTAATGGTAGATGCCGTGTATAAAAACAGGGATCCTGAGGCGTAAAATGAGGTGTGTCTTCACAATTGTGTACTTGCAATCCAGTGACGTAAAATGGCTATAAAGTGTTTTATGCCAAAATAATATCTTTATTGTAAAAAATACAATAAAGATATTATTTTGGCATAAAACACTTTATAGCCATTTTCTTTCCTTTTTCACCCTGACTATAAATATATTGTCTACCTGACGAGAAGTCTAAAGAATCCTTAGGTGGGGATGATACCCCCCGAGCGCTTACATTGAGCAGTACAAGTCTGCGCTGTATGTTGTGAGTAGTATATTTATTCTCTTTTTATACCTTTCAACTATTATACAGAGAGCACTATATACTTTATTTTTCTTCCCTGGGTCGAATAATACGAACTTGGACGTCGAATTTGAGCCAGATACTCGCCAACCAACATTACTCCGCATATCCTTGAGTGGGGATTATTCCACTTCACGTGTGCTATATCAGAGCTAGGTTTTAGCTCTGAAAAATGTGAGTAAGACTACTTTTATAGTACTACTAGTATGGGCATAGTATATTTCTATCTATTTTTAATAGCAATTGTGACAAACTGGCATTTGCCACTGGGCATTGTAGGAAACTTATGGCTAGCCTCCTGCCCTACGACTATGCCCCCAGGACATATTGCACGTTAAAAACTATATCTGGGCTTAATTAATTTTCATTATGCTGTCTGTGGCTCTTTAAATGGGCTGTACAGAGACTATGGACACATAGAAGATGTTTAAATGCCTTGTTGGGATTCGGTAGTAAAACCGTTCGTATGGTTCAGTACGAATTCCGTGTGTAAAATATAGGTGGCCGCCATTTCGGGACTTTACACGTGTTCGTGGCCATCTTGCGCATGAACAGCGGTGTTTGCCTGTAACCGCATGGAACTAAAAACGGATACGCAAACAGGCGAACACCGCTGAGTCCTCCAGACCTCCATAAATTCGTACTGAAACTACCGAACGTCCCACCGTTCGGTAGTTATACTTAATCGTCTATGGGGATTTCAGCGAACACCGAGATTTGATTGGATGGCACGAATTTCATGTCTTTTCACCATACGAATGGAGACCGACCGCAAGGCCAAAACTCATGGAACTATTTTCGGCTAGTTGGTCTGTGCGGTCGGTCAAAGCTTTGGAACTCTGTACCTCCCGAACCATTTGTCCGAATTGACTGATTTTCAGATATGTTACTCCCCTGAACAAGGGCTATCCAGCTGGATTTAAAGGTGTACCCCTGTTTTTGGGGTACATCCAGAACTTGACTAAAAATGTGTGCCGTATAATTATGTTATGTGTTTATCTGAGGGGAGGAGACGTGGGGGTGTTACCATGCATGTGATTGGTTAATTTCATCCTCCCCCTGGGAGTGTTCTGTGTGTACCTTTTCGTAATAAAAAGCAGGCTGGGTGTTCCAGTCCTCAGTTCTTCTTGACCCTTCAAAACGTAGCCTTGTCTCGTTATTGGAGGGAATTGCTGTATCACACTGGGGATTGCTATGCTCTGCATATTCCCCTGAGCTTAATCACTTAGCTCTTTTAAGAGCTTGTTCCGGATACGCTCTCCTGGAGGAGAGGTCTTTCCCCACACGGTCCTGGAGGACAGAAGCCGATCCAGGGTGGAAGGAAGACGGCGCGGCTCCAGTTAAGCTACGGCGGTTGTGGAGCCTGCGGTGGTTGTGGTGTCGTCTGCAGTGCTTGGAGTCCTCTGTAAGCGCTAGGAGCATCCATCAACGGAGGGTACTCGGTCGGAGTACACGGAGCTCCGTTACAGCAATATCTAGCATTCGTTATGGTATAGTATTATTTGTTGTTAGGCTACTTGATTACTTCCAGTCATACACAGCTCTATACATCTGCTTTTTGCAGCTGTATGTCCTGGTTGTGTGTTTTTCTCTTTTCTTCTTTTTCGAGCTTTACCCAATAATGGTGGCAGCCATTGCCTGGGGTCCCAGCTGGGCAGGTCACTCGATCAGATGCTTTTTAGACAACCTAGCTGCCTGCCACATGGTAAACAAAGACCGGCATTATTTTGGTAATTGTGAGGTTTTGAGAAGACTCACTTGGGTGTCAGCCAATTATCAGTTTTCCTCAATTATATTCCCATCCTGGGGGTCATTAAAGTATCGGCTGATGACCTGTCTCATCTCCACTTGCGGGTATTCTGCGATAATCTGCCTACCACTTCCCATCTGGCTTCTACTGCCCCTCCATTCCGAGACATATTAATGGCTTAAATGTTTTATTATCACACGCACAGAATCTTACCCACCTAGCACTCGCAATTATCACTAGGAAATCATACGATAGGGATTTTCATCAAATTCATAGCCAATTTTCAAATTCATGACATGTTTGCTATGGAGTATTTATTGGAGATTACTTCCTTTTACCACCTTAGTTAAAAAAGTATCATTTAACACTACCAAACTCTAACTGGGCATTTTACATCACAGGCTGATACAACACATTGACAAAATAGTCCTTTCATCCCACTAAATTAAACCTTACTGAAAGGAATCCAAACATCTGACACAACATTACCATAGCAAACTTTTCCAATCACTATCTGATTTATAAGTCACGTCACCTCTCAAACCTATCACCAATATTGTGATTAAAACCTCAATATACCTAGCATTTTACAGATTCCTAGGACCAAAGCGGCATTGAGTGAGGCTTCTGTGTTGGCAGCACCCAACCACACTAAACAATTTCTTGTCCACACAGATGCCTCCATGTTTGGGTTGGGAGCCGTGTTGAGCCAAGTGGGAGACAACAGCATGGAACACCCGGTGGCATATCTCAGCCGTAAACTTTTGCCCAGAGAGGACAGCTATGCCACCGTAGAGAAGGAGTGCTTAGCTCTAGTTTGGGCACTCAAGAAACTTCAGCCATATCTATAAGGACGGGCATTTACCCTTATGACCGACCACAACCCCCTTGTGTGGCTAAACCGGGTAGCTGGAAACAACCCCAGGCTATTACGGTGGAGCCTAGCCCTTCAGCCCTATAACTTTGCAATGCAATACCATCCGGGCAAACAAAATGGTAATGCGGATGGTTTGGCCCGACAGAGCGAACTGGACTCCTAAAAAATACTTTTCTAGGTCATCCTCAAGCCAACCCGACAGGGTCTATGCAGGTATGCCGACCCATGGACTTATAGGGGAGCAGTGTGAAGTGGCGTCTCTGGGATTCATTTTTAGGGGGGTCACATGGTGGGCCAGGGAAAAAAGTAGGGGGGCACATTTAACCCCGCCCTCACCGTAGTTTGACCCCGCCCCTGCTGCATGTTAAACCCCGCCCCCGACACAATGTTTTTTTTTTTTTTATAATCCCTGGTGGAGAATTCATTATTTTCCACCAAGGATTATTAAAAAACAAACACATTTCCCTTGATACAGTCCATACACACACACACATACACAGCTGAGTCCTTACACACACAGAGAGACAGACTGCTGACCACACATACACACACACACAGACTGCTGAGTCCTACAAACATACAGACTGCTGAGTCCATACATACACACACTACTGAGTCCATACACACACACACACACACACAGACTGCTGAGTCCATACACACACACACACACACACACACACAGACACACACACAGACTGCCGAGCAGTGGCGGATCCAGAACCAAATCTCGGGAGGGGCACTGGTGGTGGGCTAGAGAGGGGTGAAAAGAGCTGCAGCGGAAGAATAGGGGACTCTTGTTTAGGGGAGAGAATGCTATACACATATGCGGCCACACACAGTCATATGAAAACACAATAACACACTGGCACATACACACAGAGAAAAACATATACCTTCACACACATACACTGGCACACCCACATATACAAACCTATACCTACACATTCACACACAGATACCTACATACACAGATACACATACCTACACATATACACACAGACCTACACATGCACACACACATACACACACCCACACACACACACACACACACACATCCCTAAATATACACAAAATAACACACATACCTTCACATACACACACACAGATACAAGGCAATAGAATATACAGACAAAACTCCAGGTACTGAAGATATTTTTATTGGAGTATAGAACACCTTAAAAGTGCAAACGTGCAACGTTTCAGCCCTAGAGGGCCTTAATCATGTTTAAGTCCGTCTAGGGCTGAAAAGTTGCACTTTTATGTGGTGTTCTACCCTTCAATAAATACACCTTCAGTACCCGGAGTGTTGCCTGTATATTCTATTACCTTGTATTATTGGGCGGATTAGCAGTGTCTTTCTAATGCAGAACACCTCTGAGGCTGTGGGCCAGAGTGAAAAGCGGAACCTGAGTGCAGTGGTACACACAGATACACACTAACACACAAATATACTCACAGATACACACTGACACTCACAGATACACACTGACACACCCAGATACACACAGACACACCCAGATACACCCAGACACACCCAGATACACACAGACACACCCAGATACACACAGACACATCCAGATACACACCGACACACCCAGATACACACTGAAACTCACAGATACACACTGACACTCACAGATACACACTGACACTCACAGATACACACACATACCCACTCACACATACACACTGACACTCGCAGATACAGATACACACTGACACTCACAGATACACACATACACTCTCACAGATACAGATACACACTGACACTCACAGATACACACACATCACACTGACACTCACACATACACACTGACACTCACACATACACACTGACACTCACAGATACAGATACACACTGACACTCACAGATACAGATACACACTGACACTCACAGATACACACTGACACTCACAGATACACACTGACAATCACAGATACAGATACACACAGACACACACACATACACACTGACACTCACAGATACAGATACACACATACACACTGACACTCACAGATACAGATACACACAGACACTCACAGATACACACAGATGTACACATACCTAAACATACACACTGGCACACACAAAATTTGCATAGCTTTGCTATGTTAACCACCAACCTGCCCCTTCCATACCTTTTGGTTGCAGGGAGGTGACTTTCTGGGGCTGGCTGATCCTGGTGGGAGTCTGAAGCTGCAGAGCTCTCTCTCCTCCCTCCTCCTTCTCTCTCAGCTGCCTCCTCCTTCTCTCTCAGCTGCCTGCAGCCTGTGTCTTCTCAGCCCACGCGGTCTGTAAGCTGGAAAGAAGTAACAGTCACTTCCTCCCAGCACTCCCTGCAACTTTAAAGGGGCCCGGTCTGCCAAAGAGCTGCAGCACCCAACCGAGCCCCTAATGAGGTAGGTCCACAGATGGCAGATGCACTATTTTCAGGGGGGGGGTGGAGGGGCAAGTTGCCGGCATTTGGGGGGCCCAAGGTGCGGCACAACATGATGTAGGGGGGGCATGGCCCCCTCTGCCCCCCCCACTAGCGACGCCACTGGAAGAAATTACCCTTTTATTCTGCATTTCTTCATGTTTCCCTTCGATAGATGGAACTACTGAACAAGGACCACCCCCTGGCTTGTTTAACTTCAAAGCCGGCATCAATTAAACCCTCTACGTGTGCGGCCAGTACTACCGAACGCCACGTGGCTGAGAAAACCGCGGCCATCTTTTTTCATACGAACAAAGGCAGCGGGACTTGGTCTTCGAGTGTCTGGAACTAAAAAGCGGACACTCGACTTCCCGAACACCGGTCTCAAACACACGAACGCTGGATCTATATGTACCGATTAGCTAGAAGAGCGCTATTCGGTACGGTTGTGCATACGAATGAGGGGAACAATCGCTGCTAGGAGCCAGGGGAATCCATTCTGTACTTTTGTTTGTTTTTCTCCCTTTTCTAAAGTGACCGGCAAAACCACCCAAACTTTTGGAACTATTTCGGGCAGCCCACCCACGGTGAACCGGTCACAAAGGACTTCCATGGTTTTTAAGAACCCCTGAACCGATCTGGGTGAAATTTTAATATATTGGTCACCCAGATCAGGGCTATCAGGGGACATATTATTTGTGGGGATACTCCATGTATAAAGGGGTGTTCCAGATATTGGGGAAAATAGTGATTTTTCTGCCTGGAGATAATCAAGTTATTACTGTATCAGACTTGATTATCTCCAGGGCTAGTGGAGGGAATTGTATGTTTGTACTGGGAGTGTTTTATGTTTTTATTGTACGGGATTGGTTACATGTTGTCCCTCCCTGTGAAATGTCCACTTGCATGGGGACTTGCATAAAAGCCTGTGTATGTTAATTAAAGCCAGTTCATCTTGTACCCTACTTCTTGACTTCGGCTGTTATTTGGAATTTGTATGCTTTACTAAGGGAATTATCTTGTGAAGCTATTGGTATTTCATATGGTTTTCGTCTATTGCAACTACCGAACGGAGAGCTATATATACTAGGCTCTGGCGGTTTGGGAGGAAACTACCGAAGGAGGTTTAAATACTCTTGGTTTCCTTACAGTTTGTATTGACCCCGAATATATTTGTATAATGTTATCATATCCCCTCTCAGACGATGTTTTTCTAAACTAAAGTGGTTAAAATTTGTAAACCTTTCTTCATATCTGATATATTCCATTCCTTTTATTAATTTTGTAGACCACCTTTGCACTTTTTCTAGTGCCATAATATCCTTCTTTAGAACAGGTGCCCAAAATGTAACTGCATATTCAATATGTGGTCTTACCAGTGATTTATAAAGAGGCAAAATGATTCTCATCCCGAGAATGAATGCCCTTTTTCATGCATGACAATACCTTACTGGCCTTAGCCACTGCTGATTGACATTGCATATTGTTCCATAGTTTGTTGTCTATAACAATCCCCAAGTCCTTTTTGTGTGTTGTTATTCTGAATTCGCTTCCATTAAGGGTATACGTTGCTTGTGCATTCTTCACGCCGAAGTGCATAACTTTTTTAATGTTGAACATTTATCTTGCTCACAGGACTTCACTAAGAACCTTAAAATCATTGTGTATGACCCAATATAGGTTACAACATTGGTCCCTGACTACCTGACATTTCCCTCCATGCACAGCTAATAAGTAGTAAAGGGCCATTCAATTTTGGAGGACTACCATCCTAATCTGTTCCTATTCTTCAGCTAATCTTCTTATAGCATCACCTGTGACATTAAAGGCTACATCTAGATAAAAGACTAAATTATACATTTTCTTACATAATAACAGGTCCGGTTCCTCAAGATAGGGGAGACAAGTACGTGATCCAAGTATTCAACAATATACTTTGTGTAACAGATCACCTGCCCCCCCCCCCCGACTGTGTACCTCCGTTGATAAATGCTCCTAGCGCTTCGTGAGGGCTCCAAGCACTCCAGCCAACACCATAACCACTGTAGACTTCTTCAGAGAGCAAGACAGGAACAAGCTCTTACAAGAGCCTAGTAGGGATATAGCAAGAGAGTATGACTAGCATAGCAATCCCTTGTAGCAGATTCCCCCAATAAGAGACGGCACTCCAAATTGAGGGTAATGTAGAACTGTTTAATGGAAGTAAGCACTCACAATTTATACAATTCCTCAGGCCAGAGGCACACCCCCTGGACCTGATGGAACACTGGCACACAAAGGACACAAACCAATCAAAACAATACAACAATGTCTGACACAACCAGTCATTAAAGCAAAATCCTCCCCTCTGCCTGTGATATCATTACTGAACACAATGGGCTAACATAATTATCACAGGCAGGAAAATACACAGTTTTACACAATTTTCATAACTTTAAAAGTATACATCACTTTCACATAAGACTTACATTTTCAGAATCCGCATACTACAAAATCATATAAATTGGTCCAGTGATTCAAAAGTTAGTTGGAAGTCCCTTTTTGACCGACTGCAAGCTACCTGCCCCTGTATTTATGCAGGAATGAGACAAGGCTCAGTGTTTAGGGTCAAGCAGTGGTCTGTTTATTGAGGGCTACCTGCCCCTGTATTTATGCAGGTCTCCCACCTGGTGGACACTCCCCTTGGGGACCAAATGGAAGACTGTAACAATGGACAGACAAGTACCAATTACAGACATACAGCAGTAAAACATCCCCACAATGCATCCTGGCTTCCTCCCCTCTGCCCTGGAGAAGTAATTCAATTATCTCCCAGGACAAAGGCAAAACTCCATTACACACGTGGGGACCCAAAGACAGACTATCACTTTAAAATACATAAAGCCACATTTTATACATAAAACACAGACATGTAACATATCCCCAGATAGCTCAGGTCTGAGTGCACGTTATTAGGTGAATGACACTCAGACCACACGAATTCAGTTTAATTGCCATGGAGCCAAAGTCTTTAATTACACTAATATGCTCCATGGCATGGCTATCTGGGTTAAAACATTCACCTATACAAACTACCGAATTTACATGTATTCGGTTAAATCCGTACGAATTAGAACCAGGGGCTGGAGGTTCAGCAGTGCCTGCACGTAAAAGTGTCCGGGTTTGGTGCATGAAAGCCGGGCAGAAAAGCGCTAGCTGCCCGGGGAGCTCCATAACACCGCCACCTAGCGGCCGCTAAGTGTAACCGTGACAACCCAGTAACAATCAATTAAGCTGCGGTTAACCGCAGCTTCAGGGAGGTAAATTGACAGCACACTCCAGCTTCTGGGTGGCCAATTAACGGCGCCGGCCGGTTTCCCACGGCTCTGGGGAGGTTGCAAACATTTGTACCGAACGGCTGTGCAGAAAGGGAGAAATAAATCCTTCTGCACAGTAAAATTAACCCTTTAGCTGCTGGTCCATAATCCAAAGGCAGCAGGTGGGCGACCAGGCTCCTCCAATGTAATGTGGCGAGATTGGTCTCGTCACAAACCTATCCCCAGATAGCTTGCATCTGAGCGCTCAATATATCCGAACAGAGCTCAGTTCCCACAAACAGAATAAAATCGCAATGGGGTTAAAGTGTGACAAAACCATCCGTTTCTCTGTTATGGTGGATTCATCTATTTGGCTGTACGTGCATATAATGGCTATTTCCCATAGCCCAACCGTACGAACGACTATGTGTACCGAACAAAACTACCGAACGGATGGCCACCCAGAATAGAAGTGTGCTGCTGGTTAACCTCTTGATCCCAATTAGAACTTTGTGGTTAACCGCAGACACTTCTCAATTAAACCGATTTCAGGGTGGTCATCGTTCGTATGTCGACCACGAGGCAGCGGACATTTTAAAACGCACAAAAGACCAGCGGTGTTCGGCTCGGATTTCATGGAACTAAAAACGGACACTCTTTCTGCCGAACACCGCTGAACCAACGGGTCGCCTAGCTGTCTCGACGAACACGTACGAACACTGGCTGTTCGGGAGTTTTTACTGCATACAAAAGTACTTTACCCAGGTAGCCTTCCCATGGAGTCAATCGCATACCGAAGGACTGTACGAACTTTGACTCCTTGGCGATTGAACTATACGCATGGGATCTGAGCGCTATTCGTCAATAATATGCACTCAGATCCAGGCTATCTGGGGATATGTGATACGAATGTAGAATATTCGGTTATTATAAAGTTATGTATTTTCATGTACTTTCTGTTTTTGTGTTTAAAATGGCGATGTGCCTTTGTCCTGGAGATAATTGAATTACTTCCTCTAGCGGAGAGGCAGTATAATCCACAAGATCTCCGCTGGTAGACAGGAACACAGGCAATAATCAGCATAGCTAGGTACAGCATACAATATTCCAGGTAGCGTAATAAGAGTCCTTCCCTCCCAAGAACTAGACGAAACATAGGCTGGGAGTCAACTGAGTGCTTTATTCACAGGTCACAGTATTTATGCAATTCCCCATGCAAGGGGTTTCCCTACTGACATTGCAGGGGTTGTACAGTAGGGGACTACATGGGGAACTTAGCAACCTGGACATTTCTCCCATAATACACTGTTGCACGAGAGGGACACTCCCACCAGAATATACAGTTAAGTGGATTATCCCCTCGTGCAGCAGAACCAATATTTCACACAAAAATCTATAACTTATACAATATTCGTCTGATTTAACCGAATGGACATTCGGTAGATAGCTGGGGTCTGAGCGCACGTTTCGTGAAAGTACCGTTTAGATCCCAGCTTAAATAACCGAACGCCGCACGAAATAGACATTATTTTTAAGTTACCTTCAAACTACCGAATGACTATATAGAAACACATTACCGAAGGACCGGGGCTCCCGAACGGCTTGGAAGTCCAGCGGTATTCGTGCCGGCGAGTAGCCGATTTTAGTTCCAGGCGCTCAACGACCAAATACCGCTGAACTTAACAAAGGATCCAAGATGGCCGACCGCCGCTTGGTCAGTAGCCGAACGACGGCCACCATGAATCCTCTTAATTGCCGATTGCAACAATGTTGCAATCCTTAATGGGCGCCACACGACCTCCTGTGTGTGGTCTCCATTCGGTAGTTTGTTCGTTTCACGAAGGGTGTTGAAATTCACCGTTCGTAAAACGATTACATGAATGCTGGCGGTTTTCGTATGCCGGCAGCATATGAACGCTAGGATTTCCTTGAACCATGTTACACAGAATACATACGCTTGGTTCTTAAAGGTGTATACACGTATGCATAACATTACATATACATAAAGGACAATGAACAGTGGCTGGATTTGCCACACTTCCCAATTATCTCCAGGGCAGAGGGGAGGGAAACATAATGCATTGTGGTAGAAGTCTGTGACTGTATGTCTGAAATGTACTTTTGTCCTACTGTAATTACAGTCTTCCATTTGGTCCCCTAGGGGAGTGTCCACCACGTGGGAGACCCGCATAAATACGGGCGGGTAGCCCACAGTAAAGCCAGATCTTGTTTGACCCTCAATACGGAGCTTCTGTCTCGTTTGTGGGGAAGGGGAATTACTATTGGAACAGCGCTTTTCGTTATTTCTAGCTGTGGAAGGAGTTCGACTGAATTGCTGATCGGGAGTTGCCGCGTTCGTACGCTCCGTTCGGGAGTTTGACGGTCGGCTGAATTAAAACTGCATGTAACGGACCTTTTCAGCAGAAAAGGGGTAAAAATCCGTTAAGGCGATAATCCCCTTTTCACAGACAGGCACAGCTACTGTAGAATCACCCAAAACTCACGAATTGGATATAGGTGAATGCATCAAACTCCCGAACGGCATACAAGGGAATAAGGTAGCACTCCAAACTGGAACCTCACGAATAGATGCTAGCAGACGAACAGGAAAAGCAGACATCAGCTTACACTCCTAGAAATCAATCTCCAGCAGCATACAGTGAATCCCCCCAAGAACGAGACAAGGCTCCGTGTTGAGGGTCAAGCAGTGGTCTGTTTATTGAGGGCTACCTGCCCCTGTATTTATGAAGGTATCCCACCTGGTGGACACTCCCCTAGGGGACCAAATGGAAGACTGTAACAAAAAGACAGACACTTAGCATTTCAGGACAAACCGAAGTAAAAACATCCCCACAATGCATCCTGGCTTCCTCCCTTCTGCCCTGGAGATAATTGGAGAAGTAATCCAATTATCTCCCAGGACAAAGACAAAACTCCATTACACATGTGGGGACCTAAATACAGTATTATGTTTTAAAATATATAAAGTTACTTCTATTACATTAAACACAGACATGTTACATATCCCCAGATAGCTCAGGTCTGGGTGCACATTATTAGGTGAATGGCACCCAGACCACACGAATACAGTTTAATCGCCATGGAGCCAAAGTCTTTAATCACACGAATAGGCTCCATGGCATAGCTATCTGGGTTACCACAGTTCACATAAAAATAACTACCGTATGAACGGCTGTTCGGCTACATCCCCACGAATAGGTACCAGGAGACGGACGACTCAGCGGTGTTCGTGCAAATAAGTGTCCGTTTATAGTTCCATAGATTAGGTGCCGAACACCGCTGGCCGTACGGTACTTGTAAAATGGCCGCCGCCACGTCTTCGGTCGACAAACAAAGACCACCCTGCCTTCATCAATTAAGCTGCGGTTAACCGCAGCTTCAGGTTGGTCAATTGGCGGCACACTCCAGCTCCCAGGAGGTCGTGCAATCGGTAGTTTGTTCGGTAGATAAAATCTACCGAACACCCCGGCAGAAAAGACACGAATAAGCCTTTCTGCAGGGAAAATAAGTCTTTTAATGTCTGGTCCATAGTCCAAAGGCAGCAGGCGGGCAACCAGGCTCCTCCACTGCAATGTGGCGAGATTGGTCTTGTCACACTGCATTTCTGGAGAAAAGGGATTATCTACTAAACGGCGGCTTTACCTCCCTGGTGGTGAGTGTCGTAACAATTGGTGGCAAGCGACGGGATGAATCCCACCGCCCAGAAGGCCAGCTACAAATCCCAGGGCGGAAATGCAGTATGAGGAATTAAGGCGTGCTACCCTTAAAGATATATTGGAACGCAGAGGACGATCAGCGAGTAATCTCAAGAAAAGAGAGATTATTTCTATATTATTGGAGATGGATGCAGCACAGGGAATGGAGAGAGCTAATGTGCCTGGCATACTGGATTTAACACCCGAGGAGATACACTTTAACCGGGCAGTCCAGATAAGGCTGGCACACTTTGGCCCCAACCCTGCAGCAGATATTGTGGTCCAGGTGCAAGCAGCGGTAGCAGAACAACAGGCGCTCCAGGGAAGAGGAGCTGCAGCAGCAGAGGTACCCCATAATAATAATGGACGGAGAAAGGTACCCTTTGCTGCATTTCGAAATTTTGTTGAAACAGAGGGAGAGATTGATGGGTTCCTGGCGGATTTTGAGATGCAATGTGCCTTACACCAGATACCCGCAGAGGAATGGGTCACTATCCTCTCTGGGAAGTTATCCGGCCGGGCCAGTGAGGCTTTTCGTGCCATCCCAGAGGAGGAAATTACCAGTTACCGGGCAGTAAAAGATGCCCTTTTGGCCAGATACGCTGTCACCCCTGAGGCGTACCGGCGGCGATTCCTGGGACACCAACAAGCAGGCTGGCGATTCTTATGTGGAGTGGGCATGCAGGGTACACCGCAGCCCACTGGATGGCAGGGTGCCAAGCGGTAACTGGGGAAGAGGTGCTGCAAGTGTTTTTGTTGGAGCATTGCTTTGATTGGTTACCTGCAGGAGTCAAAGAGTGGGTTAGGGACCACAAACCCGCTACCTTACCTGAAGCTGCTCGTCTGGCCGATGAATACACCGATGCACGGAGGCTGGACCAGACAGCAGCCAAGGTCCTACCCGAGTGGAATATAAACCAGCAGCACCTCCAACCACTACCGTGTATCACCCCCCAGCGCAACGCACCCCTACAATGCCACCAGCGAACAATTATGTTCAGCCAGCCTGATTTAACGCCCGGGATTACTCTCAGAAGATCCGGTGCTATGGGTGCAAACAATTGGGGCACAAGAGACCAGAGTGCCCATTGAATAATGCTAACCAAGCGCAGTCCTGGAGGAGACCAGCCGGAGGAAATCAGCAGCCACCCCAGCCTTCCGCTCACTGTCTTGAGCAGGAGGAATTTTGGGGACTACTACACGAGGCAGACCCAGTGCAAGCAGCCCAGCAGGATAACCGCCAACAGCACAGGCAGACAGTTAAACTGAATGGCAAAGTGGTCACTGGGCTGAGAAACACCGGAGCCACTATGACCCTGCTCCAAAAGAACCTTGTTTCCGAACACCAGCATACTGGAAATACTGTAGCAGTAAGGGTAGCGGGAGGCGCCGTGTTCCGTCTACCTGTTGCCCGGGTTCATTTGGATTGCATTTTCCCCAAACCGTCCCAGAAAAGTGTTGCTCATCCGCGGAATCGACAGCTGGTGGTGCCCGCGAAATACCGGCAGGAGATTCTGCGGATAGGGCATGATGTTCCATTAGCTGGACATCTAGGGTCCCGCCGCACAGCTTATAGGATCATGCAGAACTTCTTTTGGCCAAATTTTAATCAGGCTGTGCGGATATATTGTAGTACGTGTGACACTTGTCAACGGGTAGGAAAGCGGGGGGGACCACCCAAGAGCTAGGCTTATGTCTATGCCTATCATTAGGGAGCCCTGTGCCCGCATAGCCGTTGACATTGTGGGTCCACTGGCCAGGGCTAGTCCATCCGGTAAGAAATATATTCTCACCGTGGTGGACTATGCCACTCGCTATCCAGAGGCAGTAGCGCTGTCTAATATAGAGGCAGAGACAGTTGCTGATGCCCTGGTTAGGATTTTTACTAGGTTCGGGTTCCCTAAGGAGATTCTCTCAGACCAGGAAACTGAATTTACTGCTGTGCTCACCCAGCAACTGTGGAGGGTATGCGGCATTAAACCAATACTTTGTTCCCCGTACCATCCACAGACTAACGGTCTCTGCAAGCGATTTATTGGCACCCTCAAACAGATGTTGAGGACCTTTTCTGACACTTGCAGAGACTGGGAGCGATTCCTGCCTCATCTGTTGTTTTCTTACAGAGAGGTGCCCCAGGAATCTACTGGGTTCTCCCTCTTTGAGTTGCTTTATGGAAGAAGGGTCCGCGGACCCCTAGATCTCATTAGAGGCCACTGGGAGGGGGAGACAGAGCAAGAAGGGACCCCCATAGTACCGTATGTCCTGGAACTCCGGGACCGCATGGAGAAAACTGTCTCTGATGGTAAGAGAGAACCTCCAGGTGGCCCAGGGGAGACAGAGAAGATGGTACGATCGGGGTGCCCGGCAGCGAGTCTTCCAGGTTGGGCAGAAAGTGTTAGTGCTCAAACCTGTGAAGGCAAACAAGATGCAAGCATCTCGGCAGGGTCCTTATAAGGTGTTAGCTCAGGTGTGTGATACTACCTACCTTATAGCCAGCTGTTCAGATGAAAGGATCCAGCGATCCTTTCATGTGAACATGCTAAAGGAGTATCAGGAGAGACCAGAGAATGTAGCTGCAGTATGTGCCCCGGCTGCAGACGACCCAGAAAACTTCCCAATTTGCTAGAGAGGGACTCCCATACTGACCTTACTAGCCTTGTACAGCTAGGGGACAGGTTGAGCCCCACAGAGAAGGGACAGGCAAGACAGATTCTGTGGGAGAAGCAGGCGACGTTCTCCCAAGAGACCGGCTACACTACCCTAGCTGTACATAAGGTAGAGACCCCTGGACAGAACCCTCTGCGACAGCCCCCTTACCATATCCCTGAAGCAGTCCGAGAAGGAATGCGGAAGGAGATACAGGAGATGACCCAGCTTGGGGTCATCGAACACTCTGATAGCCCTTGGGCTTCGCCTGTAGTCCTGGTGCCTAAGAAAGATGGGACCACCCGGTTCTGTGTGGACTACAGGCGACTCAACGAGCGGACCACCACTGACGCCTACCCGATGCCCCGGGTAGACGAATTGTTAGATCGTATTGCCAGGGGACGCTATCTGACCACCATAGACCGGTGTAAGGGCTACTGGCAGATTCCCCTGGCCGGGCATGCTATCCCCAAGTCGGCTTTCGTCACCCCATTTGGCTTGTACCAATTTAAGGTCATGCCATTTGGGATGAAGAATGCCCCGGCTACCTTCCAGCGTATGGTGGATAGACTCCTCGATGGATTCCAGGAATTTGCTTACTACTTTGCTTACATTGCGATCTACAGTGTGTCCTGGGAGGAACACCTGGTGCATATAGGGGTGGTACTGGATAAAATTTGGGCCGCTGGCCTGACATTGAAGCCAGAGAAGTGCCATCTAGGCATGGCTGAAGTGCAATACTTGGGTCACAGAGTGGGGTGTGGGAGCCAGAGACCGGAGCCAGCTAAGATAGAGGCAGTGGCTAACTGGCCCACACCTATCACTAAGACCCAGGTGTTAGCCTTCCTAGGGACAGCAGGGTACTGCCAACGCTTTGTCCCAGACTATAGCACTATTGCTAAGAAGACCTGACTAAGAAGAACTTGCCTAAGCAGGTCCTGTGGTCTCAGGCTTGTGAAGCTGCGTTCCAGGCACTGAAACGAGCTCTGGTAAATTCCCCTGTCTTGGCTGCCCCAGTCCCTAACAAGCTTTCTCGTCCACACAGATGCTTCCATGTATGGACTGGGGGCTGTGTTGAGCCAAGTCGGGGAGGATGGAGGAGAGCACCCTGTCGCATATCTCAGTCGAAAGTTGTTACCCAGAGAAGTGAGTTATGCGGCAGTGGAAAAGGAATGTTTGGCTTTGGTCTGGGCATTGAAAAAGTTAAGTCCCTACTTATATGGGCAATAGTTTTCCCTGGTGACTGATCATAACCCCCTCATTTGGCTTAACCGGGTCTCAGGAGACAATGGGAGACTACTGGGATGGAGCTTGGCACTACAGCCCTACAATTTTACTATCAGCTACAGACCCGGTATGCTGAACGGGAATGCAGATGGGTTATCACGGCAAACCGACGTCTCCACCACCTTTTAGTCCGGTCATCCCCATGTTGACCCGCCAAAGGGTCAAGCCGGGTCTGCTGGAGTGTCCCACAAGGGGGGAGCCGTGTGACATAACCATCCGTTTGTCTGTTATGGTGGATTCGTCTATTTGGCTGTACGTGCATATAATGGCTATTTCCCATAGCCCAACCGTATGAACGACTATCGTTTTGACTACCGAACAAAACTACCGAACGGATGGCCACCCAGAATAGAAGTGTGCTACTGGTTAACCTCTTGATCCCAATTAGAACGTTGTGGTTAACCGCAGACACTTCTCAATTAAACCGATTTCAGGGTGGTCGTCGTTCGTATGTCGACCACGAGGCAGCGGCCATTTTAAAACGCACGAAAGCCCAGCGGTGTTCGGCTCGGATTTCATGGAACTAAAAATGGACACTCTTTCTGCCGAACACCGCTGAACCAACGGGTCGCCTAGCTGTCTCGACGAACACGTACGAACACCGGCTGTTCGGGAGTTTTTACTGCATACAAAAGTACTGAACCCAGGTTGCCTTCCCATGGAGTCAATCGCATACCGAAGGACTGTACGAACTTGGACTCCATGGCGATTGAACTATACGCATGGGATCTGAGCGCTATTCGTCAATAATATGCACTCAGATCCAGGCTATCAGGGGATATGTGATACGAATGTAGAATATTCGGTTATTATAAAGTTATGCATTTTCATGTACTTTCTGTTTTTGTGTTTAAAATGGCGATGTGCCTTTGTCCTGGAGATAATTGAATTACTTCCCAATTATCTCCAGGGTAGAGGGGAGGGAAACATAATGCATTGTGGGAGAAGTCTGTGACTGTATGTCTGAAATGTACCTTTGTCCTACTGTAATTACAGTCTTCCATTTGGTCACCTAGGGGAGTGTCCACCAAGTGGGAGACCCGCATAAATATGGGCGGGTATCCCACAGTAAAGCCAGATCTTGTTTGACCCTCAATATGGAGCTTCTGTCTCGTTTGTGGGAAAGGGGAATTACTATTGGAACAGCGCTTTTCGTTATTTCTAGCTGTGGAAGGAGTTCGACTGAATTGCTGATCGGGAGTTGCCACGTTTGTATGCTCCGTTCGGGAGTTTGACGGTCCGCTGAATTAAAACTGCATTTCTGGAGAAAAGGGATTATCTACTAAACGGCGGCTTTACCTCCCTGGCGGTGAGTGTCGTAACATAAAGTTTAGCAAGGGCCATACACAGTACAATAGAAGTCCATAAGCCCCAAGACTGTTAAAGGGCACAATCTCCCAGGGACCATAGTCAGAAGGTAGGAGGCGGGCAAAGAGGCCCCTCCAAAAACCTGTGGCGAGGTCACTTTCGCCACACTTTGTACCATAGATTTAATTTAGATTGCTAAACCGAAAATCACGAGTTTCAGAAGGGAAAGTACTACTCTTTGGCCAAGTAAATTTGGCCCTGTTTAATTCTGCCAATCCTATCTCATTTAGTGGGACCCCTTCAAAAGGATAAGCATGTTTTGAGGTACCAGAGTGCATACCCAGCAAGGAGTTTGTGTTTTATTAGTACCATTGAAAACTATCATGGTAGCCCGTATAAACATTATCTTTTTCCCTTGAGAACATACAGATCTCTCTCTTCACCCTAATTTCATTTTGTGAGTCATAGAGGTGCAGTGTTTTTTTTTTTTTTTTTCCGCAGCCGGAGGGCTTGTTTCGTAGTAGAGTAAGCCTGGGCTCCTACTGCAGGCAAAACTCCCTCCTTAGTGGGTGTTGTGGACTGTATGTCTTTGGCTAACTTAATTGTAATTTTCTACAGAGAGAGATTAATCATAAGATATGTGAAATAGCATATCAATGTAACGGGTATGGCAACAACTAAGAGGAATGGTTTATAGAGATGTCCCGAATAGTTCGCTGGCAAATAGTTCCAGGCGAACATAGCTTGTTCGCATTCGCCACGGCGGGCGAACATATGCGATGTTCGGTCCGCCCCCTATTCGTCATCATTGAGTAAACTTTGACCCTGTACCTCACAGTCAGCAGACACATTCCAGCCAATCAGCAGCTGACCATCCCTCCCAGACCCTCCCACCTCCTGGACAGCATCCATTTTAGATTCATTCGGAAGCTGCATTCTTAGTGAGAGGAGGGACAGTGTAGCTGCTGCTGATTTAATAGGGAAATCGATAGCTAGGCTAGTGTATTCAGTGTCCACTACAGTCCTGAAGGACTCATCTGAACTCTGCTGTAAGGACAGCACCCCAAAAAGTCTGCTTTTTTTCTGTGTAATCTAATTGCAGTTGCCTTCCTGCCAGCGTGTGTGTCAGGCTCACAGCGTATACTGTGCACACTTGCCCAGTGCCACCACTCATATCTGGTGTCACAATAGCTTGCATTTAAAAAAAAACTAAAACTTTTTTGACTGTAATATAATAGCAGTCAGTTTCCTTCACACGTGTGCGTTTCAGGGCCTGCCAGCGCAGAGTGTCACACCAGTGCAACTCATATCTGGTGTAACAGTTAGGTGTCTGCAAGCGTGTGTGTCAGGCCTACAGCGTCTACTCTGCCAACTTCTGCAGGTGCACAGTGCCACTCATATCTGTTGTCACAGTAGCTTGCACGCATAGTACCACTAATCAAAAAAAAAATTACAGGCAGAGGCAGGCCACCCCACAGGGGCCGTCGTGGTCGTGGTGCTGTGATTCCCTTTGGCCCTAGAATAATGCTCAGTGTTCAGAGGCCACGTACACTGAACTCGAAAAGTTCTGAGGACATAGTTGACTGGCTAACACAGGACACCCAATCTTCTACAGCTTCCGCTCGGAACCGTGACGCACCATCCTCCTCCTGCTTAGCTTCGGGCACCTCTCAAGTTACCACTCGCCCGCCTGCCGCCACCACCAACACTAGCACCACAGCCGCTTCACTTGATCTGTCAGAGGAGTTATTTACACATCAGTTGGAAGAAATGAGTGATGCGCAACCATTATTGCCAGAGGATGTAGATAACAGGGTTATGTCTCAGTCAGGCAGCATTACACACATGGACGTATGGTGTGATGATGATGATGTTGTACCCGCTGCTGCTTCCTTTGCTGAGTTGTCAGATACAAGTGAAGCGGTTGATGATGACGATGCGTCCGTGGATGTCACGTGGGTGCCTGCTAGAAGAGAAGAAGAACAGGGGGAAATTTCAGATGGGGAGACAGAGAGGAGGAGGAGACGAGTTGGAAGCAGGAGGAGGTCGTCGCAAGGAGCTAGTGGCACAGTCAGACAGCATGCATCGGCACCTGGGGTCAGCCAGACAGCACGCCAATCAACGCATGCTGTTGCCAACAGCAGAATGCCGTAATTGCAGAGCTCAGCAGTGTGGCATTTTTTTTGATGTGTCTGCCTCTGACAACAGCGATGCCATTTGCAACCTGTGCCAAAAGAAACTGAGTCGTGGGAAGTCCAACACCCGCCAAGGTACAACTGCGTTGCGTAGGCACATGATCGCACATCACAAACACCTATGGGATCAACACACGAGTACAAGCAGCACACAAACTCAAAGCCACCATCCTCCTCCTGGTCCAGCATCTTCAGCCACGTCAACCACTGCTGTCCTCCTTGCCCCCTCTCAACCATCCGCCACTCCGTCTCTCGCCTTGAGCAGTTCCTGCTCATCTGCCCACAGTCAGGTGTCTGTCAAGGACATGTTTGAGAGTAAGAAGCCAATGTCACAAAGTCACTCCCTTGCTCGGCATCTGACAGCTGGCTTGTCTGAACTCTTAGCCCGCCAGCTTTTACCATACAAGCTGAGTCTGAGGCGTTCCAAAAATTTGTAGCTATTGGGACACTGCAGTGGAAGGTACCCGGACGAAATTTCTTTTCACAAAAGGCAATCCCCAACCTGTACTCGATTGTGAAAAAGGAAGTAATGGCATGTCTGGCACACAGTGTTGGGGCAAGGGTCCATCTGACCACTGATACCTGGTCTGCAAAACATGGTCAGGGCAGGTATATCACCTACACTGCGGTAAACCTGCTGGCATGGAATGCGTGGCTCTGCAGAGGAGTTGGTGACACCGCCACGACTTGCAGGCAGGCCTGCTGCCACCTCCTCTTCTCCTCCTACTCCATCCTCTTCCATAATCTCCTCGGCTGAGTCCTCTTCTGCTGCTGCATCTTGCTCCACATCAACGGCACCCCCCCAGCTCCCCAGGTACTATTCCACATCCCTGATATGGCAGTGTCACGCCGGCTTGGGGGTGACTTGCCTGAAAGCAGAGAGTCACACCGGACCAGAACTCCTGTCCGCCCTGAACGCACAGGTGGATCAGTGGGTGACTCCGCACCAACTGGAGATCGGCAAAGTAGTTTGTGACAACGGAAGACATTTCTTGGCGGCATTGAATTTGGGCAAGTTGACACATGTGCCGTGCATGGCACATGTGTGTAATCTGATCGTACAATGCTTTGTGCATAAGTACACAGGCTTACAGGACGTCCTGAAACAGGCCAGGAAGGTGTGTGGCCATTTCAGACGTTCCTACACGGCCATGGCGCACTTTTCAGATATCCAGCGGCGAAACATGCCAGTGAGGCGCTTGATTTGCAACAGCCCAACACGTTGGAATTCAACACTCCTAATGTTCGACCGCCTGCTTCAACAAGAAAAAGCCGTTAACGACTATTTGTATGACCGGGGTGTTAGGACAGCCTCTGCGGAGCTGGGAATTTTTTTGCCACGTTACTGGACGCTCATGCGCAATGCCTGTAGGCTCATGCGTCCTTTTGAGGAGGTGACAAACCTAGTCAGTCGCACCGAAGAAACCATCAGCGACATCATACCATTTGTTTTCTTCCTGGAGCATGCCCTGCGAAGAGTGCTGGATCAGGCCGTAGATGAGCGTGAAGAGGAAGAGGAAGAGTTGTGGTCACCATCACCACCAGAAACAGCCTTATCAGCATCGCTTGCTGGAACTACGGCAACGCTGGAAGAGGATTGTGAGGAAGTGGAGTCAGAGGAGGAATGTGGCTTTGAGGAGGAGGAGGAAGACCAACCACAACAGGCATCTCAGGGTGCTTGTTGTCACCTATCTGGTACCCGTGGTGTTGTACGTGGCTGGGGGGAACATCACTGAGGAGGAGGAACGGGAAATGAGTAGCTCAGCATCCAACCTTGTGCAAATGGGGTCTTTCATGCTGTCGTGCCTGTTGAGGGACCCTCGTATAAAAAGGCTGAAGGAGAATGACCTGTACTGGGTGTCCACGCTACTAGACACCCGGTATAAGCAGAAAGTGCCTGAAATGTTACTGAATTATCTCAAGTCGGAAAGGATGCAGCAGTTCCAAAATAATTTAAAAAGTATGCTTTACACAGCATATAAGGGTGATGCCACAGCACAACGGGAATCTAACAGGGGAAGAGGTGAAAGTAATCCTCCTCTGATACCGGAGAAACTGACGGAAGCCAAGCACAGAGAGATGGACACAGATTTCTTCAGGAAGGAAGAGATTCTTTATTCGGTTCACCGATCGGGACTCAGAGGGACTAATGTCACCAAAATACAACAAGTTCTGAGCCCCGGACAATTGTGTAGGCATGTAACTCCACCCATAATTAGCTCCACCCACACATTATCTTACCCAATCAATCGAACAAGAACTAACTTCCTGTTTGACCGCATGGCTTGCCCAGTACAATGGAGGAGGGGAATACTACATCCGGTATTCTCGCACATGCTCCGTACACTACTGATTGTATCTTTGCCACGTGCAGCCAACCGACCGATACACCAGTATATGCACGTACACATGCCACGTGGTAATCTCGGCCTACTAAATTTATTTTTTTACCGAGATTCCACCACATTCCCCCCTTTGATGCCTCTGATATTTTCACAATTACGGAGGCATCACTTAACCTTAGTTTTGCATATACCACAAGTTGCCATGAACCAGACCAGACTTTGCGACTAATGACATGAATCCCTCAACATTCTTCTTCCTGCACTGGTTCTCCCTGATTTAGAGCCTCATATCTATATATGGCCATTATCTGTGCAGCAGCCTTTCTTTCTGCTATATTTTCTATGATGCTCTGCACAGACCTAACTACCAAAGGAACAAGACATGGTAGGAGAAGACACAGCATTAAGATTAGCATGACTCCACCTACCAATGCCTTAAGTCCTCCAAACTGCTCATACCAATTACCAAACCAACTACTTGGATTATACCCTTTCCATACCTGAGTAGGCACATACGCTAGTTTAACCATATGGCTAGTAAGCTCAGCTATTGCTTGCCCTTCATCATCTATTTGAAGACAGCAATTGCTTAGGTTAAACTTCCCACATACACCTCCCTCTACTGCCAATAGGTAATCCAATGCTAATCTATTTTGGTAAACGGCTGTCCTCATCCTAGTATTCTGCTTCGCTAGGAGATTGAGCGCTTGTGATGTCTCATTGGTAATTATCTCAACCACTGCCTGTAACCTTATAATGCGGTTGAGCATATATATTGGGGTTCTATATCCGAAAGTACCATCCTCTGCCCAAGTGGCTGGCCCATAATAATCTATAATACGCTGGGGAGGCCATTCATTATCTTCCCAGGTACCTATCTCTAGGGGGCCCCTTTTCCTATGATTCACATCATATACCTTAACTCCCAAAGTCTCTCCTGTTTCAATAGGCAACAAGAAGAAGGATGGTTTGAGCATACCTAACACACATGCCCCTTCCCAGTCCTGTGGTAACTCTGAATAGGCCTTCTTACCACAGATCCAGTACAAATTTGCTGGGGCTTTCCAACTAGATGTGATAGATAGATCAAACCATACGTCCTTTAAATTGGTATAACTTGCAAACGGGTTAGCTGGTTCTGAGACATTTGAAGCCGACCACCAGGTTGTATTCTTTGTATTATCATCATAAGCTTTTTGCCCTAGACAAGTTAGTTCTCCTACAGATGTGTTAAACATTATTCCTTTCCTTGCTATGCAAACATAACCTATGATGGAGGTCTTTAATCGCCACTCAGATTTACCTCTAACACTCATTTGATAATCGGCTTGTGAAGATATTATTTGTTCAATTGTCTCAGAACCGGACATTACCTCCTTTGCTTCCCAGGGCCATTGGTCTCCCATGTTAGTACCTCCACACACATAGCAGTTGGTCACATTAAGTCTACTAGCAATACTCTCAGCTAGATCAATAAACAGGTTTTTAGCATTATGGGGGATCTTGTTTTCTACACTCATCTCTTCATAAAAAGAATGGAAAACCTGATGAGTTTGGGATGCTACGGTATTGGTCTCTATCCCTATAAATAATATTGTCCCAGGATCCAAACCCGTCCCATATATCTGGAACCCAAACAAGTTACCGAACCTATCTAAGAATTGTTCAGGATTATTAATAAGTATATGGACTACGTTACACTCCATAGACTTACAATACGGTTTGGTAGGCAACTTAGTAACAATCATATCCTTATCTACTGTCTGTCCCCAAGTTGCCCACCCCACACAAGACCAATATGGGCAATAATTATAATCCCTATCTGGGCATTTTGGACTTACGTACTTGTTTTTACTACTGGGACAAATATACTTATCGTTAGACCCATACGTTCTCTCCCATTTAAGATCCCCGCATACATTTCACGGTTTTCTTCCACTTGATATCGCTTTACATGCATCAAATAGCAGAACACCCGAGGAATGTACGGTTTCTAATACGGTTTTATTTATTAGGGTCCCCTGTGGATCTCAATTCCTGGAGGGTCAACCAAATTGTACGGGGTTGATACTCTGGATTGAAGAACTTAGGTTCTCCTACTCCTAAATGGCATACACTATATTCTATACCTAGGTATCTACACCTAGACACATATCCTTTACATTCATATTGTGAATGCCAAATTAGGGTCTGGGAAATATGATTACCTGTTATAGTAGTCTTAATGCAAACCTCACAGCTAGGTGTGTCGGTACCTCTACCTTCCTGAATAATTAAAAACATAAAAATACACATTATCAAGAGCACTTCTTTCGACGTCTTCATCCTCAGTCTTTGTCCGTGTGATGGCACCTCAGCTTCCAGGATGTAAGGGCTGCAAGGAATGGAGTTCTGCAGGTCCTCTCTTCCCTTCACAGAGGTCCCTTCAAGACACCCTGGCTATGTCACGTGGGTGAGTGGTCAGGCTTTATTATGGCCGTCAAAACACTCACTTACTGATCTCTTTAAACACACTTGTAATCCCAATATCTCCTCGTCACTCCGACTGAGTCGTGCGCTTTAACCGGATCTTGCAGGGATTCTCTGGATCTGGTGTAGCTTGCCAAGAATCTACTGCTGCTGGTTTAACGCTGGAGTGATGAATCCACGGAGTCACTTCAGCCACCTTTATTGCTGTAGGGGTAGACAAAAGAACAACATAAGGACCCCTCTACTTAGGCCCTAACGGTATACTGTTCCACTCTTTAATCCACACTTGATCTCCTGGATGATAGCTATGAACAGGGGGATAAATATTCACAGGTAATCTATCTTGTACCCATTTCTGTACCTCCTCCATAGTTTTACCCAACCCTACAACCTGCTGCCGGGTAATTCCTTCTCCCAACTGACTCAAATCCCCCCTTAAGTTACCCATCCTTCTGGTAGGTGTACTACGAATACGCAACAGAGCTATGGGCAAAAGAACATTCCACTTAAGCTGAGTCTCTTGACACATCTTTGCCAACTGGTTCTTAATAGTTCTATTCATTCTTTCTACTTTACCAGAGCTCTGAGGTCTATATGCCGTATGAAGCTTCCACTTAATACCAAGCATATGAGTCACTGGTGAACAAAGGCTGGACCATTATCCGATCCTATAGAGCATGGTAGTCCATATCGGGGTATTATTTCTCGCAACAGGAATAGTTTTTTACTGTAAGAACAATCAGGATGTGGAATTCTCTGCCTGAAGAAGTGGTTTTATCAGAGTCCATACAGATGTTCAAACAGCTACTAGATGCATACTTGCAAAGACAGAATATTCAAGGATATAATCTTTCAATGTAGGGTAATAACTGCTTGATTCAAGGATAAATCTGACTGCCATTCTGGGGTCAAGAAGGAATTTTTTGTCCTAGCTTGTTGCAAAATTGTGCTTCAAACTGGTTTTTTTTTTTTTTGCCTTTTGGATCAACAGCAAAAAACAGGTGTGAGGAAGGCTGAACTTGATGGACGCAAGTCTCTTTTCAGCTAACTATGTAACTATGTAACTATGTACAACTTCTCCTGCTTTCTCTGTACGAGTAGGACATGGTTCTACCCAGCCTGAATAGGTACACACAACTACTAGTAGGTAGCGATGTCCACCGGATTTAGGCATTACTGTATAGTCTATTTGAAGATCGGACATAGGGAGTCCCCCCATATACTGGACTCCCGGTGGTTTCACTGGTCCTTGCCTTGCATTATTCTTAGCACATATTACACATCTTCGTACAATGGCTTGAGTCAAGTTGGACAATCTTGGTATGTAGAAATGTTTTCTGAGAGATTCTTCCATACTATCTCTTCCAGAATGTGTCCCGTTGTGATAGTTCTGGACAATTTCTACAGCTAGTGATGCTGGAATGACTATTCTTCCATCTTCTAACTGATACCATTTGTTCTCCAGGTACTTCCCAGTTTCAGTCTTTAACCACTCTTCTTCTTGAGCTGTATAAACTGGAGTCCATTAAAACAGTGGAGTTGGTATAAGAGCAGCTATATGTTCCACATATTCCTGTCTTCCTGATTCAGCGGCACGCTTAGCTGCATTATCTGCCATCCGATTTCCTTTGGTTACATCACCATCTCCTTTCAGATGCGCCCGACAATGTATGATTCCAACTTCTTTCGGTTACCACACGGCTTCCAGTAGTTGTAATATCTCAGCTGCGTACTTTATTTCTTTACCCTCTGAATTCAATAATCCTCTTTCTTTATACAAAGCTCCGTGGGCATGAGTGGTTAAAAACGCCTACTTGGAGTCCGTGTAGATGTTCACTCTTAAACCTTCAGCCAATTGTAACGCTCGTGTGAGTGCAATTAGTTCTGCCTTCTGTGCCGATGTTCCTTTTAACAATGGCCGAGCTTCTATCACCTTGTCTATGGTTGTTACTGCATATCCTGCATAGCGAATCCCTTCTTTCACATAACTACTGCCGTCCGTATAGTACTGGACATCAGGGTTCTGGATGGGAAAGTCACGAAGATCTGGTCTACTTGAGAATACTTCATCCATCACCACCAGGCAATCATGTTGACTCTCAGTAGGTTGTGGCAAAAGGGTAGCTGGATTTAAGGTGTTAACAGTCTCTAAATGCACTCTTGGGTTTTCACACAACATAGCTTGATACTTAGTCATGCGGCTGTTACTAAACCAATGATTGCCTTTATAGTCTAGCAACGTTGATACTGCGTGCGGGACTCGCACATAGAGTTCTTGACCCAGAGTGAGTTTAGCAGCTTCGGCTACCAGCAGAGCGGCGGTAGCTACGGCTCTTAGACAAGGTGGAAGACCACTAGCCACTGCATCCAGTTGTTTTGACATATATGCAACAGGTCTTTGCCATGATCCCAAGTACTGTGTCAATACTCCCACAGCCATTCTTCTTTGCTCGTGTACATATAAGTAGAATGGGCGTGTATGATCAGGTAGACCTAATGCTGGGGCACTCATCAAAGCCTTCTTCACATCTTCAAATGCCTTTTGCTGTTCAGGGGTCCATAGGAAGGTATCGTGTTCTGTACCTTTTATAGCTGCATAAAGAGGTTTCGCCAATATCGCATAACTGGGAATCCATATCCTACAGAAGCCTGCTGCCCCCAAGAATTCCCGCACTTGTCTTCTATTCTTGGGTATTGGTATTTGGCATACAACTTCTTTTCTCTCTGGCCCCATTATTCTTTGACCTTCAGAGATATGGAATCCCAGATACTTGACAGTTGGCTGACACAACTGAGCTTTCTTCCTGGACACCTTGTATCCTGCCTTCCAGAGAATGTGTAGTAGATCATGTGTTGCTTGCTGACATGTTTCTCTTGTAACTGCGGCTATCAACATATCATCTACATATTGCAATAGTACACATTCTCCTGGGATGGACTTCAAATCCAGTAAGTCTTGACTTAAAGCTGATCCAAATAGGGTAGGTGATTTTTTAAACCCTTGGGGCAGTCTTGTCCAAGTCATCTGGCGTTTCGAGCCCGTTACAGCATTTTCCCATTGGAATGCGAAGATACACTGGCTTTCCGCAGCAATTCGAAGGCAAAAGAAGGCATCTTTGAGATCTAAGACAGTGAAATAGGTAGCCCCGCCCGGAATTAAAGCAAGCAGGTTATATGGATTGGGCACAACTGGATGTATACTTACGACCGCATCATTGACTGCTCTCAAGTCCTGCACAGGGCGATACTCATCTGTACCGGGCTTTTGAACAGGCAGCAATGGGGTGTTCCAGGGGGAAGTACAGAATTTTAGGATACCATACCGTATGAACTTATCCAAATATGATTGTATGTTCTTCTTGGCCTTTTGTGGGATATGATATTGCCTTAAGCTCACTGGATAGACCCCAAGTTTCAGTTCGATTCGAATTGGTGGGATATTGCGAGCAAGTCCTGGTGGGTTGTTCTCTGCCCAAACTCCTGGTATATTGAACAAGGATTCATCACTCTTAGGGTTTTGGCTAGTCAACACTGTATAAAGTCGCCACTCTTCTTCCTTTGGTACAGATATTGTCATTATACCTGAAGGTCCATTGAACTTTAAAGATGTTGTTCCATTTGGTAGAAACGTTATCTGCGCTTGTAGTTTTGACAACAAATCACGTCCTAGCAGTTGGACTGGACATTCAGGCATATAAAGGAATTGATGTTTTACTACGTGGCCTCCCAATGTACAGAGTCGACTTTTAAGAACCGGTTTAGCAGCACACCTTCCAGTTGCTCGTATTACAGTGATAGTTCTTCGAGATGGAGGAGCAACTAGGTCAGTCACCACCGGATGTTCAGCACCTGTATCGATCATGAAAGCACTCCTTTTTCCCCCTATTGATACATCGACCATAGGCTCCGCTCGGCCAAGGGGGATGGAGCCCGGTCGGTATCTATAGTCCTCCATGACCGTGTCAGCCAAACCTACAAAGTCCCTATCTTCTCTATCGCGGGGTCTCTGCGCTGCTGGATAATACCTGTCTTCTCTAACACTTCCTCTATTACTACCATTATTCCCTCCAGGACCTCCTCTACCTCTCGCTCTGCCTCTATAATTACCATATCCTGCCCTAGGTCTGTCTCTCTCATACTGTTCCCTCTGTGGACACTCACTTCTCCAATGCCCTTCTTCCCTACAGTATGCGCACTGATTCCTACTCAGGGGTTCCCTATTCCACTTACTATCGCCTTTATCCGTTCCCCTATACACTTCCTTTTCCCTTCTATCTACGCCTGCGATCGCTACCGCTAGCATATCTTTCTTTGTCTCTGTTTCCCTGTTCATGTACACTTTATTCGCTACCTCCTTCAGTTGGGTTATGGACATCCCTACGAACCCTTCTAACTTCTGTAGCTTGCACTTTATATCTCCGTAGGCTTGGCTGACAAAGGCAGAGTTAACCATCCGGGAATTCTCAGGGGCCTCCGGATTAAAGGGGGTATACAAGTGGTATGCCTCCAATAATCGGTCATAAAAGACACTGGGCGATTCATCACATTTCTGTAATACCTCAGCCGTCTTAGACATGTTAATCGCCTTCTATCCTCCAGCTTTCATGCCAGCAATAATAGCGTCCCTGTAAGCTTTTAAATGGACCATGTCTGCGCCATTGACATTCCAATTTGGATCGGTGTTTGGATAATGGGCTGCGGCCCATGCTGCTGGGTTGGCCTGATTTTGTGTACGGGCCTCTTCTTCCAGTGCTTTAATTGCCGCTTGATTTATCCTAGTCCTTTCCTCATTATTAAACAATGTCATTAATAATTGCTGGCAATCAGCCCAAGTGGGATTGTGTGTCTGGACTATGGAGGTAAACAAATCCGTCATGGCTTGAGGCTTTTCAGTGTAAGAAGAGTTATGGGTCTTCCAATTAAAGAGATCGGTGGTTGTGAAAGGGACATAGACGTAGACTGGATCAGCATATTGTATCTGGCCGTCATCGTTAATGTGTGTCGGGCCAGGAGTCAATCGAAGAGGCATTTGATAATGTCGGGGTGGGAGGGTGCCGGTCAGTTGTCGGGTTAGTATGGGGCTTCGTAGAGATGCGTCAGTTAGGGGTTCCGGTCGAGGGGTAGTAAGACAAGGGGACGGGGAAGCTTTACTAAGGGGAAGGTTGGTGAGTAGAATATTCCGAGCCGGGCTAGGAAGAGCCTGACCGGAAACTAGATATGGCGCCAAATCTGGGTATGTGGAGTTAACGGAGGTAAGTACCGGAAGGCGAGGGTTTGAAACAAGGGGGCTGGACTCTGAGCTAGAGGAGGGAGTAGGTGGGGACAACGGGGCAAGGGGAGGAGCGTTTCCAGCAGCACCTCCTGTTCCTCTTCCGGTGGAGGAGGAGTAAGGGGGCGGCATAGGGATCTCAGACTCAGGGGGCGTGTCCAAAATGGGCGTAATTACGGCCTTAGTGGACAAGCGAGTCCTGGCCACCATGAGGCGACATTGTTCCTCGTGGCATACTCGGATCCATTTTGGCGAGTCTTTTACGGCCTGCCTCCAACAATCAATATATGGAAACTGGCCGTAAAGTTCAGGCCTACCTGATACAGCCACGTGTACACGCTGTACCAGATTAGGATCCAAACTGCCACGTGGCGGCCATGCGGCAACCAAAGTAGGCCATTCCCTACTACACAAAGTAATCAGGGAGACATCTTTACCCCAAAATCACAAGCAGTATATCCCTGTTTAAAGTTTTTAATCATACATCCTAAGGGTTCCAAAATCGTCGAATCTGACGCGCCCATACTTAACAATGGAGCGTCGTTTCCAACAGAGACTATACAAAACACTCTACCAACGGTCACACCCGTTCCCTCGGCAACAGCACCACGTGGTACAGTTACTAAGTGAAACGCACACAACAAAACACTCAGGGAATTCCCGTACACACACAGCTGTTACACCAGTCTCTAAATAACTAATACTGTGCCCTTTGGCGAAACTATACAGTCACCTACGCTATAATTCCTTATATCTAAATTACCCGTCTATAGCGTACCCCAGTAACATCGTCTTTACAAACAGTAGTTACAGTACGGTTAGCATAGGTTAAAGTACAATTTAAAGTCAGAGTACAATTAGTAGTGGTTATGGTGTTAAAACATGCAACATAGACGACAATTATTAGTACTTATTTACAGTGTCAGTAATTATACATGGTTATGGTACCGTGCGCTATAATACAGTTACACACTATTCACACTCTCGCTAGACGGCAGAGCTCACGCTATCTAGCAAGATATACACGCTACTACTACAATCTTTAACACATATACAATTCCCAACTAATCTTTTGGCCAGTACCTTGATGGACTACCTAAAACTATCTACATCCGTTTTGGTTAGCCACACTGCCCAAGCACCACATACAGCGAACTAGAGGGCGGAATTTACAACAATACCCTCTTAGTCTATCTACTCTATCAATAGTCTAGTGGGTTCCAAATTTACACGCCTTCCCACTTAGCCAAGATAGGTTGAGATCTAGCGAACCAAATTTACACAGGCGCCGCTTAGTCTCCCGGTCCCTCCGACCTAGCGAACAAAATATACACCCTAGAACGCTAGTCTAGACAAGACACCGGTGTCCGGCTAGGGCTATTTACACCAGAACCCCGCCTGACTCCAAACCAAAATTAAACGGGCTGACTACAGGGCGTTTAATTGAGCGGTGCGCCTTCGCTCCTTCCCTCCACTGGAGTGGGCAGATTCCAAATAACCCCTTATGGGCCTACCGCACAATCGGTATCCAATACCCCTAGTGGGTCCGCCGTCTAAAACAGCGGTCGTCTTACCTCCTCGTTCCTGAACCTGAGTTCACACTCATCGACGGGGACACCCCAGCACTTACTACGTAGAGGTCGATGATCTCCTGGACAACAGACCAGTGGCGCCGAGACGAAGGGAGGTCCACGCAGAAGTTCAGGGGTGCAGCCGTAGAGAACGTGGGCAAAGATAGACCGTCTCACGCCTCTGCTTCTCAGCTACCGTTGAATGATGAGTTTCCCGGCCAATGCACCAAATGATACCGGAGAAACTGACGGAAGCAAAGCACAGAGAGATGGACACAGGTTTCTTCAGGAAGGAAGAGATTCTTTATTCGGTTCACCGATCGGGACTCAGAGGGACTAATGTCACCAAAATACAACAAGTTCTGAGCACCGGACAATAGTGTAGGCTCCTTATATAGGCATGTAACTCCACCCATAATTAGCTCCACCCACACATTCTCTTACCCAATCAATCGAACAAGAACTAACTTCCTGTTTGACCGCATGGCTTGCCCAGCACAATGGAGGTGGGGAATACTACATCCGGTATTCTCGCACATGCTCCGTACACTACTGATTGTATCTTTGCCACGTGCAACCAACCGACCGATACACCAGTATATGCACGTACACATGCCATGTGGTAATCTCGGCCTACTAAATTTATTTTTTTACCAAGATTCCACCACACCTCCTCCCACGACCACGCCGGCAAGGACAGGACGCTTTACAGATGTGTTGTTGATGGAGGACATGCGGAGCTTTTTAAGTCCTACGCATCGCCACAGCCCTTCGGGGTCCACCCTCAAAGAACGACTCGACCGACAGGTAGCAGACTACCTCACCTTAACTGCAGATATCGACACTCTGAGGAGCGATGAACCCCTTGACTACTGGGTGTGCAGGCTTGACCTGTGGCCTGAGCTATCCCAATTTGCGATAGAACTTCTGGCCTGCCCCGCTTCAAGTGTCCTGTCAGAAAGGACCTTCAGTGCAGCAGGAGGTATTGTCACTGAGAAGAGAAGTCGCCTAGGTCAAAAAAGCCTAGATTACCTCACCTTTATTAAGATGAATGAGGGATGGATCCTGAAGGGACTGACAGTGGGCGATACATTCGACTAAAAAAGGCCTAATGAGGGGGACGTAATAGGGATTAAACTGATAATAATAGTACTACTTATCACATCACTCCTATCTGGTGGCACATTAGATTGCATGCGCAGTGCCCCAAATTTGAATTAGGAGGACCGACCATGCATCTTTTTCCATCTCCCGGTTCCTAAAATCGATGCCATATACACGTCCACTGATAGGGGACGCAACAGGTATTAAACTGCTAAGAATAGTACTACTTAACACACCTTATAATAACGCAGAGAGAGGCAACGCAGAGAGAGGAGTCTGAAGAACAGGAGTCAGAAGAGGAAGGTGGCTTTGAGGAGGTGGAAAACACTGCAGGCGTCCCAGGGAGCTTGTTGTCACCTTCAATGACATCAGTGAGGACAAGGAACGGGACATGGCTAGCTTGGTATCCAACCTTGTGCAAATGGGGAGTTTGCGGTTGTGCAAATGGACTGTTTGTGGTGCGTCAAGCGGGGAGTTTGGTCTGTCACTGTGAAGCGGGCGTAACCCTTATACTACCTGATCGATACAACATCATACCTAATGTTTTAAAGCACTTTATTCCAAACAATTTAGGAATGTTAAGTGATTTATGCCCTTTATGGATTAAAACCAGACTCTGCATCAACTGTGTAATTTTCCATGGGAGTTTTGCCATGGATCCCCCTCCGGCATGCCACGGTCCAGGTGTTAGTCCCCTTGAAACAACGTTTCCATCACTATTGTGGCCAGAAAGAGTCCCTGTGGGTTTTAAAATTCACCTGCCTATTGAAAATTGTATGTTCGCGACATCTCTAATGGTTTATAGTATCCCATTGTTAATTAGATCTTGGTTCTTTTTTGGCTCTGATGATGAGCACAATTCCATCTCCATCTTGGTCAGTTCTTCTTTGCCAGAATTGCCAGACACTTTCTTTACTCTGCTCACATGGACACTTTCTTTACTCTGCTTGCATGGACACTTTCTTTACTCTGCTCGCATGGACTTTGATCGGTCGACCAGGCTTCTTAGTAACAGCAACAACAGTAGAGGATGGATCGAAGGGCGAGTCAGTGGCTCTGAGCTTTTTCAACTGTCTTATCAGGACTTGGTTTCCTGGCTTGAATGGATGTGTGGGTTCTGTAAGTGGGAGAGACTGAGAAACATCACCATAAATGCCATTCAACTTGTTGACTAGTTTGGCAACATATTCTAACATAGCAACCTCCACTTGCTCTATCATTCCCTGTGGTCCCTTACTAGCCCAAGCGTTGGGGAATGGTCTACCCATCAGTTTCTCGAAAGGGGACAACCCAGTTATTTTTGGGGAGTTACCCCGATTTCTGCTAATACTGCTGACAGGTGGTCAGGCCAATTATGAAATGTACCATTGGTTTTTCTTCCTCAACTTATCTTTAATGGTCCTGTTTGTTCCTTCTACATTCCCTGAGGATTGTGGATAGTAGGGTGTCAGGATCCCGCGGGCGGCTGCGAGGGGAGGCTGCAGTCCGCTCGCGGCACTCACCCTCCAGCCGTCCGCGGTCCCCTTCTCGCTGTACGCTCGGCGAGCGGCATCCTCCCAGCCTCGGATGCCGCCCGCGTCTTCCTCTTTGTCCCCCAGCGGCAGCATGCATGACGCTGCACACTGGGAGACCGCTCATTTTTGTAAACGCCGGGGTCAGCCAACTGACCCGACGTTAAAGGCACATTGTCTCAATCACAGTGGGAGGTATAGATATCTCCCACGTGTGAGTGTTAATTCTGATTGGAAATTATCATTGGGTTTAAATATGTACCTTTCCTGTGTCTCTCTGCCCTGTTGTGGTCTTTGATTTCTAGTATTGCTGTTCTACTTGTGTTTCTCTCTGGTTACGTACTCTCTGGCTTGTTTATCCGACCTTGCAACTTTCTCCTACCCTTTGACCTCGGCTTGTCTCTCGTTATTCTGTCTTCTGGTTCCCCTTACTTGGCTTGTCTCCTGACTATTCTTTGTGTGCTTAGCCCGGCCACTCTAAGCTCCGGTACTGCACCTTTTCTGAGTGTGTGTTAGCGTGTTAGGTTCCCAGAATCGTGACATAGGGGACATGAAATTTCAGGTCAACACAAAGCAATCTGCTTATGTGTTGAGTAAGCTTACTTGTGAACGTGAGTTATTTTGTCACTGTTAATGTCAGGATACTATCCTGGACATTGTAGATATACAATTTGAATTGTATCTTTTTTTTAACATTCAAGAATGCTGTGAACACTTTTATTCTTTATTAATAAACCTGATATGTTTATATTCACACGATGGGAGTTTGCTGCATCAAATAGATTCCTGAGGGCTAATATCTTATCACTCTAGATCTATAATAGTGACCTAGTTTGTGATCACAAGCCTCTGCTGCATGACGAATAATTGTATCTGTCATTTACCATTACGGTTATAGTATTACAGATAGAGATACAGTGTAGCTGGTGCTTATTTTCATTTCGCTACTGGCAATGTGTATTAACTGTTACATTTATATATACAGACTTTATCTCACAATTTAAAAGGACTTCTAGTAATTTTGGACCGATTTATATATTTTATTGATATTTCATTGTGGACTTTGATACATTTGAATATTTTATTTATACCCAGTCTGTTTTTGCTGCTCATTTCATTTTTGGCCAGCTCTATTCAAAGTAGAGTGTATTTACTTTCAAGTTTATCTCTCCTTTTTTATGTGCATCTATTTCTATGTATACATAGTTCATATTCTGCTTTAGTGATTTACATATTCTGCTTTACATATTGTCGCTATTGTAGAACCACATATTATCACCTTACTTTATTGTATCTGGTATTCTATCTTTATTTTTTCTTGCTCTATTTCAAGTTTAGTCGGTTTCATTCGTACACTGACTTCACATACTTCACATCCACTAGTGTTTCTTTGACTACTATTCTTTCGTTTATCATAATTATTTCTCTTCTTTACTGTTCTGAGCTTATATATATATTTTTTTGTATTGGTTAGGAGATCTCCTGGTACGCTTAGGGCATTATCCCTATGTAAAGGATCCTGCTATCCGTGCAGCGCTGATCCTTGTAGCGTCTCCCGAAATCCAAGCTGAGAAGAGTGAAGTAGTGATTAAAGCTCCCAATCCCCCAAACATGAGTCGAAACTTCATGAAGGGGTAAACGATCTGCTTTATTGATGGCCAAACTCAGCCCTTTTATGATGGTCTTCCAGCAAGGGAGCTCCGACATGGGACCTTGTGTAAGACCGTGACAAAATAAACAGCACCAATCAGTGTACAGTACAATTAGTAAACACACCCACAGTAACAGTGTAACCCCTCCTCTCTATCCTGGAGATAATTAACTTAAGTGGTTGCAGAGAACCTAATTATCTCCAGGTAGAGAAAAACATGTCATTTTTATATTTTACAAAACTGTATTAAAATCTATAACTTAGATTTAACCGAACATATTCCCCCTGTTCCACATACCCCCAGATAGCTTGGATCTGAGTGCATATTATAGGCGAATAACGCTCAGATCCCATGAACACAGTTCTCAATATCGTCGAGTAAAGTTTAAGTTCACCAGTTGTTTGTGAAATTCAATCCGAAAAGAGTTCCATAATTGTAGCTACCTGGGGTCGGTATGTCTTGGGTGAAAGGAAAGTCCCGAACGGCAAAGTGATTAACGTGTTCGGGAGATATTAACCGTATGAACGAGGAATCGGTACTTATCAGCGGTGGGTGGCGGAATAAGTGTCCGAAAATAGTTCCAGAGGATTGCTGCTTTTCCACCGCTGAGCGTTCAACGTGTTCATCAAACGAATGAGGACCACCATGCCTTTCGTCAATTACCTTGCGATTAACCGCAAGGTCTGGGAGGTAAATGAGCGGCACACGACCTCAGTGGGAGGTCGGGTGCTTCGGTAGTTTGCTCGGTTCTTTGGAACTGCACGAAATAGGCGTACATACGCATGTTTAAATGAAATGACATTCCTCTGAGGCTAGGTAATGTCATTACCTTAAAATGGTATAGGTCAAATGGGGTGACAAATGCCGATTTCGGAATGGCCTCAGGCTCCAAGGGGATTTGGCAATACCCTTTGCACAAATCAATAGTGGTCAAATAATTCCCCTCAGCCATACGGTCAAGTAACTCATCTACTCTATGCATCTGTGACTGTCCTATCACTAAGTTTGCGATAATCCACACAGAACCGTGTGGTACCGTCTTTTTTAGGAACCAGGACCACTGGGGAATCCCATGGGCTTTGAGATGCCTCTATTACTCCCAGCTCTAACATATGCCTGATAATTTGCTGCTTAGTACCGCAGCCCAGTTATCTCTTTCTAAATCTTCTAGCACACATTGTCTCTCAAAGTAGTGTAAATAATTATCAATATCCATCTCACCTTCCACGAAGCTTTTAAATGCAGCGTAGTTGATTTTGCGCTGTCGCCCCATTGTAGATCCAGATAGCGACAATATATCCACAGGGGGTGATCTGTCTCTGGTTTCTCGGGCTTCCCGGGCATTCTGTGCCTCCGTAGCTTGTGCCAAGATCTGTACCATGATCTCTGGTGTAGGGTTAGGTCCTACCAAGCTGAGTCTCCATTTCACGTCCTTTTGGAACTCTGTTTCCTCCGCATTCGCCATCTGTTGTTCACTGATTTGATCGCTCTCCAGTAGTTCGGCTATTAGCGTGACTTTCGGTTTATTACTTGCCACTATGCCTCGAGCTTCCAGCAGTTCTTTCAGCGCTGTTCATTTCAAGCAATCGTATCTATGCGCCATTCACTACTTGCTCCGGTTCGGTACATCCGTTCGGGAGAAAATCCCACTGCTACCACCAGTGTAAAGGATCCTGCTATCCGTGCAGCGCTGATCCTTGTAGCGTCTCCCGAAATCCAAGTTGAGAAGAGTAAAGTAGTGATTAAAGCTCCCAATCCCCCAAACATGAGTCGAGACTCCATGAAGGGGTAAAGGATCTGCTTTATTGATGGCCAAACTCAGCCCTTTTATGATGGTCTTGCAGCAACGGAACTCCCACATGGGACCTTGTGGAAGACTGTGACAAAATATACAGCACCAATCAGTGTACAGTAGTGATGTCGCGAACACGAAATTTACAGTTCGCGAATGGCGAACGGGAACTTACGCAAACGTTCGCGAACTGGCGAACCGCCATTGACTTCAATGGGCAGGCGAATTTTAAAACCCACAGGGACTGTTTCTGGCCACAAAAGTGATGGAAAAGTTGTTTCAAGGGGACTAATACCTTGACTGTGGCATGTCGGAGGGGGATCCATGGCAAAACTCCCATGGAAAATTACACAGTTGATGCAGAGTCTGGTTTTAATACATAAAGGGCAGAAATCACCTAACATTCCTAAATCACAATGGATATGGATTGACACCTGACATATGGATTGACACCTGTCCTCACAGACCCTGATACACACTGACACAGAGCAGAAAAGGGACTGTTCCCCCTACATAGGGTCACTTGGCATATATGGCGTGGTTGTGGGAGGAGGAGGATGACTTCCACCTCTTCCACTGTTTGCTTCCTGTTGTGCTGTGACATCACCCTTATACGCTGTGTAAAGCATACTTTTTAATTTATTTTTCAAATGCTGCATCCTTTCCGACTTGTAATTCGGTAACATTTCCGCCACTGTCTGCTTATACCGGGGGTCTAGTAACGTGGACACCCAGCACAGGTCGTTCTCCTTCAGCCTTTTTATACGAGGGTCCCTCAACAGGCACGACAGCATGAAAGACTTAATTTGCACAAGGTTGGATGCTGAGCTACTCATTTCCCGTTCCTCCTCCTCACACATAGCAGAATAGGGGCTGTTCCCCCTACATAGGGTCACTTGGCAGATATGGATTGACACCTGTCCTCAAAACCCCTGATACACACTGACACAGAGCAGAATAGGGGCTGTTCCCCCTACATAGGGTCACTTGGCAGGTATGGATTGACACCTGTCCTCAGAGCCCATGATACACACTGACACAGCGCAGAATAGCCCCTGATACACACTGACACAGAGCAGAATAGGGACTGTTCCCCCTACATAGGGTCACTTGGCAGATATGGATTGACACCTGTCCTCAAAGTCCCTGATACACACTGACACAGAGCAGAATAGGGACTGTTCCCCCTACATAGGGTCACTTGGCAGATATGGATTGACACCTGTCCTCAGAGCCCATGATACACAATGACACAGAGCAGAATAGAGACTGTTCCCCCTACATAGGGTCACTTGGCAGATATGGATTGACCCCTGTCCTCAAAGCCCCTGATACACACTGACACAGAGCAGAATAGGGACTGTTCCCTCTACATAGGGTCACTTGGCAAATATGGATTGACACCTGTCCTCAGAGATCATGATACACACTGACACAGAGCAGAATAGAGACATTTCCCCCTACATAGGGTCACTTGGCAGATATGGATTTACACCTGTCCTCAGAGCCCATGATACACACTGACACAGAGCAGAATAGCCCCTGATACACACTGACACAGAGCAGAATAGGGACTGTTCCCCCTACATAGGGTCACTTATGGATTGATATGGATTGACACCTGTCCTAAGTATCCCTGTATTGGGAAGCATTGTCGCCCAAACTAATTTATACGCCCATCAATTCCGAGCTACAAATCCAGACTCTTTTTTTGGCAAAGATACACACTGTGCCAGAATTTAAAAGATTCTGGGCATTGACTATGCTGATGGGCATCATAAAGAAGCCCTCCATCCGCTCCTACTGGAGCAGTAGCCCCATCTGCTCCCAATGTATCTCGAGGAAGAGGTATGAAATGATTCTGCATTTCATGCACTTCAGTGACAACAGCCTGTGTCCCCCTAGGGAGCGTCCCCAGTTTGACAGGCTGTATAAAATCCGCCCCCTGATTACCTACTTTGCTGCCAGGTTTGCAGAGGCTTATACACCTGGAAGGAATATATGCGTGGATGAATCCCTGATGAAGTATAAGGGAAGGCTGGGATTCAAGCAGTATGTTCCTTCCAAGCGCTCTAGGTATGGTGTAAAGATGTATAAGCTCTGTGATAGCGAGACTGGGTATACTGAGGCCTTCCGGGTGTACGAGGGAAAGGATAGCCACCTTGACCCTCCAGGTTGCCCAGAACATATGGGAACCAGTGGCAAGATTGTCTGGGACCTGATATTCCCCCTGATAAACAAAGGGTACCACGTGTATACTGACAATTTTTATACAAGTGTCCCTTTGTTCAAGCTACTGTACTGTTTTGATACAGTAGCTTGCGGCACAATTAAAAAGAACAGCACAGGTTTCCCAGGACAACTTGCACGCACCCGGCTACAAAGGGGGGAGACCTCAGCTCTGCGCCAAGAGGAGCTGTTGGCAGTTAAGTACAGAGACAAGAAGGACGTCCTGTAAGCCTGTGTACTTATGCACAAAGCGTTGTACGATCAGATTACACACATGTGCCATGCACGGCACATGTGTCAACTTGCGCAACTTCAATGCCGCCAACAAATTTGTTCCGTTGTCACAAACCACTTTGCCGATCTTCAGTTGCTGCGGAGTCAGCCACTTTTCCACCTGTGCGTTCAGGGCAGACAGGAGTGCTTGTCCGGTTTGACTCTCTGCTTTCAAGCAAGTCAAACACAAGACGGCGTGACACTGCCGTATCCGGGATGTGGAATAGTACCTGGGGAGCTGGCGGGTGCCGTTGATGTGGAGCAAGACGCAGCAGCAGAAGAGGACTCAGCCGAGGAGGTTATGGAAGAGGATGGAGTAGGAGGAGTAGAGGAGGTGGCAGCAGGCCTGCCTGCAAGTCGTGGCGGTGTCACCAACTCCTCTGCAGAGCCACGCATTCCATGCTTGGCAGCCGTCAGCAGGTTTACCCAATGCGCAGTGTAGGTGATATACCTGCCCTGACTATGCTTTGCAGACCAGGTATTAGTGGTCAGATAGACCCTTGCCCCAACACTGTGTGCCAGACATGCCATTACTTCCTTTTGCACAATCGAGTACAGGTTGGGGATTGTCTTTTGTGAAAATAAATTTTGTCCGGGTACCTTCCACTGCGGTGTCCCAATAGCTACAAATTTTTTGAACGCCTCAGACTCTACCAGCTTGTATGGTAAAAGCTGGCGGGCTAATAGTACAGACAAGCCAGCTGTCAGACGCCGGGCAAGGGGGTTAGTTTCTGACATTGGCTTCTTACGCTCAAACATGTCCTTGACAGACACCTGACTGTGGGCAGATGAGCAGGCCTGACACACAGACGCTTGGAGACAACTAACTGCTATTCAATCTATAACAGTGAAAAGTTTTTTGGTTTTAAATGCACGCTATTGTGACACCAGATATGAGTGGCAATGTACACTGGCAGAGGTCTGCAGAGCACACGCTGAAGGTCTGACACACCCGCTTTAAGGACACTGACTGCTATTAGCTTACACTGGAAAACTTTTTTTCTTTGTAAAAGCACGCTATAAAGACACCAGATATGAGTGGCAACTGTCAAAGTACACTGGCAGGGGTCTGCAGAGCACACGCTGAAGGCCTGACACACCCGCTTTAAGGACACTGACTGCTATTAGCTTACACTGGAAAACTTTTTTTCTTTGTAAAAGCACGCTATAGAGACACCAGATATGAGTGGCAACTGTCAAAGTACACTGGCAGGGGTCCACAGAGCACACGCTGAAGGCCTGACACACCCGCTTTAAGGACACTGACTGATATTAGCTTACACTGGAAAACTTGTTTTCTTAGTAAAAGCACGCTATAGAGACACCAGATATGAGTGGTAACTGTCAAAGTACACTGGCAGGGGTCTGCAGGGCACACGCTGTAGGCCTGACACACCCGCTTGAAGACAACTAACTGCTATTCAATCTATAACAGTGAAAAAAGTTTTTTGGTTTTAAATGCACGCTATTGTGACACCAGATATGAGTGGCAATGTGCAGTGGCAGAGGTCTGCAGAGCACACGCTGAAGGCCTGAAACACGCGCTTTAAGGACACTGACTGCTATTAGCTTACACTGGAAAACTTTTTTTCTTTGTAAAAGCACGCTATAAAGACACCAGATATGAGTGGCAACTGTCAAAGTACACTGGCAGGGGTCTGCAGAGCACACGCTGAAGGCCTGACACACCCGCTTTAAGGACACTGACTGCTATTAGCTTACACTGGAAAACTTTTTTTCTTTGTAAAAGCACGCTATAGAGACACCAGATATGAGTGGCAACTGTCAAAGTACACTGGCAGGGGTCCACAGAGCACACGCTGAAGGCCTGACACACCCGCTTTAAGGACACTGACTGATATTAGCTTACACTGGAAAACTTGTTTTCTTAGTAAAAGCACGCTATAGAGACACCAGATATGAGTGGTAACTGTCAAAGTACACTGGCAGGGGTCTGCAGGGCACACGCTGTAGGCCTGACACACCCGCTTGAAGACAACTAACTGCTATTCAATCTATAACAGTGAAAAAAGTTTTTTGGTTTTAAATGCACGCTATTGTGACACCAGATATGAGTGGCAATGTGCAGTGGCAGAGGTCTGCAGAGCACACGCTGAAGGCCTGACACACGCGCTTTAAGGACACTGACTGCTATTAGGTTACACTGGAAAAAAAATTGTCTTTGTAAAAGCACGCTATAGAGACACCAGATATGAGTGGCAACTGTCAAAGTACACTGGCAGGGGTCTGCAGAGCACACACTGAAGGCCTGACACACCCGCTTTAAGGACATTGACTGCTATTAGCTTACACTGGAAAACTTATGGGCAGTTTCACAGGTGGGAGACCACATGACTTGTCTGGTTAAGTTGTTTTTTTTTTTACTAGGATCGCTGTAGTCACCTACAAAACGTCTATAATAACCGGCTGTCCCTAGGAAGTATTCAGGACAAATGTCATCTAGGTAAGGCAGAAGTCCAGTATTTGGGGCAGTGGGTAGGGTGTGGGCCAGTAAGTGTCAGCTTCTATCTTGGCAGGCTCTGTCCGCTGCTGCCCACACCCTACCCGGTGCCCCAAATACTGGACTTCTGCCATACCTAGATGACATTTGTCTGGTTTCAGGGTCAGGCCAGTGGCCCGAATCAGATCCAGCACTGTCCCTACATGCCTTAAGTGTTCCTCCCAGGTCTCACGCAGGCAAAATCCTGGAAGTCATCGAGGAGTCTATCCAGCAAGCATTGGAAAGTGGCTGGGGTGTTTTTCATCCCGAATGGCATGACTCTAAATTGGTACAAGCCAAACGGGGTGACAAAGGCCTACTTGGGGATAGCCTCCTCTGCCAGGGGAATCTGCCAGCACCCTTTGCAGAGGTGCTCTGGCAATATGATCTAGTAATTCATCCATTCTGGGCATCGGGTAGGCACCGCCTTGTCATTTAACCGCCGATAGTCCACGCAGAACTGGGTAGTCCTATCTTTCTTTGGAACCAGGACTACCGGGGACACCCATGGACTATCTGAGGGTTCAATGACCCCTAGTCTTAACATCTCCTGTATCTCCTCCCTCATACCATCTCTGACGGTTTCAGGGATCCGGTAGGGGGCTATCTAAGCGGGGCTTGTCTGGGGGTCTCTACCCGTTGTGAAACCTGGTTCTTGTGAGAAAGTTTGGCTCTTACAGGTGAGTAGTTGGCTTACTTGCTCCCTCTCTGCGGGCGTTAGTCTGTTCCCTAGTTTTATCTGACTATGGGGATCGGTCTGGGGCTTCTTTTCCAATAGATCGGGTAAGGGTAGGCTGTCTGGATCGTCTGTGGCTGGGGCGCATACAGCTGCTATGTCTTCAGGCCTTTCTTGATACTCCTTGAGCATGTTAACATGGAAGGCTTTACGAACCCTGTCATCTTGGCCACTGGCAATTACATAGGTATCGCAGAGTTGGTCTACCACCTTTTAAGGGCCCTGCCATGAAGCCTGCAGTTTGTCTTGTTTGGTGGGTTTTAATACTAGGACTTTTTGCCCCACCTGAAACGTACGTTGGTGGGCACCCCAATCGTACCATACCTTCTGTCGCCTCTGGGCCGCCTGGAGGTTTTCCTTAACCATCTGTGCCAGCTGTTCCATGCGGTCCCAAAGCTTCACTACATATGATACTATGGGGGTTCCCTCATGCTCTGTGGCTCCCTCCCAGTGCTCCCTAATGAGATCCAGTGGGCCTCGCACCCTTCGCCCAAATAGTAGCTCGAAGGGAGAGAATCCTGTGGACTCCTGTGGCATCTCTCGATACACAAACATGAGGTGAGGCAGGAATCACTCTCAGTCGCGGTATTCCTCTGTGAACGTTTTCAACATCTGTTTAAGGGTACAGTTGAAACATTCACAGAGGCTGTTCGTCTGGGGGTGGTACAGTGAACTAAGTAGAGACTTAATCTGACAGACCTTCCACAACTGGTGTGTAAGTTCGGCATTGAACTGGGTCCCTTGGTCTGATAGAATTTCTTTAGGGAACCCCACTCTGGTGAATATCCTTACCAATGCATATTTGAGGTGACTTTTTACTTGACTAGTGTATTATCGTAGGTGCTTTTATCTTTTAATTAGGGCTTATTCTGTCTAAGAGTAGATGTAGGGAGAAATTAACCCATCAGTATTGCTGCTATGGCCTATCACTGGGAAAGGAAAATAACTTGTCTTTAACCAAAATCAAATCAAAAACAGAAGCTTGTTGAAATTTTAACATGAACTCTCTGCACTGTTATCTGACAAAGAATGAAGATGCAAAACAAATCTGTATGCATTACTTTTGTTTTGTTGAATGCACACTATTTTGATTTGTTTGTATTAAAAAGAGTGATCAGTGTCAATCTTGACTATTCTTTTAATATTTGTAAAAAAAAGTATTCACTATTTAAATTACATTGTTTATATTTATTCACATTAGTTGTTTTTATTATAAGCCTCTGTTGTTAATAAGTAGCATAATTTAAATGTATTTTAGTTAGTGCTTACATTTAACATTTACCTCTCATAGGATCTATATTACCAATCATATTCTCAAGTTGGTGTGATGTTTGCCTCCATTCCAAACTTTAATGATTTTTACATTGAACTTGATGGCAATAACATGGGAGTGGAATGTTTACGACTTTTAAATGAAATAATTGCTGATTTTGATGAGGTGAGTTTTTCTTTAACTTCATATTGATTATTTTGTTTTATTTATTTTTTTAAATAACTTTATTAACAACAAATTGATAGTATTCTGAAAAGAATGTTGCAAATGTTTTGTGAGTTTGTTAAAACATCAAAGCTGTGGTAGTCAAATGTTTGAGAATAGATGCATTTTAGGCATATTTAATAAAGAAAGATCATATACAGGGTTGGTGTAATAAATAATGAAGTAGGGAATTGGGGTTTGTTTTTCCCTTATAACCATAACCATGTATAATGTGGTGATCGAAAATTTGGCTTATATTTAACATCTATTCAAGAATATTTTTTTTCCTTGAAAATATGTTTTTAGTTTAATTTGGAAATATAAATTTCATTTTAGTAATGATTAGGGTCAGTTTTTTTTTTCTAATTAAGAAAAAGAGCTTTGGGCCAGGGATGAGATAAATATGAGATGTCATTTCAAAAGAAGTGATTGTATTAGTGGTAACTGTCAGAATTTAGAAATTTATGAATATTGGATTGATTACAATTATATTCCAAGGTATAAATAAAATATTTTATCATCTTTAAGCAATATATGAATAACTCATATTGATTCATATATTGCTTAAATATGAGTTATTCATATATTGCTTAAATATGATAAAATGTTTTATTTATACCTTGGAATATAATTGTAATTAATCCAATATTCATTATTTTAAAATTCTGACAGTTACCACTAATACAATCACTTCTTTTGAAACAGTAGTAGCTATATAAAAATATTATGCCCCACAATTTCCAAATTATTTGACTAAAACCTAAACATTACAGCATAAGAACAACATTATATTTCCAATAATGCATACAGACATAATATGAGTGTAACAGAACCTTCCGTTAATGGACGCTTCCTAGCTTGCAACGAGGACCGCAAGCACCGCACCGGACACCAGCACCAGCGCAGACTCCGCAACCGCCGTAGCTTGACTGGAGTCTCGCCGTCTTCCTTCCCCCCTGGATCAGCTTCTGTCCTCCAGGACCGTGTGGGAAAGACCTCTTGCTTCCACCCTGTATGAACCTCCAGCATCCAGGACTGTGTGGGGAAGACATCTCCTCCAAGGAGAGCGTAACAGGAACAGCTCTTAAAAGAGCTAAGTAATTTAAGCTCAGGGGAGTATGCAGAGCATAGCAATCCCTGGTGTGATTATAACAGCTCCCTCCAATAACGAGACAAGGCTACATTTTGAGGGATCAAGAAGAACTGTTTAAAGCTTTATTTTACTTGGGACTAGCCCATATGGTCATTACATTAACATTGCTGTAAAAACTCAATAAAATTACAAACAGTCAAATCATACCAGGCAACATACAGTGACTTATTATAACACAATGGCATATTTTTAAAGGGGTGGGGGAGACAATATTTAACAGAAAATATCTCACGTGCATGCAGAATTAGCAATATGCAAATCTACCCGAATATGCAAATGAACCAGTCTTGCTATTCAGGTAGTGCATATTGCTGTTGCTACCAACAGAGGACACAATTACATTACACACACCCTGCACCTATAATGGGTACAGGGTGACTAAAATAAAAGAGAAATAAAGCAACCTAAATAAATAGTCTGTCTGAAGGTAGAATAGGGGCTTTAAAGCCAAATATATCAAACAGTCATAGTCACAGGGGAGGAGGCTGGCAAGCAGGCTTCTCCAGGACCAAGTGGCGAAGGGCACTTCATCACATATCTCCCCTTTGGGGGGAAGACTAACCAGGCACCTGACTTTCTGTCGGTCAGTGCCTAAGTTAGTCGATTCACCCACCGACCATAAGCAAGTGCCAGAGTAGCCCACCCACAACAAACTGTTATTAGAGCAGCCCACCCACAGCAAACAGTGACTGCACCTGGGTATTCCTCTGGGGTGATGGGGCAACACGCTGTGGGGAATTGAGGGGCAGATGCCAGCGCTTCTGCTGGGATGAGAGGGGTGCAGGTCAGTCCTGTAACAAGGGGGTCGGTAGGGCAGAGGCCAGCGGCGCTCTGCCCTGATGCCAGCTCTTCCGCTGGTATAGACTGCAGGACATCATGCTCTGGACAAGGGATAAAGGGAGGGCAGAGGCCAACTGCACTCTGCCCAGCTGCCAGCTCTTCTGCTGGGGTGCTTGGGACATAGTACGGCTCAGTAGCCAAGGGAACGTGGGGGTCAGTGGGGGTTAACATCTCCTCTGTTAACCCTGGGGCCAAGATAGGAGTTAGCAGGGGAGGGGAGAATTGGCTTACCTCCTCCTCCTGATACTCCTGAGGTTGCAGCTGGGGATCTGGACAGGCTGTCCAGCATCCCTGTGGGTCAGGCACATAGACCACGGTCCCATCTGCACCGTCTGGAAAATTGGTGTCTCCCCTTGTTAGGGTAAGCTGCCGCAGGGGAGAGAGGGGGCTGTGCTCTTCTCCCTGAAACACATGCTGCCGCTGGAGAGGGAGACTGACTGTCTCCACTCCCGTAACATTGTCCTGCTGCTGGGGAGAAAGACCAACTTTCTCTGCTCTCTGTAGGACACACTGCTGCTGGGGGGGAAGGTCGACACATTTGGCCCCCTGTAACTCACACTGCCGCTGGGGAGGAAGGACGACACCTTCGGCTCCCTGTAACTCGCACTGCCGCTGGGTAGGAAGGACTACACCTTTGGCTCCCTGGAACTCGCACTGCCGCTGGGGAGGAAGGACGACACCTTCGGCTCCCTGGGACCCGCACTGCCGCTGGGGTGGAAGGACGACACCTTTGGCTCCCTGTAACTCGCACTGCCGCTGGGAGGAAGGACGACACCTTCGGCTCCCTGGGACTGACTGGAGCTGAGTAGGCACTGGTAATCCTGCTCCAGTTTCCATTCCTGGATGGCCAATTCAAACAGGTCTGGCTCTAGGTCTTCATCCATAGGGAGATCTAGTATGGTTGCTCTGGATTCATATAGCCGTGACTCTGCAGCATCCCCGAACCTTGGTCCAGCAAAGGCGTCCCATAATAGGCCAGGGCCAATGTAATCCTCGCCCTCTGGTCTGTCGCTCTTAGCCATCCCGGTAACACGCTGAACTGCATACCAATGTAGCGCCTGGTATGCGTCGTCAAGCCCCAGTTCCCTCCGCGCCAGAGAATTAAGCTGCATTACCAACTCCCACCTAGGCTGTTCTCCCATCATAGGCATCCATCGGGCCACTCGGGCCTGTAGTCGCGGCTCCTCGCTGGGTAGACGCTCACCTCGCCAACACTGGAAACCCTCCAGGGCTTCAACCCACATCTCTTTCCTGGTGCCCTCTCTGCAGTCCAACCTGTCCTATCTCACATATATATTATTATTATTATTATTTTTATAGCCAAATTTGCCACCCTAACTCCTCCCACAGTTTTTACACTACATAGACCATAATATACCGAAACGTGCGGATTGTTCCCGATCGGATTGCTATTACTTCACTGTAGGATGTATAGTTTTTAAAATACGACCGTTTGAAGATGGAAACCGCCAAAATACTCTGACCTGTGCCAGGCTGGAGCAGCAAATTATGTCATTGACAGGGCCTTTTGTACACCTGCTAGTGTTTTTATAAACGTATGTTTTAATGTAACTGTGAAGCACTTTGGGCAACAACATTGCAATTAAATGTGCTACATAAACTGGTGGAGGCAAGAACACTTCACACAATTTCCCCAGAAATTGTAGCTGTTCTAGTTATTAAGTGTTCTTGCATAGCAAGACCACTTAATGTTATCTCGCATATACATTATTATTAAGTGTTCTTGCATAGCAAGACCACTTAATGTTATCTCACATATACATTATTAAGTGTTCTTGCATAGCAAGACCACTTAATGTTATCTCACATATATATTATTAAGTGTTCTTGCATAGCAAGACCACTTACTGTTATCTCACATATATATTATTATTATTATTATTATTATTATTATAGCCAAATTTGCCACCCTAACTCCTCCCACAGTTTTTACACTACATAGACAAAAATATACCAAAACGTGCAGATTGTTCCCGATCGGATTGCTATTACTTTGTGGAACGTTTCGCCGAATGGTTACAGAATATCGTCGTACTTGTGGCGAAATTTGTCCCATAGGAATGAATGGCAAAGCTAGAGTGGGAGCTGGCAAAAGCTGAAAAATCAGGACATGATTTCTAAACTGCAACCACTCCCTCATTTTCAAGCCCACCTACACAAATCTTATATCAAAACGTTCAGCTATCCCTGCTGCCACAATATGACCATGTGTTTGCAACTCACGCCTTTCATTGACATTCATTGAAACTTCACTCAAGCAAGCTCAAACTTGAAGGGCAATTTCTAAACTGCGACTGTGCCTTCATTGTTAATATTGCAGAGACATACTATGCATCAGAATGTAGGTCTGGGTTTTGTGATTCTCACAATATAAAGCTCTTCACTGTAGGATGTATAGTTTTTAAAATACGACCAGATTGGGGCTATCTGGGGATACTGGATTTATGAATGTACCCCAAGTATTTGGGGTACATCCAAAACTCGGGTAAAAATGTGTGTGTGATAATTATGTTAACTGTTTATCTGAGGGGAGGAAATGTGTGGGATGTAACATGTTTGTAATTGGTTAATGTCCTAATTATGTAGGTGTCTCCCTTGCATGGGCAGAATCGCATAAAAGGAGTATCCCTGTCATTAAAATTTACTTCTTCTTGACCCTTCAAAACGTAGCCTCGTCTCGTTCTTGGAAGGGGATTTTTACTGCATTATTACTTTACTTTTTAACAGCTGAACCTGACTCTCCTCTTGGATCTTGTGGATAGGACTAACCAACTTCATTACTATACAGCAGCTTGCCGGGAAAAAGGATGTCTCCAACGGCTGATACCCTCTCACTACCTGGGTAGCCGTTACACTTGGGTTCTGGGGCGGCAAAACCACCTGGGAGCCCTTCCCCAGCTCACTGTTTGTGGATAGGCACGGAGTTCACCCAAGCTCTCTGAGCCAGGATCTACCGATCCTTTCATGTGAATATGCTTAAGCCATACTTGGAGAGACCAGAAGAAGTCTCAGCCATATGTGCTCCAGCCTTTGAGGACAGTGAGGGTAGTCCCTTACCTGGCTTGCTCCACCAAGAACCTACAGGGGTGGAACAGGTAAAGTTGGGGCCCAAATTAAGCACAGACAAAAAGGAACAGGCTTCTCAGCTGTTACAGGAATTTGAGGAAATATTTTCTGCTTCTCCAGGATATACGACACTGGCAGTCCACACAGTGGAGACCCCAGGTCAGTTACCCCTAAGATAGCAACCCTATCGTATTCCCGAAGCAGTTAGAGAAGGTATGCACAAAGAAATTCAGGACATGTTAGAACTGGGAGTCATAGAACCATCCCAAAGTCTGTGGGCATCACCAGTGGTCCTAGTTCCCAAAAAGAACGGTACCACACGTGTTTGCGTCTACTACCGCAAACTCAATGACAGGACTGTTACCTATGCATACACCATGCCCAGAGTGGATGAGCTACTCGACCGTATGGCTGGGGGGAATTATTTGACCACTATCGATCTGTGTAAAGGGTATAGGCAAATCCCCTTGGAGCCCGCGGCTATTCCTAAGTCGACATTTGTCACCCCATTTGGCCTGTACCACTTCAAGGTCATGCCATTTTGGATGAAAAATGCCACAGCTACTTTACAAAGGCTGGCTGACTGGCTCCTGGAGGGATTCCAGGGCTTCGCTTGTGCATATCCAGATTTTATAGCCATATTCAGCAGCACTTGGGAAGCATTTCGGTAGTACTCAAACAAATCCAAACCCCTGCCTCACGTTAAAGTCAGAAAAATGTCATGTAGGCATGGCAGAGGTCCAATATCTAGGACACCGAGTAGGGTAAGGCAAGCAAAAACTGAACCACCAAAATTTGAAGCTATCACTCAGTGGCCCCAACCCCGTATGAAAACCTAGGTCATGGCATTCCTAGGTACCACCAGTTACTACCGGAAGTTTGTGCCAGAGTATAGCGCCATAGCAAAACCCCTGACTGGCCTCAAAAAGAAGTCCCTTCCCAGACAAGTAGTATGGTCCTCAGAGTGTGAGGACGTTTTCCAGAATCTCAAGTTTGCATTAAGTAAAACACCTGTATTGGTGGCACCTGACCATACTAAAAGATTTCTCATTCACACAGATGCCTCTATGTTTGGACTGGGAGCCGTGCTAAGACAGGTTGGTGAGGATGACATCTAACACCCAGTGGCATATCTGAGCAGAAAATTTTTCCACAGGAAGTCAGTTATGCCACAGTTGAAAAAGAGTGCTTAGCGTTAGTTTGGGAACTCAAGAAATTACAACCTTATCTGTAAGGACGTTCGGTTACAGTAATGACTGACCATAATCCGCTCATTTGGCTCAACCGAGTAGCCGGAGACAACCCCAGACTGCTAAGATGGAGCTTGGCACTGCAACCCTATAACTTTACTATGCAATACCGGCCAGGGAAGCAGAACGCCAATGCTGATGGGTTGTCCCGGCAAATGAAACTGGAAAAATAAAAACCACTATCTGGACATCCCCAAGCCATCCCATTAGGGTCTAGGCGGGTATGCCGTCCCATGAAACTAAGGGGGTGCTATGTGACAAAACTATTCTTTGTTCACTTAGTCCCATTTGTTTATTTCTTTATTCCCCATGTATTTCGTCTGTTGGTTCGTCTGAATAAAAACTACTGAACCCCCAGACCACCCACAAGTGAAGTGTGCCGCTAATTGACCACACAAGCTCGTGGTTAAACACTGTGAAACCGCTGAACAGATGGGGGGGTCGCTGTTCATATGCACAAACACATGGTGGCGGCCATCTTCTCTGTCGAACAAAGCAGCGGTGTCTTGTCATAGAGTGCATGGAACTATTTTCGGACACTCGACGGCACGAACACCGCTAGGACTTCCATACGCTTGTTATTTCGTATAGAAACTACCAAACAGCGCGCCATTCTCCAGAAATAAAGTCACAAACGGGGAAATACCACGAAGTGACAAACCAGCAAAGTTCATATTTTGTATGTTTTACAAGTCCTAAACTAGACCGACTAGATAGCTAAAACCTCTTTTTGGGCAGACGCCTCGTGTGTAGTCGGCTAACTTTGACTTGAAAAATCTGAACCCCTGAACTGATCTGGGTAATTTTTGGATATGTTTGGCACCCAGATCAGGACTTTCAGGGGATGTCACTTTTGTGGCATTGTCATGTTGTTTAGAGGTACTTTTGGGGTACCAGTAAAATATTGTACTTTTGTGCTGGGAGATAATTGAGTTAGATAAGCTTAGCTCTTGATTCAATTATCTCCCCAAGCACAGAAGAGGGAGTTTTTAACTGTAAAAGGGGAGTGTTGTAAAACTGTTCAATTATGTTGATTGGTGTAACCACTTTGTCCCCCTGTGCCCCACAAGGTCCAGGGGGTGTACCCCTTGCATGGGGAATTGTCATAAAAGGCCAGCCTGTGGCATCCATTAAACAGTTAATTTTACCCCTTCATGAAGTCTCGACTCATGTTTGGGAGATTGAGAGCTATAATCACTACTTTGCTCTACTTCAGCTGGGATTTCGGGAGAAGCTACTAGGATCTCTCCTACAGATTAAAGTAAACATAGCAGTTTCTCTGAAATTGCTATGTTTACAGCAGCAGGGTTAACACTACTGTAGATGGACCTGGCACCCAGACCACTTCATTGAGCTGAAGTGGTCTGGGTGCCTATAGCGGGCCTTTAATTGATAAATTGTTGCAATTTCCACTGCGGTGGTCTAAGTGTTCGTCTAGGTGGCCGCAATTCCTATGGACGACCACAAGGTGGTGGCCATCTTGTTCGCATTGGACCAAAACCACAAATAGACTTCAGGGGGACTTAGCCGCATATGCCCTGAAACTATTTTCTGCTTGAAAACTTTGTGGTTCCTGCTCGGCCCTCCAGCGGCACTTAGCCACGATTCAATGGAACTATTTTCGGCTATGGAACCATGCCTGCGTTCGGTAAAAACTATGACTTCCATAAAATATCTCAACCCCTGAACTGATCTGGGTGATTTTTGGATATGTTGGTCACCCAGATCAGGGCTATCAGGGGATCTAACTTTTATGGGGATTTTATGTGTTTTATGGTATTTTGGGGGTTTTGTAAAAAAATGTGTTTTTTGTGTTTGGAGATAATTGAGTTTAGTATAGTGCTTGACTCAATTATCTCCTAAGTAAAGAGGAAGGCTTATTGTATTGTATGTGGGCGTGTCATGCATTGTAACTCTTATTATTGGTTTGTAAGTTTGTGTCTCTGTCCCCAACAAGGTCCATGTGGTGTACCCCTTGCATGGGGATTGTCATAAAAGGCCAGTGTGGAACCATTAAACCATTCCTGCTTAACCCTCAACACGTAGCCTCGTCTCTTGATTGTAGGGAACCGCTATACAGCTATACCACTAGCTCTTGTAAGAGCTTCACAGCTACACTCTCTTGGAGGAGAGGCCTTCCCACTGAGTCCCTGGAGCCAGGAGTTGATCCAGGGTGGGAAGGTACGGCGAGACCCCAACCAAGCTGCAGCGTTTTTTTGGGTGAATGGTGCTTATGGTGTCCGGTACGGTGCTTATGGTCCTCAGCGTCAACTAGGAAGCATCGATTGGCGGTGGTACCCAATCTGGGTGCCAGGTGGTCCATTACAAGGGCTATTAGAAACTCTTTAATTTAGGCAACCTTTCAGTAGCTCTTTCAGCTTCCTGACTACTGCTGCTACATCAGTCTGGAGTGTGCCGCCAGGAACAGGTTGCCTGCTTTCAAGGAAGGCATCCATCCTGTTAGCGAGATGAGTGAACAAGGGACGGACCTGTCCCAGAATGGCATTGCTTAGAATTAAGCTTTCAGTCATGTTCCATAAATAATTTTAGGACTGAAACTAGCTGCCCTATTATTGTCCAGTCCTCACGTCCCAGTGTGGGCCCAATACCAATGAACGAGTGCGAAGAAATATTATGATGGCCCTCTGCTGCTTGAAAATTCTTTCTAGCATTTCTAGAGTGGAGTTCCACCGTGTGCTAACATCCTGTAGCAGATGATGTGTCAGGAGCCCTGGGCTTTCTTGCTCCTGCCTCAAGATTTCGATAGACCTTATGCTAGAAAAATAGAGAGCAATCCCCCTGCAATGATTCAGTACAAATGCCACCTTGTTGTTACCATTCTGGAACACTTAACCACTAAATGTAGGATGTGTGCAGAAAAGGGTACACTGATAAAAGAACTATCTTTGATAGCTTTTACCATATTGGCTGCTCCATCGCTCCCCATGAACCCAACATGCACATGGATGCCTGCCTGCTCTCCCAACCAATTTTCCACCATTCGTTAAATTGCCTGCAAAATTCATGAGAAAAGAAGCTCCTCCTCCAGCTATGAACTGGGCAATCAGGCGGGTGATCTTGTTGGCCTGCTGTTTTGACATGCCTCTGGATATAACATATCCACCGTGCTCTGCCTGTGTGGAGGAGGTACCACTGGTATTAGGTGATGTGAAGAACTGAGCAAGGAGGGGGACAGGGACTGAGGAGGGGGACAGGGACTGGGGAGGGGGACAGGGACTGGGGAGGGGGACAGGGACTGGGGAGGAGGACAGGGACAGGGACTGGGGAGGGGGAAAGGGCCTTAAATAGGGGGACAGGGACTGAGGAAAGGGATAAAAAAACAAACAACAACAAAAACTAAAGTGCCTTCCCCCCTCCCTGAGGCTTACCTTGGGCCAGGAGGGGTGGGACTGTATCTGGAACCTGCAGCCTGCAGTCAGTGGAGTAAGCCGGCCTCTCCTGATGATGTCAGGAGGAGGGGGCGTGACTTCCTCTGCTCCCCAGCGGTCCTGTGAGAAGAGCAGAGAAAGTCACGCCCCCTCCTACTGACATCAGGAGTGGCCGGACGACTCCACTAACTGCAGGGGGAGGGGGGTTAAAAAATCCGAGTCCCCAGTCAGAGGCAGGGGATTCGGATTTGTGCTCCCCCTGCTCTGGCAGCCGCTTGTGCCAGCCCTGGGTCCTGCAGGACTAGTAATGGGAACGGCGTTCCTGCTGTGGAAAAAGTGCAGGAATGCCGTTCACACGCGTTCCTGCAGGACTCGAGCCCTGGGTTCATTTCAGCACTTATGTAATTTTTTGCAGTTTTTTTCCAGGTAAACTAGTACAAGTTGTGGGAGTACTAGTGGTGGCAACAGTGGTGGTGGCACTATTAGTGGAGGCGGTGTTGGCAGTGGAGGGGTCAGCAGTACTAATGGCTAAGGAAGAGGTAGCAAGACTTTCAGAGGCCCTGGCACTACTGCTTATTCTGGTTTGACGAACACAACCTCTACCTTTCCTCAATCTCTTCTTTAGATTAGATCGGAACATTGCTGTTTTTTTTTTTAAATAAATAAAATAAATAAATAAATATATATATATATATATACACACACACACACACACACACACACACACACACACACATATATATATATATATATATATATATATATATATGTAAAGGCCTTGGCCTGTAGTTGTGGGAGGGGCTTGAATTCCCTTAAAAGGGCTGCCAATCCCCTCCCACCTTACCGCGGTCAGTCTGGTGAATCACTTCCGGTTCCCAGAGCGGTTGGACTTCCGGTTCCCAGAGTGGAGGCAGCAGTTCCAGGTTGCAGGTTGCAGCACAGCAGCTCCTCCTGACAGCTGGTGTTCCTCCTTTCATGGCGGTTTTCGGCGGGAGGTGAGCAGTCAGGCCGGTATCATTGTACCAACCTGCAGACCACACACAGCCTGACCCGCCGAGGTCCACGGCTGCTGTACAGCGGCATCGGCGCGGGGGTTCACGGAGTTTTCCCGCCGGGGGACCTTGCTCCCATGGCAACCTACCCGAGTGCCTAACTAACCCGAGTGCCTCCTCAGCCTGCACTAACCCGTGTGCCCCCTCAGCCTGCACTCACCGCAGTGCTCGGCTCTCTGATGGCTACCCGAGCACATGTTTACAGAGTCAAAGACTCCTCTGGACCTCCACCGGTCGGAACCCGGACTGTCCTCAATGTATTAAAAAAAAATCAGGTGTATGTACTGCTATTCTATTCTGTTAGCCAACATTATTGAGACATGTATGCATCTCAAGTTGTATATTGGAAGTAATCTGGCTATTTATATCGTTCTGCTATAATTAGGGTTCTGATATGTGTTTTCTGAATATTTAAACGTTATGTTGAATTTTCTGTCAGGTACCTCTATAAGATCCAATATTTGTTTTTACTCCATGCTATCTCGGGCTGTCAAGCACTGTCTCAGCACACGCTCTGCCTGTCTCATTAGTCGAAACGGCAGAGGGTCTGCAAGCACAAATACATGCCAATCTCATTACTCTCAGCCATGCGTGGCCACATAGAGTGATTCATGCTGACCCTGACAGGGAGGGACACGACATTCGGGAATATGGACTAAAATAGATATGGTACAATTACGTATGTTATGTGCACATATTTGGTGAACACTCAGTTTGTACGAGTGCTGCGGTTTGCTATCCACGTCATAGGAGTCTTAAACGTAATACCTGACATGACGTGTTAGTACTAGACTTAACTCATTTTGTATTGTAGGTCTTGAGCGAGGAGTGACTTGTAGTGGCAGCAGTGGCTTATACCACTGCAGTTAAGAACCGCCCTCACTATAAAGACCACAAGTATCCATTCTGGTCTGTCTGTGTTAATTCTGCCTATATGCTTCAGATACGTGGCCTTGGGTTATTGATGTGGTTTTGGGTTGTACGTATTGAATATTATTTTAATGGGCATTGACATCTCGCTTTCTTTAGGTGCCTTGGTCATGCAGTGCGGTTGCTGTACATACACTGCAATTCCGTCACCTACCTTTGTCACACTTTCATTACTCATTTATAGGTTCTGGTAGGTTTTCCGTTCTACTGTTCGGGGCCACGATCTGGGCCACTCACTTAATCTATACGCACGGTTACTCCCTATATCGTTTTACTGGGTTACAGCACTTATCTACTACCTCCCTTTCGCCCCTATTTTCTGCTTATAATCTCGTCCTGACTCAGACTACATCAGGCACGTTTCACAACCCCATACTTTCTATTTAGGGTAATTACTGGCTTTGAAGATTTAGGTTGCCCAACTAGGTTTTGTTTCCGGTCTTAATCCATACGTTAGTGGTCCCGCGAGGCCAACACCCATCCTCATACCCGGAGGTATACGTCCCTCGGCCCAATTCATAGGTAGCCGCCTCGCATTGTTGCATAGGGAGGGCCTCCCATGTCACTCCCATTCTATCTTATGCTTTAGTTGCCACCGAGAGGCCGACACCCCACCACAACGTTCGGTGGCCTCAAAATATCCCCTCGGGCCAACGCATAGTTAGCGCCTCTCACGCCGCTTGGCATTTAGTAGGGACTCATCTGTCACGTTGAGGTAGCTTAATTCTTCGCCGCTTGGCTTCTAGCTAGCCTGCCAGTACCAGGTCCTTCTCACTTATTATAATCAGGTTACATATGTATTTCTGTTGCATTTCTGTCACTTACCTTTTATTATTTTCATTACTTCTGTATAGGTTCTGTGAGGTTTTCCGTTTACTGTTCAGGCCCACGTTCTGGGTCACTCACATAATCTACACGCACGGGTACTCAATCCCCTTATCGTTTTACTAGGTTACAGCACGTATCTAATACCTCCCTCGCTCCTATTTTCCTGCTGGTAATCCCACTAGGTATGTTTTCCTGGCCTTCTACGCCTTAGTTAGTGGTCCCGCGAGGCCAAAACCCATCCTCAATTCGGAGGTACGGCATCCCCTCGGGCCCATTCATAGCTAGCCGCCTCGCTTGGTTGCATAGGGAGGGCCTCACTTGTCACTCCCATTCTTTCTTATGCTTTTACAAGTCACAGAGAGGCCATCACCCCGCCATAATGCCAATGGCCACGTACCCCACACGAGCCAAATCATAGATAGTGCCTCTCAAAGCCGCTTGGCTACTAGCAGGGCCTCACCTGTCATGTTGCTTAGCAATTCTTCGCCGCTTGGCATTAGTAACAAAGAAAAAAAAAATAACAATGTTTCTTTTTTGTGTCACAGTTCCGGAGGGGCTGTTGGTTCTAGTTCAGGTAGGTCGTTACACGTTTTGTTCTCTTTATTATCCTTGTGTCCGTATAGAGTTTCCTAAAAAACCTCACCACACTGGCATCATCACGTTATTGGTTACACTTTTACAATACCATCCCTCACAGCATTGGTTAATTTTATGCGTAAAGGCTGACTCTAGGGTTCCACATGGGTTTGTACATTTGACAACTGGGACAGTGTAATGCTAACTTACTACAGATCCAACAGACCGAGAGTTAATATGTACAGTTATAAGGATGGAACTAGTTCAAGGGTTTGTGGAGGGGGGTTTGGTTCCCCTCCTTTTCAAACAATTTTGGGGATCCGGTTAGGCTCTTTCCACATACAGGCTGGCACATATCGTGCATTTGAACTCTAATTACAACGAGGTCCGGCTACCGCAAGAACCTTCTATTACTGCTGGGGTCGCTCAATGTTGCCATGTATATCATACCACAGGGTAGATCCTTCATTTCCCAATTACTACTCTTTATTCCCACGACTCACTACAGACATATCATGTTTAGACACTCATGCAACCATTGATTTACTTATTGGCACTTTCCTCGAATACCGGAAGGGCGAGCCATGTTTATTCCACCTTCTCTGACATTTCACCCTTTGTTTGGACAGATGCCGCGGCATACTCTGGTTTGACGGCCTTCGGAGGGTATGTATGGCGTTGCGCATCATGGCTCATAGGCGTTAAGTCCCAACCCAGCTTCTCCTATACTTCGACCTTGTTTCATTTGATATCCATTCATGACGGCTGCCATAACCGGGGGACCTATGGTCCAGTCAGTCTGTCAGATATTATTCACATACACCTAGCCATTGTACATACGGGCCGATCTTCATCTCTGATCTTAAGGAGACTATTGAGGAAACTCACATGACATAGCTGCTTGCTATTTTATCACTTCTATTCACAGGCCGGGTTTCACAAACAGCTCACCGCATTTATCGGTTTCGTTTCGGGGTTTCGGCCAGACACTACCCACCTCTTCCGGGCTAGCTTACCGGCCCACCATTCCGAGACATGCTCGTAGAATAAGGTATGGTTACCCTTGCACATCACATTTCTCACCTTACACTTTCAGTCGACAAGGTAATTGTACGATAGGGTGTTCACATATTTTCACTAAGACTGTAGGGGGGTTCAAGCTATTGACATGTTTGCTTGGAATCTGTTTTGGGGTTCACTTCTTTTGCCACCTTAACTTATATAATCATTTCACACAATTAAACGGTATCTTATGGATATCCAACACCACATGCTCCTACGACACCCCAACAATACAGGATTCCTTTTTATATTATCTGCTAAAGACCTACTGAAGGAATTCAAATCCAAACACAGTGCCATATCAAAGGCTACTCATCCACACGACAGATTCATTCACTATCCAACTATATATTCAGCTCCTGCGGAGCACATGACCATACCACAATCAAACAGCCAAACCTCTAGCATATGAGGGGTCTTACATCCATGACTTTACCACTAAGAATATAATAACCATAGACACCATAGACCATTAGGACCTATCTTTACATCAGTCTATACCTATCCCTATAGCACATACGGTCAACATACCCCTATTACCTACTCTAAACAATGGGGCCCGGTAAAGTTAGATTGCCCCGACTACAAATGTAAAGGCCTTGGCCTGTAGTTGTGGGAGGGGCTTGAATTCCCTTAAAAAGGCTGCCAATCCCCTCCCACCTTACCACGGTCAGTCTGGCGAATCACCCCTCCGTCTATTCATATCACCCTCTAAGGTGGGCCCACTTTTATTACAGGCCTACTGCTCTGTCGGTTCCGGCAGACCACAACCGACTGGTGTCATTTGAATATGTCTATTGGTTAAATATACTATGTTACACTATCATTACGGCTAGATTGCCCCGACTACAAATATATATATATATATATATATATATATGCAAAAAGATATGTGACTGTGTTGCAAAATGGGCTGATGACTGCGGTCTGGTGGGTTTGCTACTAGCTAGCTATGTGCAGTGGTAATACTGCAACTTTCTTGCTTGATGAGAATGTCCCAGACTGAGCCTATCTTACCCACTCAAAGTTGGTGTGTACACTGTAAGTATGACACTGTACGGCAGGTGACCTTAATATACAGCAAGTAAAGTACTATATCCCTTAGCAATGAGTGACGGGATAGCAAAATGTATTACCAGTCCTTAGAGGCAATGATGTATTTAATTATGCGCTGCCCTAACTTGGGCACCACCTTAATCTAAATTTGCCCCACCCCTTCCTGTCAAGGCTGCCAATGTCCCTCAGCACTGGGTTAAGATCCTCCTCTGTGCTTGCATTAGGCTTCCCCATAGGAAAGCATTGTATCAATTCTGTCCTATGGGGATTTAGCAGCTGAATTATGTCCTCATACATAGCATCAGGACGTCTAGCATCAGCCAGATGACATAACCACTCTGAAGTCCCTCTAGTGGCTGTCTGGTAGACAGTCACTAGAGGTGGATTTAACCCCTCAAGGTAATTTTTGCAGTTTCTGAAAAAACTGCAATAATTACACGTGCAGGGTTAAAAAGATTGGGACACTGCACCCAGACCACTTCAATGAGCTGAAGTGGTCTGGTCTCCTATAGTGTCCCTTTAAGCGCACACTCTGACACACACATTCACTGACAGACACACACTGGCAGATACACACTGAGAGTCACACACACACGAGAGACACACAGACGTCACTGATTTGACACACACACACATTCACTGACACACATTCATTGACAGACATACATACACACTGACAGACACAAACTGACACTCATTGTCAGACACACTGATAGTCACACAATCAGAGACTCTAACTGATTTGACACAGCCACACACATGCATTAATAGACACAAGCATGCACTAACAGACACTCAGACACTCACAGATACACACTGTAACGGATCACCTGGCACCCCGACTGGGTACCTCCAGTGACTCCTAGTGCTTCCCGAGGGCTCCAAGCACTCCACTTGACACCATAAGCACCAACGAACCGCCATAGCTTGGTCAGGGTCTCGCCGTCTCCAACCCACCCTGGACCTATGACAAGGCTCCAGGTTCCAGTGGGTCAACCTCTCTTTTCCTAGAGAGTAGTGATGTCGCGAACACAACATTTTCGGTTCGCGAATGGCGAACGGGAACTTCCGCAAACGTTCGCGAACCGGCGAACCGGGCAAACCGCCATTGACTTCAACGGGCAGGCGAATTTTAAAACTCACAGGGACTGTTTCTGGCCACAAAAGTGATGAAAAAGTTGTTTCAAGGGGACTAACACCTGGACTGTGGCATGTCGGAGGGGGATCCATGGCAAAACTCCCATGGAAAATTACACAGTTGATGCAGAGTCTGGTTTAATCCATAAAGGGCAGAAATCACCTAACATTCCTAAATCACAATGGATATGGATTGACACCTGACATATGGATTGACACCTGTCCTCAGAGACCCTGATACACACTGACACAGAGCAGAATAGGGACTGTTCCCCCTACATCGGGTCACTTGGCAGAAATGGATTGACACATATCCTAAGGATCCCTGATACACACTGACACAGAGCAGAATAGGGACTGTTCCCCCTACATAGGGTCACTTGGCAGATATGGATTGACACCTGTCCTCAGAGACCATGATACACACTGACACAGAGCAGAATAGAGACTGTTCCCCCTACATAGGGTCACTTGGCAGATATGGATTGACACCTGTCCTCAGAGACCATGATACACACTGACACAGAGCAGAATAGAGACTGTTAGCCCTACATAGGGTCAATTGGCAGATATGTATTGACACCTGTCCTCAGAGCCCCTGATACACACTGACACAAAGCAGAATAGGGACTGGTGCCCCTACATAGGGTCACTTGGCAGATATGGATTGACACCTGTCCTCAGAGCCCCTGATACACACTGACACAAAGCAGAATAGGGACTGTTACCCCTACATAGGGTCAATTGGCAGAGATGGATTGACACCTTTCCTCAGAGCCCATGATACACACTGACACAGAGCAGAATAGAGACTGTTCCCCCTACATAGGGTCACTTGGCAGATATGGATTGACACCTGTCCTCAGAGACCATGATACACACTGACAGAGCAGAATAGGGACTGTTCCCCCTACATAGGGTCACTTGGCAGATATGTTGTGGTCGTGGGAGGAGGAGGATGACTTTCACCTCTTCCCCTGTTAGATTCCCGTTGTGCTGTGACATCACCCTTATACGCTGTGTAAAACATACTTTTTAATTTATTTTGCAAATGCTGCATCCTTTCCGACTTGTAATTCGGTAACATTTCCGCCACTGTCTGTTTATACTGTTCGTCTAGTAGCGTGGACACCCAGCACCGGTCGCTCTCCTTCAGCCTTTTTATACGAGGGTTCCTCAAAAGGCACGACAGCATGAAAGACCCCATTTGTACAAGGTTGGATGCCGAGCTACTCATTTCCTGTTCCTCCTCCTCACACAGAGCAGAATAGGGACTGTTCCCCCTACATAGGGTCACTTGGCAGATATGGATTGACACCTGTCCTCAGAGACCATGATACACACTGACACAGAGCAGAATAGAGACTGTTACCCCTACATAGGGTCACTCACTTGGCAGATATGGATTGGCACCTGTCCTCAGAGACCATGATACACACTGACACAGAGCAGAATAGAGACTGTTACCCCTACATAGGGTCAATTGGCAGATATGGATTGACACCTGATACACACTGACACAGAGCAGAATAGGGACTGTTCCCCCTACATAGGGTCACTTGGTAGATATGGATTGACACATGTCCTCAGAGCCCATGATACACACTGACACAGAGCAGAATAGAGACTGTTCCCCCTACATAGGGTCACTTGGCAGGTATGGATTGACACCTGTCATCAAAGCCCCTGATACACACTGACATAGAGCAGAATAGGGACTTTTTCCCCTACATAGGGTCACTTGGCAGAAATGGATTGACACCTGTCCTCAGAGCCCATGATACACACTGACACAGAGCAGAATAGCGACTGTTCACCCTTACATAGGGTCACTTGGCAGGTATGGATTGACACCTGTCCTCAGAGACCATGATACACACTGACACAGAGCAGAATAGGGACTGTTCCCCCTACATAGGGTCACTTGGCAGATATGGCGTGGTCGTGGGAGGAGGAGGATGACTTTCACCTCTTCCCCTGTTAGATTCCCGTTGTGCTGTGACATCACCCTTATACGCTGTGTAAAACATACTTTTTTATTTATTTTGCAAATGCTGCATCCTTTCCGACTTGTAATTCGGTAACATTTCCGCCAATGTCTGCTTATACCGTGGGTCTAGTAGCGTGGACACCCAGCACAGGTAGTTCTCCTTCAGCCTTTTTATACGAGGGTCCCTCAACAGGCACGACAGCATGAAAAACCCCATTTGCACAAGGTTGGATGCCGAGCTACTCATTTCCCGTTCCTCCTCCTCACACAGCAGAATAGGGACTGTTCCCCCTACATAGGGTCACTTGGCAGATATGGATTGACACCTGTCCTCAAAGCCCCTGATACACACTGACACAGAGCAGAATAGGGACTGTTCCCCCTACATAGGGTCACTTGGCAGATATGGATTGACATCTGTCCTCAAAGCCCCTGATACACAATGACACAGAGCAGAATAGAGACTGTTACCCCTACATAGGGTCACTTGGCAGATATGGATTGACACCTGTCCTCAGAGCCCATGATACACACTGACACAGAGCAGAATAGAGACTTTTACCCCTACATAGGGTCACTTGGCAGGTATGGATTGACACCTGTCCTCAGAGACCATGATACACACTGACACACAGCAGAATAGGGATGTGGGGGTGACTTTGTGACATTGGCTTATTACGCTCAAACATGTCCTTGACAGACACCTGACTGTGGGCAGATGAGCGGGAACTGCTCAAGGCGAGAAACGGAGTGGTGGATGGTTGAGAGGGGGCAAGGAGGACAACAGTGGTTGACTTGGCTGAAGATGCTGGACCATGAGGAGGATGGCGGCTTTGAGTTTGTGTGCTGCTTGTACTCATGTGTTGATCCCATAGGCGTTTGTGATGTGTGATCATGTGCCTACGCAAAGCAGTTGTACCTAGGTGGGTGTTGGACTTCCCACGACTCAGTTTCTTTTGGCACAGGTTGCAAATGGCGTCGCTGTTGTCACAGGCAGACACACAAAAAAATGCCACAATGCTGACGTCTGCAATGACGGCATTCTGGTGGTGGACACAGCATGCGTTGATTGGCGTGCTGTCGGGCTGACCCCGGGTGCCGATGCATGCTGTCTGAAAGTGTTGTCGCGAACCCGAAATTTTCGCAAATCTTCGCGAACCGGCAAACCGCGCCAACCGCCATTGACTTCAATGGGCAGGCGAATTTTAAAAACAACAGGGACTCTTTCTGGCCACAATAGTGATGGAAAAGTTGTTTCAAGGGGACTAACACCTGGACTGTGGCATGCCAGAGGGGGATCCATGGCAAAACTCCCATGGAAAATTGCACAGTTGATGCAGAGTCTGCTTTTAATCCATAAAGGGCAGAAATCACCTAACATTGACACCTGTCCTCAAAGCCCAGCCCTGATACACACTGACACAGAGCAGAATAGAGACTGTTCCCCCTACATAGGGTCACTTGGCAGATATGGATTGACACCTGTCCTCAAAACCCCTGATACACACTGACACAGAGCAGAATAGGGACTGTTCCCCCTACATAGGGTCACTTGACAGATATGGATTGACACCTGTCCTCAAAACCCCTGATACACACTGACACAGAGCAGAATAGGGACTGTTCCCCCTACATAGGGTCACTTGGCAGATATGGATTGACACCTGTCCTCAAAACCCCTGATACACACTGACACAGAGCAGAATAGAGACTGTTCCCTGTCCACAGAGACCATGATACACACTGACACAGAGCAGAATAGAGACTGTTCACCGTCCACAGAGACCATGATACACACTGACACAGAGCAGAATAGGGACTGTTCCCCCTACATAGGGTCACTTGGCAGATATGGATTGACACCTGTCCTCAAAACCCCTGATACACACTGACACAGAGCAGAATAGGGACTGTTCCCCCTACATAGGGTCACTTGGCAGATATGGATTGACACCTGTCCTCAAAACCCCTGATACACACTGACACAGAGCAGAATAGAGACTGTTCCCTGTCCACAGAGACCATGATACACACTGACACAGAGTGTCCGCGTGAAATAGGGCCGTGAGTAATGACGTCACGGGTAGCCTGCCCATAGTATCGCATAGGGTGGAAGAGCTGATAGGACATCTGAAATGTATTGGGATGGAGATGCTTAATTGTTCTCCAAAATGCTTGACACCACCCCATAGTGAATCTCTGCAAACTTTAATACCATCAGAGGAGGAAGAATGTGGCAGCCCACTGGGAGTATTCGAAAAATTTCAAATTGATGATTTTCCAGACCCTGTGGTTGACATTAGTCCAGATTTACATCTAGTGACCCATGAGGATGTTCCAGGCACTACTTGTGAAATAAAGACAGATAATAAAGTGAATGATGCTTCTCCTTGGGACTTGCACCCTGTCGTTGAAGGTGGAGTAGGCAATGGCAAGAGCATGCTGTGGGTAGTCAGTGCAAACACTCTCTTCCCGGTGAATAATGAGGAGACTAACTATGATGACGTTATTTGCGTTGAAAGTAATGATGCAAGAGATCTTTTGAAACCATATGGAAGGAACAAATTGGTTAAAAGAAAGGCAAGAGACCACCTGCATATAGACAAGAATACGCATAAGAGAAAGAAGAGAACAGGTGAAAAAGAGAAGCTGCAGACTGCCTATCTGCAAATAGTTGAGTTATGTCCTGAAGATGTCCGTGTTACCACAGTGCAGACTCTGTTTGATACACTACTGAGGAGAGTCAGAGAAACCCCAGATCTTCACGTATTGGATGAGTCGGTGCGTGGAGTTGCAGAGAACGTAGAACAAGAAATATTTAAACTTTTCCTGTGTACTGACAGCAGATATAAGAATAAATACCGGATCCTCCTTTTCAATTTGAAGGACCCTAAAAATCAGATCCTGTTCCGTCGTGTGGTCCTTGGTGAAATCACCCCACAGTGTTTGGTTCTAATGAGTGCAACGTAAATGGCTGCACAGGAGCTGGCCAACTGGAGAATTCAAAAGAGAAAACATGCACTGGAACTAATCGAGAAAGAGGAAAGACAGCCATACCAGATTCAGATGACAAAGCTGACACACAAGGGGTTAATTGAAATTGATACCGTGCCCGATCAGAACTTGACCCTAGAGGATCTGTCTGATTCTGTGTGGCAGCCTCAGGATTCTCAGCAGGATTGCATCTCAGAGAAAAGGGACACAACATCCCAACACAAGAGCCACCTTTTAGATCAGGACTGCCTTATATGCAAAGGGCTGATAAACCCCCCAGGTGATGCTGACTTAAGCCAATGGGTAATTACCAAGAAACCAGAGAAAATATCGAAACACCATATAACTAATGGCAATCAACATTCTTCATGCATTGAAAAGAAGAAGAAATTGTATGATCCAGATACTAGACTCACAGATCCAGCAGACTCAAGTGTGTGGAAGGGATTCCTTCACATGTTCTCTATAAAGCAGTTTAAAGTTACAGCCACGCCAGAGTCTGGTTATAGCAGTCATCTTTGCCAGGATTTACCAAAAGTGTTAACATCCGAAGGATGCATTTTGCAAGAGTCTGTTTGGGAATATGTGGATCGTATCTGGCCAGAGTGCACCAAGGACATGTGTGTGATCCGACTGAATCAAAGAACGTCAAGTGATGCAGTTTCATATGCTCGGCTGTATTCTTATCTTAATCGGAAGCTGAGATATGCAATCATCAGAAGTCATGGCATGGAGGCGTTCCTAGTGCCTCTACCTGCCGGCCAACCCATCCCTCAAAGATTGCGTCCTTTGGGAGGTCCAGGTTTGGAAGACAACCATCCTATTCTGCTTCTGATCTTGCTTCTTCCAAGCCATCCTTCCTGGACAGCTTATCCCAAAAAATCTTCCAAGAAACATAAAGAAGGTTTGGATATCCCAGATGATATTTTCTCTGACATATTAGCAGATGTTGAACGAGAGGAGAGACAAATGGCCGAGCAAGGGCTCCCTCCTCCAGGTTTCCCAAATTTTGAGCAGTGGAATCAGAATTCTGAGGATACAGGAGAGGAAGTTGGCATGCCTGAGATCATGAATAGGCTCCAAAATTTGAGCAATGGCCTTCAGTTCCCAGGAGAATTCTCTGTAATTATAGGAGAGAGTCAGGGTGCTAATATTATGCCACCTCTCCATGTGCCAAATACTGTTCCAGCAGGTCTCCCATATCCATCTTTTCCATTGTATCCAGAAGCAGCCTACCCTGGCTGGCATGGTATGTTGCCCCCTACTCATGCAGTAAATCCATTGTCCATTGACCCAGCCAATCTCTTCTCTTACCCGCTTTCACAAATAATACCACCTAACTTCTTATCTGATCAACATTTTACTGCAGGACCTCAACCTTTTGCATAAATGTTGTAGTTTTGTTATATTTACGTTTTTTGTTTTTTTTTAACTGTTATGTTTTAGCGAAATATTGAAAAAAATACATGTAATGTACTGAACATCAAAGCTGAAATTTTAATTTGTCTCAGTAAGTTGAAAGCCATACTTTCTATGGGAGTTTCAAATGTTCAATAATTGTTTTCTGAAGAAAGCATAACTGTCTGTTTTTAGCAAGCAACAACCCCATATTAAGCTGTTTATTCACTGAACATCTATTTGTACTGAATTGAAAACTGAATGACAAAATGTAGGCAGAAAACGAATGATTTGAATATATTCTTCAAATACCAGAATTTTTTAATTTGTTTTTTAGTTCACTACTATTCTGTGTTTAGTAATGTATAAGTGTGCCAGATGTGACAAGTTTACATAGGTTAATTATAGCCACTGTTATATCTGGGCTACAAATACGTGCATTTTGGCAAACACCTCAAAGCCCATGTAAGCTTTGTGTTGTTGAATTTCAGTGATTTCTTTTATGTTGCATGTGTACAGTTGTACTGTAAAATGGGTAAAGCATGGGATATGTTTTTACATTTGTATACTAAAAATTTTATTATACGTTGAAAAAAAAAAAAAAAAAGGACGCATGAGCCTACAGGCATTGCGCATGAGCGTCCAGTAACATGGCAAAAAAATTCCCAGCTCCCCAGAGGCTGTCCTAGCACCCCGGTCATACAAATATTCATTAACAGCTTTTTCTTGTTGGAGCAGGCGGTCGAACATTAGGAGTGTTGAATTCCAACGTGTAGGGCTGTCGCAAATCAAGCGCCTCACTGGCATGTTGTTTCGCCGCTGGATATCGGCAAAGTGAGCCATGGCCGTGTAGGAACGCCTGAAATGGCCACACACCTTCCTGGCCTACTTCAGGACGTCCTGTAAGCCTGTGTACTTATGCACAAAGCGTTGTACGATCAGATTACACACATGTGCCATGCACGGCACATGTGTCAACTTGCCCAACTTCAATGCCGCTATCAAATATTTTCCGTTGTCACACACCACTTTGCCGATATCCAGTTGCTGCGGAGTCAGCCACTTTTCCACCTGTGCGTTCAGGGCGGACAGGAGTGCTTGTCCGGTGTGACTCTCTGCTTTCAAGCAAGTCAAACCCAAGACGGCGTGACACTGCCGTATCCGGGATGTGGAATAGTACCTGGGGAGCTGGGGGGGTGCCGTTGATGTGGAGCAAGAAGCAGCGGCACAAGAGGACTCAGCCGAGGAGGTTATGGAAGAGGATGGAGTAGGAGGAGTAGAGGAGGTGGCAGCAGGACTGCCTGCAATTCGTGGCGGTGTCACCAACTCCTCTGCAATGCCACGCATTCCTTGCTTGTCAGCCGTCAGCAGGTTTACCCAATGCGCAGGGTAGGTGATATACCTGCCCTGACCATGCTTTGCAGACCAGGTATCAGTGGTCAGATGGACCCTTGCCCCAACACTGTGTGCCAGACATGCCATGACTTCCTTTTGCACAATCGAGTACAAGTTGGGGATTGCCTTTTGTGAAAAGAAATTCCGGCCGGGTACCTTCCACTGCGGTTTCCCAATAGCTACAAATTTTTTGAACGCCTCAGACTCAACCAGATTGTATGGTAAAAGCTGGCGGGCTAATAGTTCGGACAAGCCAGCTGTCAGACGCTGGGCAAGGGGGTGACTTGTGACATTGGCTTCTTACGCTCAAACATGTCCTTGACAGACACATGACTGTGGGCAGATGAGCGGGAACTGCTCAAGGCGAGAGACGGAGTGGCGGATGGTTGAGAGGGGGCAAGAAGGACAGCAGTGGTTGACGTGGCTGAAGATGCTGGACCAGGAGGAGGATGGCGGCTTAGAGTAGGCGTGCTGCTTGTACTCATGTGTTGATCCCATAGGCGTTTGTGATGTGAGATCATGTGCCTACGCAAAGCAGTTGTACCTAGGTGGGTGTTGGACCTCCCACGACTCAGTTTCCTTTGGCACAGGTTGCAAATGGCATCGCTGTTGTCAGAGGCAGACACACAAAAAAAATGCCACACTGCTGAGCTCTGCAATGACGGCATTCTGGTGGTGAGCACAGCATGCGTTGATTGGCGTGCTGTCGGGCTGACCCCGGGTGCCGATGCATGCTGTCTGACTGTGCCACTAGCTCCTTGCGACGACCCCCCCCTGCTTCCAACTCGTCTCCTCCTCCTCTCTGTCTCCCCATCTGAACTTTCACCCTGTTCTTCTTCTTGCCGAGCGGGCACCCACGTGACATCCATGGACGCATCGTCATCATCAACCGCTTCGCTTGTATCTGACAACTCAGAAAAGGAAGCAGCAGCGGGTACAACATCATCATCATCACACCGTACCTCCATGTGTTTAATGCTGCCTGCCTGAGACATATCCCTGTTATCTACATCCTCTAGCAATAATGGTTGCGCATCACTCATTTCTTCAAACGGGTGTGTGAATAACTCCTCTGACATACCAAGTAAAGCGGCTGTGGTGCTAGTTTTGGTGGTGGCGGCAGGCGGGTGAGTGCTATCTTGAGAGGTGCCTGAAGCTAAGCTGGAGGAGGATGGTGCGTCAAGGTTCCGAGCGGAGGCTGTACAAGATTGGGTGTCCTGTGTTAGCCAGTCAACTAAGTCCTCAGAACTTTTCAAGTTCAGGGTACGTGGCTCCTGAAAACTGGGCATTATTCTAGGGCAAAAGGGAATCACAGCACCACGACCACGACGGCCCCTGCGGGGTGGCCTGCCTCTGCCTGTCATTTTTTTGGGGATTAGTGGTACTATGCGTGCAAGCTACTGTGAGACCAGATATGATTGGCAATGTGCACTGGAACAGTTCTGCAGAGCACACACTGTAGGCCTGAGACACCCGCTTGAAGACAAGTAACTGCTATTCAATCTATAACAGTGAAAAACAAATTTTGGTTTTAAAAGCACGCTATAGAGACATCAGATATGATTGGCAGTGTGCACTGGAACAGTTCTGCAGAGCACACACTGTAGGCCTGAGACACCCGCTTGAAGACAAGTAACTGCTATTCAATCTATTACAGTGAAAAACAAATTTTGGTTTTAAAAGCACGCTATAGAGACACCAAATATGATTGGCAACTGTCAAAGCACGCTGGCACAGGTCTGCAGAGCACACGCTGAAGTAGGCCTGACACCCAGAAGCTTGCAGACAACTAACTGCTCTTCTATTACAGTGAAAAAAAATAATTATTTTAAATGTAAAGCTTAACCAATTGTTAAAACAGATATGAGTGGTGGCACTGGGCAAGTGGGCACAGTATCCAATGTGAACCTCACACAGAAGCTGGCAGGCAGGCAACTGCTCTTCTATTACAGTGAAAAAAATGATTTATTTAAAATCTAAAGCTTAACCAATTGTTAAAACAGATATGAGTGGTGGCACTGACTGTGCAAATGGGCAAGGCATCCAACCTGACACAGAAGCTGGCAGGCAGGCAACTGCTCTTCTATTACAGTGATTTTTTTTTAATTTATTTTAAATCTAAAGCTTAAGCAATTGTTAAAACAGATATGAGTGGTGGCACTGGGCAAGTGGGCACAGTATCCAATGTGAACCTCACACAGAAGCTGGCAGGCAGGCAACTGCTCTTCTATTACAGTGAAAAAAATGATTTATTTAAAATCTAAAGCTTAACCAATTGTTAAAACAGATATGAGTGGTGGCACTGACTGTGCAAATGGGCAAGGCATCCAACCTGACACAGAAGCTGGCAGGCAGGCACCTGCAATTACATTACACAGGAAAAAAAAAAAAAAAAGCAGCCTGATGTTATAGCCCTAAAAAGGGCTTTTTGGGGTGCTGTCCTTACAGCAGAGATCAGATGAGTCCTTCAGGATTGTAGTGGACACTGAATACCCTAGCCTAGCTATCAATTTCCCTATCTAATCAGCAGCAGCTAAACTTTCCCTCCTCTCACTAAGCATGCAGCTTCCGAATGAATCTAAAATGGATGCTGGGAGGGAGGTTGGAGGGTGTGGAAGGGAGGGAGTGCTGCTGATTGGCTGGAATGTGTCTGCTGACCGAGAGGCACAGGGTCAAAGTTTGCCCAATGATGACGAATAGGGGGCGGATCGAACTGCGCATGTGTCCGCCCGCCGCGGCGAACACGAACACGCTAATTTCGCCGGGAACTGTTCGCCGGCGGACAGTTCGGTACATCACTACTGTCTGACTATGCCACTAGCTCCTTGCGAAGACCTCCCCCTGCTTCAAACTTGTCTCCTCCTCCTCTCTGTCTCCGCATCTGAACTTTCGACCTGTTCTTCTTCTGGCCGAGCGGGCACCCACGTGACATCCATGGACGCATCGTCATCATCAACCGCTTCAATTGTATCTGACAACTCAGAAAAGGAAGCAGCAGCGGGTACAACATCATCATCATCACACCGTACGTCCATGTGTGTAATGCTGCCTGCCTGAGACATAGATCAGATATGAGTGGCACTGTGCAGTGGCAGAGGTTGGCAGAGTACACGCTGTAGGCCTGACACACCCGCTTGAAGACAACTAACTGCTATTCAATCTATAACAGTGAAAAACGTTTTTTGTTTTTAAAAGCACGCTATTGTGACACCAGATATGAGTGGCAAATTACACTTGCTGAGGTTGGCAGAGCACACGCTGAAGGCCTGACACCCGCTTTAAGGACACTGACTGCTATTAGCTTACACTGAAAAACTTTTTTTCTTTGTAAAAGCACGCTATAGAGACACCAGATATGAGTGGCAATGTGCAATGGCAGAGGTCTGCAGAGTACACGCTGTAGGCCTGACACACCCGCTTGAAGACAAGTAACTGCTATTCAATCTATAACAGTGAAAAAGGTTTATTGGTTTTAAATGTCAAGATTAAGCTATTGTGACACCAGATATGAGTGGCAACTGGCAAAGTACACTGGCAGAGGTCTGCAGAGCACACGCTGAAGGCCTGACACCCAGACGCTTGCAGACAACTAACTGCTAATCAATCTATTACAGTGAAAACTTTTTTTTCTTTTTAAATGTCAAGCTTAAGCTATTGTGACACCAGATATGAGTGGTGGCACTGGGCAAATGGGCACCGTATCCACTGAGCCTGACACAGAAGCTGGCAGGCAGGCAACTGCAATTACATTACACAGAAAAAAAAAGCAGACTGATGTTCTAGCCCTAAAAAGGGCTTTTTGGGGTGCTGTTCTTACAGCAGAGATCAGATCACTGAATACCCTAGCCTAGCTATCAATTTCCCTATCTAATGAACAGCAGCTACACTTTCCCTCCTCTCACTAAGCATGCAGCTTCAGAATGAATCTAAAATGGATGCTGGGAGGGAGGTGGGAGGGTGTGGAAGGGAGGGTCTTCTGCTAATTTGCTGGAATGTGTCTGCTGACCGTGAGGCACAGGGTCAAAATTCGCTCAATGATGACGAATAGGGGGCGGATCAAACCGCCCCATGTGTTCGCCCGCGGCAGCGAACGCGAACACGCTATGTTCACCGGGAACTATTCGCCAGCGAACAGTTCGGTACATCACTACTAGAGAGTGAAGCAGGAACAAGAACAAGCTCTTACAAGAGCTTAGTGATTATTCAAGGGAGTATGAAGAGCATAACAATCCCTTGTAGCTGTTTCCCCCAATAAGACACAGGACTCTATATTGAGGGCTAAGCAGAACTGATTTAATGAGCACAAAGACATTTCTTATATATCGTTTTCCCCACAAGGTTACCACCCACGTGGACCTTGTGGAGCACAGGACAAAAAGTCACAACAGCCAATCAACACAGTATTGTACAGTTAGACACTCCCAGCTAATGTACACAAACCCTCCCTTCTGCCTGTGATACTATTACCAAACACAATGGACTAATTACCACAGGCAGAAAATATCCAGTTTAGTCCAGAAACACCCAAAAACAACAACATATCTCCTACATCCCTGGATAGCCCTGATCTGGGTGAACAACATATCCAAAAATCACACAGATCAGAGCAGGGGTTCAAAAGTTTTATGGAAGTCACATTTGACCGACCACAAGCATGGCTTTCATGCCCAAAATAGTTCCACAGATTTTGGCTGTGCGGCCGGTCCATTTTCCCATGGATTGAAAGGGGCTGAAAAAAGTGTTTTGAAATTCAATAAGCCCAAATAGACTTTTTAAATGGCAATACACCCCAGGAGCCATAGTCGCAGGGCAGGAGGCGGGCAAGTAGTCCCCTCCAAATATTCATGGCAAACTCCCTAAAAAAGGGGAGTTTGTCACCCACACACATACACTCACATACATACACACACTCAGATACACCCACCCATATACACTCACAAACACACACATGCTCACAGACATGCACACACACACACACACATTAAGACACATACACATATAGGCACACACTCACAGACACACACATACACTCACAGACACACACACAACTTATTAATGTAACTAGAAAAGCTACAATTTCTGGGGAAATTGTGTGAAGTGTTTTTGCCTCCACCAGTAGTCTACAACTGGAGTGGGCGGAGTAACTGGGTGGAGTGCCTTGAGTAACTGTTGTGTGGCTGGAGTAACTGTGGAAAGGTTGGAGTGTGGTTCACTCACTCTACAACAAGGGCAGAGAAGAGAGGTTAAAAACAAACTGCTCCAAATTGCTCAATAAGAATAATAATATATATGTGAGATAATAGTAAGTGGTCTTGCCATGTGGCGATATAAATGTACCAATTTATATCAATACGTTCAGCTATCCCTGCTGCCACTGTGATGTTTTGTACAAATCAGTCAATAATTCCTGTATAACAAAGTAGTCACTTTATTAATACATATATAACAGCATCTTCATATTGCAGCCTTGTTACACAGGGTTTCTGCAGCCGCCATTTCAAATCCCTCGAACATTCCACCAACTGCCAACAGGAAATAATAGATTTCAAATGGGGCAGGGAAGAGCGGTTAAAAAGAAACTGCTCCAAATTGCTCACTTCACTGGCGGTTGCCATCTTCAAACGGTCGTATTTTAAAAACTATAAATCCTAAATAGTATGTCGCTGAAATATTAAAAATGAAGGGACAGTCACAGTTTAGATATTGCCCTTCAAATTTGAGGTGGCTAGAATGGAGTTTCAATGAATGTCAATGGGTGGCATGAGTTGCAAACAAATGGTCATATTGTGAAAACTATAAGGACTATGGCTTAGCCGTGGACATGTGTAGTGGCAGCAGAGATAGCTGAACGTTTTGATATATGATTTGTGTACGTGGGCTTTAAAATGAGGGAGTGGTGGCAGTTTAGATATCATGTCCTGATTTTTCAGCTCACACTGTCTATGACATCACTTCATCTTTCCTTGCTGTTCCAGCCTGGCACAGGTCAGAGTATTTTGCCTCTCCTGATTACTTTTCATTCTTCAAACGGTCGTATTTTTAAAAACTATAAATCCTACAGTGGAGTGGTGGCAGTTTAGAAATCATGTCATGATTTTTCAGCTTTTGCAAGCCCCCACTCTAGTTTTGAATATTTTGCCATTCATTCCTATGGGACCAATGTTGCCACAAGATCGGCGATAGTCCTTGAACCATTCGGCGAAACGTTCCACAAAGTAACAGCAATCCAATCGAGAACAATCCGCACGTTTCGGTATATTTCTGTCTATGTAGTGTAAAAACTGTGGGAGGAGTTAGGATGGTAAATTTGGCTATAAGAATAATAATAACTAGAAAAGCTACAATTTCTGGGGAAATTGTGTGAAGTGTTCTTGCCTCCACCAGAAGTCTACAACTGGAGTGGGCGGAGTAACTGTTATTATTTATTTATGTTACAAACTGCTATTTGTAACTGGCCCTTTAAATGATAAATTGCCCTGCTTCCCTGGATTGTGGAGAAGCCTATTTGCCAGACTCCTTCCTCATGACTATGGCCCGTGGGAGATTGTGCCCCTGAAAACTTATAGGCTTTTATTGGGTGTGTATGGCCCTTTAAGAACCGTCTGGGGACATATTGTGACTTTGTTGAACAATGCCCCTTTAAGACTATGTCCCCAAACCTTTAATACACTGTGTTCCTTGCTTTCTCCCACTTGGTTAAGTAAATGGGGCTTACTGAACGAAGTACCACACAGGCGGACCACCCAGAAGTGGAAGTGTGCAGGCAATTTACCTCCCAGGCTGTGAGGTTACTGCAGGTTAATTGCCGACCACTGGGTGGCCACAGTTCGTGCAAACCAACACGTGGCGGCGGACATCTTTGCTCATTCGAACGAGGTCAGCGTTGTGTGTAGCCAAATTCATGGAACTAAAATCGGCTACACATTTCACCGAACACCACTGACCCTTGCCTTCTCCCATACTGAACTTTCAGCTGCAGAGACTAAGTCCCGTTCGAAGATTCGAACGCACGTTCGAATGGGACTTAGTCATTTTTCTGCACGAAATTGCCCGGCCGCACAGCCCAAATCTATGGAACTGTTTTGGGCAGGAAAATGTGCTTGCGGTCAGTCATAAAGGACTTCCGTCTAACTTGATCTACTGGATGGATTTGGCTGATTTTTGAGTGTTTATGTTTAAAGTGGGCTGATTAATAATATGTAATTGTGAAGATTGGATGTATGGTTTTAAAGTTACAGTGTATGTGTAAAAACTGTATTTTTACTGTCTGTGATAATTATGTTAATCCCTTGTGTAACATATATATATATATATATAAACCAGAAAAGTGCTGGTGCGCATACATATGTACAGAACCCCTCAAGTGTTGAGAAGTATTTACAAACAGATGATACAGTGCAAACAAGTGTGATCCCTTATAGGGTGTCTACAAGCCCAGGTGTATATGTGTATATACTTATAGCCTGTTACACTGTACAGTTGATATCTGTAGTTTAACCTCCCTGGCGGTATGATTATGTCAGGAATTTTGTACCAAAAGCGGTACAATTTTTTTGCATTTGAATTACCCGCCCAGTTCCGCCCCCATGTCAGGCATGTCAATCAAATTTTAATTAATCAAATCACATAATTACGTTAAAAGATTATTTAAATATACATGTAGAATTTTAATATATATGCATTTATAGGTATTTAAATTCTACGTGTATACTAATGTAATCTTTTATGTAATTATATGTATTTATCTATATATATATATTTGCGCTTATTTTTATTTTATATATATTTAGATATATATAGAATGTCATTTTAAGTGTATTTTGTTACCTATATATATATATTAATAACAAAATACAGTTAGAATGAAATTACATATGCATATATAATTTATATTAAATTTTGTTTCAATATTTTATTTATTTATTTTATTATTTTATTTATTTATTATTTTAATTATACGTATTTATATAATATATATATATATATATATATATGTACATCTATTATATATATAATATATATACATATTATATATATATATATATAAAAATATATTTAATTAATTTTTACACTTGTCTTTTTTTATTTTTTTTATACTTCCCACCAGCAGGGGGACTGTCTGATATTTCAAACAGTCCCCCTGCTGGCAGATCCACAGCCAGCTATAGAGGGCCATGTGATCACTCTTTGAGAGCGATCACATGGCCCCCGGGGGCCTGATTTGCCGTGGGAGGGCTGCCTGGGCTATGAGGCAGTCCTCCAGAAGCGGATCGCGGCGGAGGTAAGTAAATCTTATCTACCCCGAGCGTGACTCGGGGTTACCGCTTCTGGCAGCAAAAATTAACCCCGAGTCACGCTCGGGAATACCACTAGGGAGGTTAAGGAGACAAAAGTAGGGGGGAGGTAACAGAGAAAGCACTCCTAGTGCAATACAATTATTAAAATTTAAACTAAAATAAACTGTCTCGTTAAGAATGCAACTCACAAATGTAGAGTGGTATGAGCCCCACTCTAAGCTATCTTGCCCAGGGAGGATCAGCCCCTTGGGTACGTGGGATCTGATAAATGCTTCTGGGGCCGGTCCTGCTGGTGTAGCGGTACTTACTTTATCCGGGGGCCGGACGCGGTCCTCTCTTCAAGCCGCGCGCGGTCCTGCGGCTGCACGAGCCGCGCGCGGCTCGTCCGACTGTTCTGACAGGAAGGCGGGCAGTGACCGCGAGAAGCGGTCACGTGTCCCGCCTGCAGCTAAGAGCGCGCCGCGAATCTCGGGCGCGCTCTTAAAGAGACAGTGGGAGCCTAAATTGCAAAAAGGCTCCCATTGGCTCCTGTCATGCCAATCACCCCATACACTTACCTGTTGGGGGAGTGGAAGTGACAGGAGCCAATCACATTAGTTTGAAGGCTACTTATACTTACCCTTTTCCCTTAGTTCCTTGCCCTATCGTGGTTTCTGCTACAGTTCCCTTTAGTGCTTGTTGTGTTCAGTTGTGTTTCTCCGTATTTGACCTTGGCTTTGTATTCTGACTTCGTTTTCGCTTTATCCTTTTCTGTACTGTTTGCCGGCTTGCTGATCCCTGTGTACCAGTCCCCGGCTAGTTTTCGTTTACGCTGTCTCTTTGTGCCCTTGACCTCGGATCGTTCCTGACTCTGTCTTATCCTATTACGTCGAGTCCGGCCACTCTAAGGTCCGGTAGACGTATCTCTCCTCTGTACTGTCTTCTGTTAGGCTGGATCCTGCGTGTAGGGGTATATACTCGTTACATTACGATAGGGCCATGGACCCCGCAGATTTAGCTCAACAGATGGCGACCCATGAGGCTAGATTTGTAGAGCAGGATCACCGTATGGATCAAATAGCTCAGGCTCTCCAGACGCTCTTAGCTAGAACCATTCCAGCAACCGCACCTAACCCTCCTGCACCCCTGCTTCCTGAAGTATCGACTATGCCTAACGCTACAGCACATTTAACGCCTCCTCCTAGGTATGGAGGGGATTCTAAGACATGCAGAGGGTTCATTAACCAAATAGAGTTTCATTTTGAAATGTATCCACGTTCATTTCCCACAGAGAGGTCTAAAGTTGGGTTCTTTATGCACCAACTTACCGACAAAGCACTTGAATGGGCAAACCCTATTTGGGAGGCTAATGGACCTATGGTGCATAACTTTCACAGTTTCCTAACAGCTTTTCGCAGAACTTTTGATACTATGAAAAGGTCTAAGAATGCCGCTAGAGCATTAATGAGGGTTAAACAGGGTTCTAGGTCTGTGGCTGATTACGCTATACAGTTTCGTACCCTTGCCTCACAGGTCGATTGGACCAATAATGGGTTAACTACGGCCTTCATGGAAGGTTTATCAGACTCTATATTGGATGAGGTAGCAGCTAAGGAGCTTCCTATTGCCTTAGAGGACCTTATTGACTACCTCATCGATATAGATAATAGGATTCGTGACAGGCTCTATACTAAGAACAGGAATAGACGTTTTGTTACACCTATTCAACCCAGAGTTAATATACCGGAGAGTGTTAAAGTACCTGAAGAGGAACCTATGCAATTAGGGGTTGCCAAACTCTCAGATACTGAGAAATTACATAGGAGAAGGGAGGGACTCTGCCTATATTGTGGTAAGAGAGACCATATGGTAAAGGAGTGTCCTCTGCTCCCGGAAAACTCTCGCACCTAAGACCTTATAGGGGACTGGCCTTGGGTGTGATTTCTAAGTCTCCTACTTTGCCTCCTAACCGACTGCTTCTCCCTGTTTCTTTACATATGGGAGAGAGTTGTATAGTTGAAAACATAGACGCCCTGGTTGATTCTGGGGCAGCCGAGAACTTTATAGACTCTGGTTTTGTAAAGAGAAACAATATTCCCATCAGAGAGAAGGAGATACCCTTGGCCGTTGAGGCCATAGATGGTAGACCATTGATATCTCCTGTTGTTACTCACGAGACTGCACCGCTACACATGTACACAGGGGTTCTACACTATGAAACCATTCGGTTCCAGGTCATCACCTCTCCCTCTTCACAGTTGGTGTTAGGGTATCCATGGTTACGTGCCCACAATCCCATTTTTGACTGGGAGACAGGGCAGATAAAATCATGGAGTGAAGCCTGCCATGAGTCATGTACTATTGAAGTCACGCCTGTGAATTCTATTAACGTTCCTACTGTTCCTCCTTTATCTACGACTATACCCTCTCAGTATTTAACTTTAAAGACTGTCTTTGATAAAAGAGAGGCTGACAAATTACCGCCTCACAGACCCTACGATTGTGCTATTGATTTGTTGCCTGGTACTATACCTCCTAAGGGCAGGGTGTACCCCCTATCGGTTCAAGAAAACCGTGTCATGGAGGAGTACATTAAAGAGTCATTAGACAAGGGATTTATTAGAAGATCCTCTTCTCCGGCTGGAGCGGGGTTCTTCTTTGTATCAAAGAAAGAAGGTGATTTAAGACCTTGCATTGATTATAGAGGTCTTAACAAGATCACCATCAAAAATGCTTACCCTATACCTCTAATAACAGAATTGTTTGACAGGCTCAAACATGCTACGGTATTCACCAAATTAGATCTTAGAGGAGCATACAATTTGATACGTATTAAAAAGGACCACGAATGGAAGACAGCCTTTAACACTCGGTCAGGTCATTATGAGTATACCGTCATGCCATTTGGGCTTTGCAATGCCCCAGCAGTATTCCAAGAATTTATTAATGATGTCTTAAGGGATTTTATTCACTCATTTGTTATTGTGTACTTGGATGACATTTTAATATATTCTACAGACATTCACGCTCATCACAGACATGTTACAACAGTTCTGAAGACCCTTCTTGCTAATGGTCTTTATTGCAAATTAGAAAAATGTCTATTCGACCAGTCCGAGGTCCAGTTTTTAGGGTATTTGATTTCCGCCGAGGGTTTTCGGATGGATCCCCAGAAGCTCGCTGCAGTCATAGAATGGCCTCTGCCGCAAGGTCTGAAAGCCATCCAGCGTTTTCTGGGGTTCTCTAATTATTATAGACGTTTTATCAAAGGTTTTTCGTCTATAGTAGCGCCTATAACTCGTATGACTAAAAAGGATGGCAATACACGTGTCTGGTCTACTGAGGCACTTCAGGCTTTTGACTTTCTTAAGACTACGTTCGCCTCTGCCCCTATTTTACAGCATCCTGTCCCCTCATTGCCATATATACTTGAGGTTGATGCTTCCGATATAGGGGTAGGTGCTGTCTTATCCCAAAGAGAGTCTCCTGACAAGCCATTGCATCCTCGTGGCTTCTTTTCTAAACAAATGTCCAAGGCAGAGAGGAATTATGATGTGGGTAATCGCGAACTCCTTGCTATCATTTTAGCACTCAAAGAATGGAGACATTTGCTAGAAGGAACTAAGGATCCTATTCTCATATTTACAGATCATAAGAACCTATCCTACCTTAGCGAAGCTAAAAGATTGTCTTCAAGGCAGGCTAGGTGGTCACTGTTCTTGTCTCATTTTAATTATATAATCACCTATAGGCCAGGTGACCGGAACACTAAAGCGGACGCCCTGTCCAGACAATTCGAGACTATTGACAAACAGGAGATTGATGTCACTCCTGTCATTCCCCCAGACAGGATAATAGCAACTACTATATTGTCTATTTCCTCGTCCCTCTTGCAGGCCATACAAGCGAAACAAGGCATGGCACCCAGCGAGAGGCCTAATGATAAATTGTTCGTTGACATTCCCGAGAGACGGGATATTCTGTCACTTTATCACGATACTAAGACTGCTGGACATCCTGGTATTTCCAAAACAGTGTCAGCCGTTTCTCGGTATTTCTGGTGGGATACCTTACGTAAGGATGTTACTGACTATATAAGTGCTTGTACTACTTGTGCATGTATGAAAACCTCTCGTAGAGTTCCTTGTGGGCTGTTGCATCCGTTGCCCGTTCCCGAGAGACCTTGGTCTAATCTATCAATGGATTTCATTGTTGAATTACCCCCTTCGAATGGTAACACAGTCATCCTAATGATAGTAGATCGGTTTTCCAAAATGGCTCACTTTGTGTCTCTTCGCAAGTTGCCCACTTCCAAGGAACTGGCTCTTATCTTCGCTAGAGAAGTGTTTCGATTACATGGTATTCCCTTATCTATTGTATCCGATAGGGGTAGCCAATTTATTTCCAGGTTCTGGAAAGCCTTTTGTTCGGAGATGGGTATTTCCCTCTCATTTTCTTCCGCTTACCACCCCCAGTCTAATGGAGCTGCTGAACGTGCCAACCAGTCTCTAGAGCAGTACCTCCGTTGTTTTGTGTCTCACCATCAGGACAATTGGTCTGACCTGCTTCCTTGGGCTGAATTTGCTCGGAATAATGCCACTCATGATTCTTCCGGCAAAAGCCCTTTTTACGTTGTCTATGGCCAGCATCCCGTTGTTCTTCCGGCTGCATTCTCCTCTCAGGGCATGCCAGTTCTGGATGAGCATTTGGCTGGTTTGCGTAATACTTGGGAGCAGGTTCAGCGTTCTTTGGTGGACTCTGCTGCCCGCCAGAAGGCTCAGGCTGACAAGCATCGCAGAGCGGCTCCTTCCTATGTTGTGGGGGACAGGGTTTTGCTTTCCACACGGAATATTCGCCTCCGGGTGCCTTCTATGAAATTGGCTCCCCGCTTCATTGGTCCTTATCGCATTATACATAAGGTTAATCCCGTTTCTTATGCCTTGGGTCTGCCTAAGAATCTGCGTATACCCAATGTATTTCACACCTCTTTGTTGAAGCCTTACGTACACAACCGCTATACCCGGCATACTCCCCCTCCCCCTCCTGTCTCTGTGGAGGGTCATGAGGAGTTCGAAGTATCTGCTGTTATTGACTCTCGTTTTCTTAGGGGTCGGCTTCAGTACTTGGTACATTGGAAGGGTTATGGGCCTGAGGAGCGCAGTTGGATTTCTGCGGATGCTGTTCATGCTCCCCGCCTTGTACGTTCTTTCCATTCGCGTTTTCCTGCCAGGCCTGGTCCTGCCCGCCCGGAGGGCGTGTCCTCAGGGGGGGGTACTGTAGCGGTACTTACCTTATCCGGGGGCCGGACGCGGTCCTCTCTTCAAGCCGCGCGCGGTCCTGCGGCTGCACGAGCCGCGCGCGGCTCGTCCGACTGTTCTGACAGGAAGGCGGGCAGTGACCGCGAGAAGCGGTCACGTGTCCCGCCTGCAGCTAAGAGCGCGCCGCGAATCTCGGGCGCGCTCTTAAAGAGACAGTGGGAGCCTAAATTGCAAAAAGGCTCCCATTGGCTCCTGTCATGCCAATCACCCCATACACTTACCTGTTGGGGGAGTGGAAGTGACAGGAGCCAATCACATTAGTTTGAAGGCTACTTATACTTACCCTTTTCCCTTAGTTCCTTGCCCTATCGTGGTTTCTGCTACAGTTCCCTTTAGTGCTTGTTGTGTTCAGTTGTGTTTCTCCGTATTTGACCTTGGCTTTGTATTCTGACTTCGTTTTCGCTTTATCCTTTTCTGTACTGTTTGCCGGCTTGCTGATCCCTGTGTACCAGTCCCCGGCTAGTTTTCGTTTACGCTGTCTCTTTGTGCCCTTGACCTCGGATCGTTCCTGACTCTGTCTTATCCTATTACGTCGAGTCCGGCCACTCTAAGGTCCGGTAGACGTATCTCTCCTCTGTACTGTCTTCTGTTAGGCTGGATCCTGCGTGTAGGGGTATATACTCGTTACAGCTGGCTGGTGTGTGTATTCGGTTCACTTCCTTGTATCCTGATACCAGGTCACGTGACGCGTTTCGTCCCGCCTCTTGGGACTTTCTCAAACGAGCAATATCTCCTCCCACTGGAGATCCTCTTTTATTTAGGAGTCCCAAAGCCATGATCCAATCGGCTTGTAGCTCTCCAAAGTTGCACACATTGTCCATAATTACTTCAAACCCAAATAAAGCATTTATTCACCACCTCGGATACCCAGACAAATGTTTTACAAGTTTCTGTGCTTTGAAAATTATGTGCACACACAAGTTATATCTAAATCTGTATGCATGATGATCCTTTTATATTGGATATTGAAATTTTTAAATGCGTGTTTGTTTGTTTTTTGTTTGTTATAAAAAAAAAAAAAAAAAACCCAGGTGGTGAATACATTCTTTATTTGGGTTTGAAGTAATTATGGACAATGTGTGCAACTTTGGAAAGCTACAAGCCGATTGGATCATGACTTTGGGACTCCTAAATAAAAGAGGATCTCCAGTGGGAGGAGATATTGCTCGTTTGAGAAAGTCCCAAGAGGCAGGACGAAACGCGTAACGTGACCTGGTATCAGGATACAAGGAAGTGAACTGAATACACACACCAGCCAGCAGGACCGGCCCCAGAAGGAGAGAGATTATGATACCGGAGAAACTGACGGAAGCCAAACACAGAGAGATGGACACAGGTTTCTTCAGGAAGGAAGAGATTCTTTATTGGATCACCGATCGGGACTCAGAGGGACTAATGTCACCAAAATACAGCAAGTTCTGAGCCCCGGACAATAGTGCAGGCTCCTTATATAGGCAAATAACTCCTCCCATATTAAGCTCCACCCGCACATTCTCTTGACCAATCAATACAAATAAGAATTAACTTCCTGCTTGACCGCATGGCTTGTCCAGCACAATGGAGGAGGGGAATACTACATCCTGTATTCTTGCACATGCTCCGTACACTACTGATCGTATCTTGCCTCGTGCAACCAACTGATCGATACGTCAGCATATGCACGTCCACATGCCATGTGGTAATCTCTGCCTACTAAATTTATTTTTACCGAGATTCCACCACATTCCCCCCTTTGATGCCTCTTGATATTTCACAATTACTTGAGGCATCACTTAACCTTAGTTTGCATACACCGCAAGTTACCTTGAACCAGACCAGACTTATCTTATGATGTGAATCTTCAACACTCATCTTCCTGCATTGGTTCTCCCTGATCTAGAGCCTTATATTTATAAATTGCCATTATCTGTGCAGCAGCCTTCCTCTCTGCTATATTTTCTATCAAGCTTTGCACAGACCTAACTACTAAGGGTATAAGACACGGCAGGAGTAGACACAACATTAAAATCAGTAGGACTCCACCTACCACTGCCTTAAGCCCTCCAAACCACTCATACCAGCTACCAAACCAACTACTTGGATTATACCCTTTCCATACCTGAGTAGGCACATGCGCTAGTTTAACCATATGGCTAGTAAGCTCAGCTATTGCTTGCCCTTCGTCATCTATTTGAAGACAGCAATTGCTCAGGTTAAACTTCCCACATACACCTCCCTCTACTGCCAAAAGGTAATCCAAGGCTAATCTATTTTGGTAGACTGCTGTCCTCATCCTGGTATTATGCTTCGCTAGAAGATTGAGCGCTTGTGATGTCTCGTTAGTAATAATCTCAACCACCGCCTGTAATCGTATAATACAGTTGAGCATATAAATAGGGGTTCTATAACCAAAGGTACCATCCTCTGCCCACGTGGCTGGCCCATAATAATCTATAATACGCTGGGGAGGCCATTCATTATCTTCCCAGGCGCCTATCTCTATGGGTCCCCTTTTCTTCCTATGATTCACATCATACACTTTAACACCTAAAGTCTCACCTGTTTCGATAGGTAACAAGAAGAAGGATGGTTTGAGCATACCCAACACACATGCCCCTTCCCAGTCCTGTGGCAACTCCGAATAGGCTTTCTTACCACAGATCCAGTACAAATTTGCTGGGGCTCTCCAGGTAGATGTGATGGATAGGTCAAACCACACATCCTTTAAATTGGCGTATCTAGCAAACGGGTTAGATGGTTCTGAGACATTTGAAGCCGACCACCAAGTTGTATTCTTTGTATCATCATCATAAGCTTTTTGCCCTAGACAAGTTAATTCTCCTACAGAAGTATTATACATCATTCCTTTCCTTGCTATGCAAACATAACCTATGATGGAGGTCTTTAATCTCCACTCAGATTTACCTCTAACACTCATATGATAATCGGCTTGTGTAGATATTAACTGGTCAACTGCCTCAGAACCGTACATTACCTCCTTTGCTTCCCAAGGCCATTGGTCTCCCATGTTAGTACCTCCACACACATAGCAGTTGGTAACATTAAGACTACCGGCAATACTTTCGGCTAAATCAATAAACAGGTTTTTAGCATTATGGGGGATCTTATTATCTATGCTCATCTCTTCATAAAAGGAATGGTATACTTGATGAGTCTGGGAGGATACCGTATCAGTCTCTATCCCTATAAACAATACTGTCCCAGGATCTAAACCCGTCCCATATATTTGAAACCCAAATAAATTACCATATTTATCTAAGAACTTGTCGGGGTTATTTATAAGTATATGGACTGGATTGCATTCCATAGACTTATAATATGGGCTGGTAGGCAACTTAGTCACAATCATGTCCTTGTCTACTGTCTGTCCCTAAGTTGCCCACCCCACACAAGACCAATATGGGCAAAAGTTATAATCTCTATTTGGGCATCTAGGACTCACATATTTATTTTTACTACTGGGACAAATATATTTATCGTTAGACCCATACGTCCTCTCCCATCTAAGATCCCCACATACATTCCACAGCTTTCTACCACTTGATATCGCCTTACACGCATCAAATAGCAGAACACCCGAAGAATGTACGGATTCTAACACCGTCTTATTAATTAGCATCCCCTGAGGATCTCCATTCCTGAGAGTCAACCAAATTGTACGAGGTTGATACTCTGGACTGAAGCACTTAGGTTCTCCTACTCCTAAATGGCACACACTATATTCTATATTTAGGTATCTACATCTTGATACATCTCCTTTACACTCGTATTGTGAATGCCAAATTAGGGTTTGGGAAATATGGTTACCTGTTCTTGTAGTCTTAATGCATACCTCACAGCTAGGAGTGTCGGTACCTCTACCTTCCTGAATATAAAAATACACATAAAT